>NC_056751.1:456866749-457236749 GCF_019279795.1 Protopterus annectens
ACGCATCCTACCTGGGCTCGCTCACGTACACTACGCACGTGTCTGTGATTCCGGTGCACTCTCATTAATATGTATATGGCGCTACTACGCCGGATATTCCATGCACCGCCGGCGCAGGCCTTACGCTGGCCTTGCGCCGAGCTTCATGAATCCCGGGGGGTGATTATTATCCAAAGGCCTGCAGCAGACTCTAGTCTTACAACAATTTTCTGTGTGTTATTGTGACTGTGACAGACTGAGGACAGGCTATATAAGAATTTTCCTTTCTTAATAAGTCATCTTTAAATATATTTGCAAACTCTGTTTTGCTGTTTCTCTTGCTACTATCCTTGTAAGTTATTTATGTATTAATTTGATCACCATTTGATTCTTTTATTGATTTATAAAATACATTTTGGCTTTCAGGGTAAGCTTTTTCCTAACAAACATGGATTTTGCTGTATTGGTAGCTATACAACTATATCAGGATAGTGGTGCCAGCATATTTTTACATTGTTGACAGTTATTGGCATTACTTTACTACTTACCATATGCTTGTCTTGAGTTTTATTTTATTTATATTTGTTTACCGGGGTAGTACACTGATCAGTATTAACCAATTTAATGTTCAGTCCAGGTGAAAATACAGTGGTGTAAGATCTTACCATAAGAGTAGAAGTCCTGCTTTTCACTGCTGCAGTATTGTTTACAACTGATATATCCTGCTGTGGACAGCTGAATGTTAGGCCAGCATAGCAAAGTCTTCAGACTTGACAGGTGTCATATGCATACCTCTCAACCATACCGAATTACTCTGTTTTTCCCCGAGTTTTGGGATCCAAATGAAGGGGTGCCACGATTCCCGAGTGGCACCCCTTCATTTTCAATTTTTTTCTTTTGGTTTACTAAATTTTTTCAAATATCCCGCTGTCGGAGCTGATGTCATCACGTGCGCGATGACGTCAGCTCCGTCAGGGCTGTCAGCCAGTCAGAATTGAGCTCCTTCAGCTCACGTCATCATTTCCATCTGCAAATGCGAGCGGGAAACCGAGAACACATTTGGATTACTTTTATTTAGGGGCCGGGCTGGAATCCAGTATTATCATTAGGGAAGCAGTGAGTGGGACTCATTTGGATTAAGCAGCAGCTGCAGCTCATTTTGCATGTATTAGCAGCGAGCGGGAAACAAGAACACATTTGGATGGATTACTTAATTTACTTTATCGTTGAAGCAGCAGCTCATTGCATTTGGATTTATTTGGTGGTCGTTGACTCGTATTTATGGGGAAAAAGAAGCTTGGGAGCATCATGCGTCAAGTAGTAAGTGCACATCAAGGTGTGTGTGTGTGTGTGTGTGTGTGTGTGTGTGTGTGTGTGTGTGTGTGTGTGTGTGTGTGTGTGTGTCTGAGAATATGCCACCAGGTCTGAATAGCATGAAAGTTTTGCCATTTGCATTGGTGTTTTTACTCTGCCATTTTTATTCTGCTAATAAATATGTCAGATGTTGAGTTCCTAGTGGTTACTGACCTTTGTTGTACGTTTTTCTGCCTTTGATAGAGAAAGTCTTGTTATTATTGTCTCAGTCTAAAGACTAAAAGAATGAAAACACTTAATTTAATTTTCCTCTGGTGCACTTTTTGACACAAAGTGGTTTTAATTAAGACTGTATCCTGTATAGGGTGCCAATATTTTGAGTTTGTTCTTAATTACATCTTTTACTTGATAGTTAGATTTCAAATTGTCATTGGTTATTGCATCTAGCCACTTAGTAGGTGTATTTGTTACCAATTCAATGTTATGCTTATGTAAGTTAGAGTGAAGAGAGATGTCTTGGTAATAAGTTATTTTGGTATGAATAGGATGATGTTGCAGACTGTGGAGGTATATTTATGCAAGCAGTGTGTATGCCTCATATTTTTGTTGTGGTTTTCTAGATTTTGTGGCAAATCTCTGAAGGATTGAATAAAATTCACTAAATAATGGCAGGCAATTGAATTTCAGAATACTGAGCATATAAACTTAGAAAATTGCTAGAGTAAAGGTTTTTGTGTTGCCATTTATTTTCTATTGAGGTGTGTGTGTGTGTGTGTGTGTGTGTGTGTGTGTGTGTGTGTGTGTGTATATACATATCTATATATATATATATATATATATATATATATATATATATATATATATATATTCATGTGTGTAAGTAGACTTATGATGGAATTAAATGTTCTGAATTGGGCAGTTTTGTCATTATTGGTTCATGCATTTTGTTTCATTCAATGAATGTGAGTTTTAATGTTTGTTTGTCTTTTGGCTTTTCCCGGTTAGGGGTCACCAGAGCGGAACTCCAGTCCGCTAATGATTGTTAGTAGATTTTTACAGTGCCGAGTTGCCAGCTCGATGCCCAACCTTCAACGAAGGCACACCTATTCACGCATGTCTTTCGAAATGCCACTCGACCGTGGAGAGGACATGCAGACTCCACACAGAAGGCACTCCCCACGCTAGCAGATGTCTGTTGTTTGTGCATTGTGCTATAAAATGTAAAAATAAAATCCAAATCATTGTAGAAGTAAAGCAGTATACACATTTGTTTTTGTGGTAAATGAGACAAAATAGCCTAAGCCAGGTAGTGGGACATTGGAATGACTGCAGGGGGACTCCGGTGCCATATTTTGGTTGTCTGTTCTTCAGTTTGCATTTGAAAGTTGGTATCCCAGAATTCCATTGAAGTGGGTGGGGTTACATAATTATGTATGCAAATTTCATGTTGATTAGCATACAGATTTGTACCTTTTTTTTCATTTGCCTTGTCCAGATTTTTGATATTTCTAGGTAGAAAGGTATGGTCATATGTCAGTTGTATGTGACTTATGGGTGACTAATCCTCAAAAATGAATTGCCCCAGAAGAAGCAGATCACCCCAAGAGGAAAGCAATCCTGGAAGGGAAAAAGAAAGAGAAAATAATGCATGAAAAACCCTCAGCCAGATGAAGTGCAACTTAGAAGAAAAGTGTGTGTGTGTGTGGGGGGGGAGGGTAATGCAACAGTAGTACATCTACTGTTAAGGTAAAATCTTACACAACTTAATACGTCCTTTCTTATCAATGATGCTGTACTCTACAACTGGGAAAATGCAAAAGCTACTGAATATGATGGCAGGTAGGAGTATCAGAAGAACCCTCCAAAAACCCATGACGGATGACCCTGGCAAAACCTCCCTGGCCCTAGCAGTTGTATCCAACGTATTATGTTTGTTAAAGTGGTGTACAGCAGACCAAGCAGCAGCTTCCAAAATGGACCGAGTATCTAGACCCTTGGAAAAAATCATCAGAAGTGACCAGCCTCGTCAAATGAGCAAGGCCGAAGAAGAAAGTTGTTTGCAATGAAAGGAACAACAAAAAGAAAAGGCCTTTGAGATCCAGGAGGAGATGATTTGCTTAGAAGCAGTCAAGCCCAATTTCAAGGAATAGAAAGAAAAAAAAGTTGCTCAGATTTCCACTAGATAATACATGTGCTCTGTGTAAATCCACGATGTAAAAAATCCCCTCACTAGCATTTTGTGGATAAGGAAAGAAGGAGGATGATGAATCGTTTGATTCAAAGACAACTTAACTAGCTTGGGGAGAGCTGAAGCTAGCACAAGGCAACCCAGTCAAATGCCTAGGGCCACTGTTGTGCTAGTTATTTATGAAAGTAATAAGTTACTACTATTACTAGTTACTTTTCAGTGACAGTAATATATTACTATTGCTTATTACTTTTCTAAAAAAGTAATATATTACTATTACTAGTTACTAACTAAAGTAACGAGTTACTTTTCTATAAGTATAGTTTATCAATTTTAATACTGAGATTTACTCACACAAGTAAGGACATGCATATAAGTGTTTTATTAAAGTTGTATACACAATGTTACAATCATAGTGAATAGCATTTAACAGTTGAAAAACTGCAGCAGACTAGTCTTTATAGCTGAGCAGCACTGTGGTGCAGTGGTTAGTGTTCTCACCTCACAGTAAGAGGTTGTCTGGTTCAATTCTCAGCTGGGGTGTCTTCTGTGCGGAGTCTGCATGTCCTTCCTGTGTTCATTTGGGTTTCCTCTGGGTGCTCCTGTTTCTCCCACATTCCCAAGACATGCTGCAGGTGGATTGGACATTCTAAATTGGCCCTAGGTGTGAGAGTGTCTGTGTGTGTGACTTCTCAGGAAGGTTGGGCACTGGGCTGGCAACTCAACACCATAAAACTCTACTGCCACTTGTTCTGTGGAGAGATGATCTAATGTGGTGGTCCATAATGGGAGCAGTCAAAGGAAAAGATGACTAGTCTTTATGGTTAGTGAGTCACAAATAATTAAAACAAAACCATACACAGCCAGCAGCAGAAGACCTATTTATTTATTTATTTTATTTTATTTTCCATTTGTTAACCGGGAAAGTCTGACTGGACACAGGTCGATTTTAAGTGGAGGCCCGGGGAGGTAAGCTCCAAAACAGCACATACATAAAATAATAGGCAATTACATGGAACATACATTTCGTGTTATGAGAGATTATATTACATAAACCCAAGGAGATGATACATACAGTATGGGATACATTAATATGACAGTTCATACAGAAGTCAAACATTTAGGTATAGAGTGTCAAAAGACATCTACTCAAAAGACCTGAAAGTGGCAGAATTTCGTATTCATGAAACAGACTGTCTAAGGGTAATTGTGGTACATAGGAGTTACCTATTTAAGGGTTAGCTTGGTGAGTGGCATAAGCATAACCAATTATTCTGAAAATGGTGTTTCAGTTTTTCAAACTGAGTAGTGGAGGTGGTAGAGGTAGTATGGATTGGTAGGGTGTTCCATTTTTTGGCAATGGTGCTGGCAAAAAGGGATTTGCCAGCATAATTTTTGTGCTTGATGACTTTTATGAGGTTTTGGTTGCTAGATCTAAGAGTACTAGTGGGGATGTGTGGTTGTATGAGTTCCTGTAGTGAAGGGTTTAGGTTGGGAAAGTAGTAGAGTTTGTGAACAGTAGATAGTTGGTTGAGTAGTAGCATATGAGGTAGCTCCAACCAGTTGACTTTTTTAAGTGACAGACAGCGATGGGATCTATAAGGGGATTCGGTAGCAAATTTGGTGATTTTGTTGCAACAAGATTCCATTTTATTTAGGTTGGTTTGCCAGAGATTAGTTAAGATGGATGAGGCATATAAGAGGATGGATAGGAGATGGGTCCTAGCAATGGTTTCTGCGATGTTACTAGTCATGAAGCGTTTATTTCTATAGAGGAGTCCAAGTTTTTTGTTAACTTTCTTGATGGTTTGAGCAATATGGATGTTGATTCTAAGATTGTTGTCAATTTCAACACCTAGCAGTTCTGAGTGCGTGGTAGGGCTGATTTCAGTGTTGTCCTTGGATTTGATGGAGAAGCTATTATTTAGGGGTGGTGGTTTTCTAGGGCCAAATATAATGTTTGTTTTTTTTGGGGTTGAGAAGACATTTGATATTGGTGAAACAGGTTTCTGTGAGGGTGAAGTAGGTCTGGGTTAAGTAAGTTCATGTAGTGTGGAGGTGGCGCAAATAAGGTTGGTATCATCTGTACATTGTACTACTGACAAAAACCTATAACATTTTTGTCTATTTTCAGCAACTAAAAATCAAAACACGAAAAGAATTTTAAATTCAACATAACAAAAAATTATCAGGACAAAAGGTCGTTGATCATATAGCCACCCAAAGAGTCCTGTTTAGTGCAGTGGGTTGGGACGTCAAGTGTTAAACCAATGAGTGGCAAGTCCAATTCCGATTGACAGCGGTATGGAGAACCAATGCAGTTTGTTATATGGCAAGGTAAGGATATGATCCCTAGCAGGCTAGAATTGTCCCATTGTTAGGTGAAGTTTTAGTGGGTGAGAGTTCCACAGTACCAGGCCAGAGCCAGAGTCTGGTCATCATTAGCTTTCACCTCCTTGCAGTGCTAAAAAAAAAGAAGCAAATTATGCTTCAGACTAATTCTAATGACCTATTATGAAACATACCTCCTTTGGTATACGTCTATAGCCTGGAGACATCAAAAATCTTGACAAAGGCCCATGAAATGTAGATACAACTGGCCAAAAATCTGGACACTAATCAATATAACATTTGCATGGATAATAATATAACTCTGTCCACTCCAATGGAATTGTGGGATACCACCATTCAAATAATTGTGAAAATATTTCCCATTTTAACATTAACTCTGAAAATATACATTCCCACAGAAGCACCAAAGTCCCGTTACAGCATTAACAATAAATCTTAAGGGATGTCGTAGGCAATAGGCATGTAAAACACTTTGCATTCTACTTCTGCCCTACCATACTTCTAGCATATGCAAACTGATGTCACATTAGCTGCAGCCTTACAGAAAGTCTTTAAAATAACATACATCAGTAACTGTAACATATATAAAAGAATTGCACACTCTGTTAATCTTAATAGGAAACTAAAGCCTGTCATAACAATCATTGGTATATCAATCCACTATTGTTCTCAGTATGTAGGTATCACGTCAATCTGATCAACAGATAAAATAAATCTGATTCGGAATATCAATGTGCATTAGTAGATTTTGCAAATACATCTTTTAACTGTTGATGCTGTGCACTGAGTCATACCAAAAGGCAGGATACCAGTGAATTGACAATCCTCCAAACTGTCTGTGAGTATATATAATATGAAGTATGTATTTGTGTGTGCATGTGTGTCCTCTTATAGATTGGCACTATACACATGATTTGTTTTTCTACCTTGCACCCACTGCTTGTTATGAGGTGCTCCTGCTCCCTCACAATGCTGAATTGGTTAAATTAAGTATCAGAGAATGACTGAATAAAATAGTAAAGTAATGCTTCTAGAAAATATAAATAGCTAAATTGTAAAGCAGAAGTGTTGTACTCATATGTAGAAGCTGTAGAAGTATTGTTCTTTAAGAGTACAGCAATGTGTGTTTAAATACCACGTTAAAACTATTGTAAAAAGTTTCACAGTAGAATGTGATGCACTGTTTAATGTCTTGTTTTATTAAGCAGCACAAATAATACCACATATATGTAGTGAAACACCTGTGATCAACACTGAAACATGTGACTGCAAACATTTGGTTGATAAGATATGTATACCAGCATCAAGAGTGTGGTATCTTGGGGAATTAAATGTATTCTGTGGTACAGTTATCTCAGACTTAATATAATTAAGTAGCATGGGTGTGGAGGAGGCCATTGCTGTTTGCAGCATTCCTATTTAATAACGGCTCCCTATTACGCTGTCACAGATGCAGGTTGTCAAATGTGTCTTTGTCGAACTGAAAAGCACAAAAAGGCAAAATAGCGAAGTGGCTTTTCAGCTAATTCTTTCCTTGGGAAAGCATTTGTTTGGCTGCTTTTGCTACTTTGTTTTTTCGACACCGTAGTGTAATCTCAGAGTTGGTATATTTAAGTAGGGGGGTGTGGGGGCACAGACCCCCGTGTCAGGGGGTGTGGGGGGCTTATGTAATGTTTTACAGTTTTTTTTTGGAACAGCAATTTTTTTCCTTGGAAAAAAATCACTGTTCTGAGGTTTTGACATTGTAAGCTTGCGTTTACATGGGGTCGATTATGTGTCGTTCACTCTTCTGAGCATGCAATATCATAATATAGACCCTTAATAACTGCATCACTTAGTGTTTAATGACCCTCAAAATAATACAAAATAATAGTTTTAAAATTTAAAACATAATAAATTGGTACTTTATAAATTCTGCAGTACCATACCTCAAAGACTAGCATAATCGGAGGAAAAAAAAAACAAAAATAGGGACAGAATTTAAAATATTGCTCTTATAAACTTAGAAAGTTGATAGAATAACAGGATTTGTGTTAGTATGCATTTTATGAATGATATGAAGTCTGAAATTCATATATATGTTATTATTTAATGACTTCAGTCCTCTAGGATTTACAACAAAATCACAGATCTTATGAGAAAGAGACCAAAGCTATGAGGCTGAATCTGGAAAGTTGAGAGGTATGTCTCACACACACACACACACACACACACACACACACACACACACACACACACACACACACACACACACACACACACACACACACACACCTTTTCTCTGCTCTTACACAGCCACACACTCAAACACACACCTACTTTCTGACACAGTAACACATATCTCTCATACGAACGGCTAGTTTAAATAACATAGAGACACACACACTATCTCTCTCATATAGAAAAACAAGCTGCCAGTTTAACTAACACACATACTCATACACTTGTACACTCATGTACTCGCTCACACTTAACTCAGCATGGCTAGTTTAAATTCCGCAGTAAGTGCGGACTGAGTTTACAGCCATAGCATGCATTAGTGTCACACTAGAGTTGCAGTCGCTGCCTTTCAGTCGTAAAGCAGAAGATAAATGCTGGATTTCATGGTGGCCGCTTTTACTTTTTATTAATGTTGCGACTTAAAATACCTACGATTTACAAACTTTAATTATGGCACGTACACTTGTAGAGGACACTTAAAACATGTTCCCATTCTACACATGGACTTAGAAACTTCCAGCTGTTCTATTATGACCTGGAGAAAATGCATGGCTCCATTAGTTTGTAAAAGCTCTACGAGCTGCACTTATATTTTAATGCAACACCACTCTTGTGCAGAATTCTAGGGTTACATCAAGTCAAGTTCAGCTGTAATCATTATCATTATTAGGTGACTGCAATATGTTACTCTTTCTCGAAAATGTTTTAATTCTTGATATCGTTCAGAAAATGCACACTAACCACAATGTGTTATCATAAGTGCCCTAGTGAAAATGTTTTCCTGATTTCAGACCATTCTCCCCTCCACACATTATGCTTGGTTAATGGCTATGTTTAAAATGTGTTATTATAAGTGCCCTAGTGAAAATGTTGTCCTGATCTCAGACCATTCTCCCCTCCACACATTATGCTTCATTAATGGCTATGTTTAAAATGTGTTATTATAAGTGCCCTAGTGAAAATTTTTTCCTGATCTCAGACCATTCTCCCCTCCACACATTATGCTTGGTTAATGGCTATCTTTAAAATGTGTTATTATAAGTGCCCTAGTGAAAATGTTGTCCTGATCTCAGACCATTCTCCCCTCCACACATTATGCTTCATTAATGGATATGTTTAAAATGTGTTATTATAAGTGCCCTAGTGAAAATGTTTTCCTGATCTCAGACCATTCTCCCCTCCACACATTATGCTTCATTAATGGCTATGTTTAAAATGAGTTATTATAAGTGCCCTAGTGAAAATGTTGTCCTGATTTCAGATCATTCTCCCCTCCACACATTATGCTTCATTAATAGCTATGTTTAAAATGTGATATTATAATTGCCCCACTGAAAATGTTTTCCTGATTTCAGACCATTCTCCCCTCCACACATTATGCTTGGTTAATGGCTATGTTTAAACTGTGTTATTATAAGTCCCCTAGTGAAAATGTTGTCCTGATCTCAGACCATTCTCCCCTCCACACATTATGCTTCATTAATGGCTATGTTTAAAATGTGTTATTATAAGTGCCCTAGTGAAAATGTTTTCCTGATTTCAGACCATTCTCCCCTCCAACCATTATGCTTGGTTAATGACTATGTTTAAAATGTGTTATTATAAGTGCACTAGTGAAAATGTTGTCCTGATCTCAGACCATTCTCCCCTCCACACATTATGCTTCATTAATGGCTATATTTAAAATGTGTTATTATAAGTGCCCTAGTGAAAATGTTGTCCTGATTTCAGACCATTCTCCCCTCCACACATTATGCTTGGTTAATGGCTATGTTTAAAATGTGTTATTATAAGTGCCCTAGTGAAAATGTTGTCCTAATTTCAGACCATTTTCCCCTTCGACACATTATGCTTCGTTAATGGCTATGTTTAAAATGTGTTATTATAAGTGCTCTAGTGAAAATGTTTTCCTGATTTCAGACCATTCTCCCCTCCACACATTATGCTACATTAATGGCTATCTTTAAAATGTGTTATTATAAGTGCCCTAGTGAAAATGCTTTCCTGATCTCAGACCATTCTCACCTCCACACATTATGCTTGGTTAATGGCTATGTTTAAAATGTGTTATTATACGTGCACTAGTGAAAATGTTGTGCTGATCTCAGACATTCTCCCCTACACACATTATGCTTGGTTAATGGCTATGTTTAAAATGCGTTATTATAACTGCCCTAGTGAAAATGTTTTCCTGATTACAGACCATTCTCCCCTCCACACATTATGCTACATTAATGGCTATCTTTAAAATGTGTTATTATAAGTGCCCTAGTGAAAATGTTTTCCTGATCTCAGACCATTCTCCCCTCCACACATTATGCTTGGTTAATGGCTATCTTTAAAATGTGTTATTATAAGTGCCCTAGTGAAAATGTTGTCCTGACTTCAGACCATTCTCCCCTCCACACATTATGCTTGGTTAATGGCTATATTTAAACTGTGTTATTATAAGTGCCCTAGTGAAAATGTTTTCCTGATTTCAGACCATTCTCCCCTCCACACATTATGCTTCGTTAATGGCTATGTTTAAACTGTGCTATTATAAGTGCCCTAGTGAAAATGTTGTCCTGACTTCAGACCATTCTCCCCTCCACACATTATGCTTGGTTAATGGCTATATTTAAAATGTGTTATTATAAGTGCCCTAGTGAAAATGTTGTCCTGACTTCAGACCATTCTCCCCTTCACACATTATGCTTGGTTAATGGCTATGTTTAAAATGTGTTATTCTAAGTGCCCTAGTGAAAATGTTTTCCTGATCTCAGACCATTCTCCCCTTCACACATTATGCTTGGTTAATGGCTATGTTTAAAATGTGTTATTATAAGTGCCCTAGTGAAAATGTTTTCCTGATTTCAGACCATTCTCCCCTCCAACCATTATGCTTGGTTAATGACTATGTTTAAAATGTGTTATTATAAGTGCACTAGTGAAAATGTTGTCCTGATCTCAGACCATTCTCCCCTCCACACATTATGCTTCATTAATGGCTATATTTAAAATGTGTTATTATAAGTGCCCTAGTGAAAATGTTTTCCTGATTTCAGACCATTCTCCCCCTCCACACATTATGTTTCGTTAATGGCTATGTTTAAAATGTGTTTTTATAAGTGCCCTAGTGAAAATGTTGTCCTGATTTCAGACCATTCTCCCCCTCCACACATTATGCTTCATTAATGGCTATGTTTAAAATTTTTTGTGCTGAGATGCTGACCAGTATACAAGTTCTGTGGCCTATCACCTATTCAACTGCATTTTTTTACATCAGGGAAACATTTGAAACACAAACTCACTAACATGAATTCCACCTTACTGACAGCAGAATAATCTGGAATCGTACCTACCAATTTTTCCTCATTTTGCTTTAGTTTTTTGCCCTACCTCTGACTAATGCTTGATTTTCTTTTAAATTGTTGAGAATTTCAGCAATTTAGTATATCGTATTGTTCAAAATGTATACTGACACAAAATCTGTAAGTGAATTAAAATGATAGATGCTTGAATCTGAATCCTTATACTCCTCCCCCAGCATTATCTACATGTGGGTCGTGAAATTAATGACATCGGCAATTTTCATGTAGTAAGTAAGGAGTAGCAAATTTTTCTCCTTAAAGGAGAAGATGTCGCCATCATGGGTGTTTGTTTTTTAATTGAAGCCTCTTAAAAGTGGAATGGTTCCGGTACACTTGTCTGCATGTCAAAATCAGAATTTAATAGGAACAGTCAGGAGTTTATAGCATCCTATTATTTTGAGCCCAAAATCAGGAAATGCCAAAGAACTTGGTACTTTTGAGAGGCATGTTATGAATGCTACATGCTATGAGTTGTGCCAGCATTATATTGTAATTGTTTACCCAAATTGCCCCTTCAAAGTCTCTGTTAGCTCTTATCATCTCCTTACTATTCATACTACCCAGGGCCCCTGGAAGTTTTCTATTGCTGTTTAAGGGGTGATATCGCCCATGTTGAGAGTCACAAATTTAAGCAGAAGGAACTCAAAATTAACTCACATTTAAGTTACTAGTTACTAAAAAAAGTAATATATTGCTATTACTTTGTTACTATTTTGAAAAATGTACTTGTTATATTACTAGTTATTAGAAACTGTATATTGTAATATATTACTCCCATCACGGCTGGGTGCCTGATCATACATTATTATTTAAAAATAAATAAATAATAATAATTATTATTATTATTATTATACTAGGAAAAAAAAGACCAAAACCAATTTTGTTTTGCCGGGCTCTTTACGAAATCTGCTCAGCCTGCAGACTTGTCTCCTTTTCATTAGCGCTATGCACTTCATTGGCTGCAGAGCTAATAAGAGACTTCCAGGAATTGTCATATTTTTTAAGAAGAAGGATGGTAATGGAGGATTTGCTTTTATACAACATTAGCAAGAGAGGGAGAGCAGGAAGAAGTGAGTGGTTGCTTTTATATAATCAGTGAGAGGTACATATAGGTACTCTGTTTTTTTAATTTCTCCAAGTCTTTTGGGTTTCTAATAGGATGATGGGAATGGACCCAGTTCCTAAGTCAAAGTATGATTAAAGTTCATGAAATTCTTATTGCTTCAATCTTTGATGTTAGCCAAAAGTGCTATTTGCAGCACCTGCAGTGTGCTCAGCAATGACTCATCCTGCAATTCATATGGATTTACATGTATTTGTAACATATCTATGTATAATTGTAAATTCTTTTTTATAAGGCCCATTGCTACTACAACTACTGGAACTGTCTGGTAATCCTTCTTGCACATTGACCTTGCTTCTGTCTACAAATCATTTTAGACTTATTCTCATGTTTCAAAACGTTCACTATGTTTGAGTCTTGTGAGGTCAGCAGATATGTATTCAGTCCTACAACTGCAGATCTATACATGTAAACAGTTTCAAGGAGGTCCATAACTCCTTCACAACATGGAATATATAATATTGGCATATAGTGATTTTTATAAATCATTTGATAAGCGCAGATCATTTTTCTTGTTTTCCTGTCCAACTCATCCAATACCATTTGGGGCCAATCAATCACACAAAAACTTTAAGTTAGAAGAGGAAGAATAAATTGGTTTATTGACTGGACTTTGTTCCTAGACATCAAAGCTGTTTTCAATATTAATTTTAGTCTTCTAAAATATTCCTTACTAAGTTTTATTCACGTGTTCATGTTTTATTGTTTTTCCGTCATCAATTCCCAAATATTTATATACTCACTCTTGCTGAAGTTCTTTTATATCACATTCCTATCCTAGACTGATATTTATTTCTTTTTATTTTTATATTTGTTAACCGGGATAGTCCGGATGGGCCCAAAGAACCTTTTTTCAGTGGAGACCCAAGGAGAAAAACTCCAGGAAAGTAATTAAAAAATAAGAAAAAAAACTAACAATTCAAGTTGTAGATACTTTACAGTATAAAAACAGAGGAAGAGAAGTATACAACATGAATATGTAGAAGCAAAAGTACATTATTTTGAGAATGTAGTAGCAATATGTTTGAGAAATGTGGTTAGCACTAAGTTATATACAAGGAATATAATAATACCTAAAATAAAAATATGTAATATGCAATTCAGAGTAACATCATGACAATAAAGATGCATTGGTGTTAATTGCAGATGGAGTAATATGTTTAGATAGTTTAGACAGTAGATACCAGGCAGATATGTTGATTAAGAGCAAAAGAAAAATTCATTAGGTTATTTCTTGACAAGTACAGATCCATGTATGTTGGAAATGAATTTTTAGTTGCTTTTTGAATTTGACACTTTTGGTAGTGGAGTGAAGGGACAATGGAAGTTTGTTCCATTAGTATGGAATTGAATGACTGTAAAGTATTTTCCAATATTTTTGTTTGGATTGGTCACCTGAAGTAGGTTTTGTTGTGTGCTTCTGAGGTCATGATTGGGTGTGTAGGATATAATTACGGATGTAGTGGCAGGGGAGGTGTTGAGGCTATTTAGGATGCTATGTGCAATTTGTAGTTGTGATATTTAAAGCATGTGGGGGAGCTCAGGCCATCTTAAACTCTTCAGGGATATACAATGATGGGATTTGTAGCTATTATGGCCTGTGAATCTGGCTATCTTGTTATAGGTGGTTTCTAGTTTGGTTAAGAGATTATTTTTGAGGTTAGTAGGTATGGAAGCAGCATACAGCAGGGATGGTAGAATAAATATTTGAGCCAATATAGGTCTAGATTTGTTAGGTATATATTTGTTGTTGTATAGAAGACCTAGTTTTTAATTGGACTTTTTGATACAGTTTAAGATATGTAGGTCAAATTTTAATTTGTCATCTGTAGTAACGCAAAACAATTTGGTGTTTGAGTCAGTGGTGATAATTGTATTATCTAAGGATGAGATGGTGAAGTTTTATTTAGCTGGATTATGTTTTTTTGGGAAGGAAAAGGAAAAGCTTGGTCTTCTTGGGGTTGAGAAGCAGGATGCTTTCAGTTAGCCATTGTTCTACTAGATGCAGAGAGTGTTGAGTGACAGTGTGGAGAGTTTCTGTATTGTCGGAGGTGTTAATAATTATGGAATCATCTGCATACTGAATTAAGGTAGGGAAGGAGCAGGAGACATGGAGGTTATTTGTAAATATATTAAAAAGTAGGGTGTCCAAGATAGATCCCTGGGGAACCTCAGTCTTAACAAGATGAAAAGGGGAGAAGGATGTTTGCCATCTGATGGACTGATGTCTGTTTGAGAGACAGCTGTTAAATGAGGAGGTAGTGGAGGTAGAAAGTTGTAGGTTGGAAAGTTTGTTTAGGAAGATGGGATGGGAAACAGTATCAAATGATTTGAATAGGTCAAGGAATAGAACTGATATCAGTTTATTATTATCTGTGGCTTGGGTAATGTGCGTGAAAGATAGGAGGGCAGTGGTAGTACTCTGTGAGGGTCGTAAACTATGCTGTGTGGGTGTAATTAGGTTTGCCTGTTAGAGTTGATTTAGCATTTGTCTATGTTAATGCATTTTGCCAGTTTCTTGGATAAGGGAGAATGATATGGCAATAGGCCTGTAATTTATTTATTATTTTTAACGCTCTTTTATTAACAAACTGCGTTTTCGTCCCAAAAGAGCGTTAATAAATTCAGTGCTGGACTTGAACTCATTCATATTCATTCACGGCAACGTTTTTGGACTGAGATTGTGGCAGTTTTACTTCCTATACAACTCTTTTGTGGATTATTGGTTTTTCAGAGTTGTATCACTCCTTTTTTGGATTATTTATTATTTTATTATTTATTTATTTCACATTTGTTAACCGGGTTAGTCCAACTGAGCCTTTAGCTCATTTTCAGTGGAGACTCGGGGAGAAAAGCTTCTCAGTGAGTTTAAAAATTGAACAAAAAACAATTAACAGTTAACAAAATATATTTTACAATCATCTGCAAAATACATTAGGGTACAATGTTATAGAAGGAATAATGCCTTCATAATTCCTGTTAGGTTATATACAGCATGTATACAGAAAATAGCATAGAGATAAAGTGGTTAAAACCAGTGATGGGATTTGTAGCTATTATGGCCTGTGAATCTGTTTATCTTGTTATAGGTGGTTCTAGTTTGGTTACAAGATTATTCTTGAGGGCTCTGTAGCATTTCCTTCCTTGTGGATGGGGTATTATGAAGATTTTTTTTCCAGATATATGTTACTGTATTTTCTTGGATGGATCTACTGATAAGTAAAGATACAGAGTATGTTACAGATCTCCTGCATGTTTGACAAATAATGGAGGGAGTTTGTCGGCTGATGGGGGACAGGGTTTGAGTTTGTTAATAAGTGATCTGATGAAAGAAGTTGGGACGGGTGCAAGGGAGAATGAGGGAAGAGTTGAGGTGGGAGGTGGAGTCTTAATATTATGAGTTTCTGGTTTAGTAAGGTTTTCTATTGTTCCGATGAAAAATCTGTTAAGCAGAGTTGCAGTTTCCCTAGAAGGTTTGTTAGGGAAGGAGTTTGTTGAAGAGGGGTTCCCCGGAGATAGTATTTATTGAGTGCCAGAATTTCTTCAGGTTGGAATGTAGATTGCTCAAAGATTTTTAATAGAATTTTTTTTTTTCATCCAGTAAGACTTGCTTGTTTGTTTGATTGCAAAAGTGTTTATATAAGTTCAGGTGGAAATCTGAGTTATTGTTTTTCCAAGCTCTCCAGGCACTGTCTCATTTGTTCATAAATAATCGAGTTGCCTGGTTTTGCCATGGTGCATAATTACATTTTAGCCTAATTTGTCTACTGTGAACCAGGGTGTTTAGGGTTTCTAGGAATATATTGTTGAAGCTTTGGACAGCCTTATCAAGGGATAATGTGTGTGGGAATGACTGGTTTACAGTGGACAGTGATTTGTTTAGGGTGACAGAGTTGTAGTTTTTAAGGTAACAGACTCTTTGTATTGGTGGTTATTGTTAAGATTGGGAGAGTGTCCTACTACAGAGGTAGGGAGGAAGTCACTAAGGGAGTTGGGTAGGGTGGAAGGGTTATAACTGCACTGGGGGTTGGATACTAATATCCAGTCGATGACCAAACCATTCTGAGAATTTCTTTGCCAGTGCATGAGCGAGGTGATCAGCTGGGTAAAGTCATAAAGGTTTATAGAGTAGCAAGGGGTGACAGTATTAACAAAGTTCCAGTCAATGTTCATATCCCCAAAAATGATGGTTTCATAGGGAATGGATATAGAAATCCAAGAAAGAAACTACTTGAGTATGGGAATGTTTTTACCTGCAGGTATATAGATCACTGCAATGGCAAGTTTTTTGTGTTGATTTAGGTTACAGGTTGCTATAAGCATTTCAACAGGGCAGAGATCTTTTTTCTTTTTAATATTTTCTTAGTGCTGCAGTTATCCTGCTTAAAAGGTTGCTTATGCATATTAATCAAGACCAAATGACATTCTTATATTATCTGAGAAAGTTTTGATCACTTGTAGCTGTGCTTTCAGTTCATCTGACAAACTATGATAAGTCCTGGAACTTTGATATTTTTGGGAGCCAAATTGTAGCCATGTTGTAATCTGTTAAGTAGACAGCATAATGGGTTTAGGGCATGACAAAAAAGCAATGGTGACAGTCACCCTGGAATATTCCCCTTTCAATTTTTATCCCTGGAAAAATAATCTGTCCTTTAATATGGCTTAACTGCAAAGTGGTTTGCCACTGTCTCATACTCACTATAATGTATTCAATCAGTGTATGGTGTATCTTACACATTTGTAAGCACTCTTGTATCCATGAATCTGGGATGTTGTCAAATGCTTGTTTGTAGTCTATCCATGCCATACTTAGATTCTTCCCTTTTTTTACAGTTTTCCATTATGACTTTATTTAATAACAAATGATTGTTCCATATGACTTTCTTTTATTACCCATTTGTTCTATTACCATGATAGAGTTTATAGTCATTTAGAAGAAAATGTATCAGCATCATCCCCAGTGTACAGCTGACATATTGTCAGAAGGCAAGTTAATGGTCTATAGTTTTTGGATGTCTTGCAGGTTTGATCTTCAGGAGGAGTATTGTTTTCCTGTTGTTAACCAGGTTGGTGTCTGTTTGGGATGTGCATATAAACAGTTCTTACTCATAGCTAAATCTTCATGTAAAGATGTTAATACTTTTAGCCGGAAGTTAGATACCGCATCTGGGCCTGGGGTTCCATTTAAGAGCTTTTCTAATTTTGTTTCCATTTCTCTGATGGTTACTTCATCCCATTTCATATCCTGTACATTTGAACTTCATATATTTTTATTTTACTACTTCTATCCATTCAGCATCTTTGTTATGTTCCACAGGGTCTTCATAGATATTTCTCCAAAATGCGTCTATTTCTACTTTTTATGGTGGGTCAATCTTCAGTAAATCATGAGAAAGGAGAAGAGATTTAGAAAGGAGATAGGGATAGTGCATCAGGTGATATGACCTGAGCTGAAGCAGGAGCATTTGGCTCGGATGAAGAATTGCTTTTTGAGTAGCGTTCTGAATTTGGAATAAGTGTCTTTTTTCTTTAGGTCGATGGAGAGAGCTTGCCATATAGTATGTGCATGAGAGCAGAAAGCATATGCAGTGTGTGCTGCTTGGTTCTAAGGGTAATGTGAGCTGGTACAGCTTGTAAGAACTGTCTCAGCTTGTATGAGGATTTTTTTGTCACATCTAGCTGCAAAGGGAGTAAATATGTAGAGTTGGAGGAGTTTTTAGAGCTGGGATTATAACAGTATTTTCAGATCTTTGTTTTATGAGTAGCCATTTGTCTTTTTCCAGGGTGATACAGTAATGCTCACTGAGATGCAAGTCTGTAATTGCATCAACAGATGCTGTTAGAGATAGTATGGAGTGCTGCAATGTTTTTCTTAGAGGGAGAAGCAAAGACTGCAAGCCCATATCTAACTTGAGAAATGAGAACTCTTTTGCCAGTGGCTGCTTCAGCTGTTTAGGATAGAAAAGGGGAGATCTTGTTGGCCCAGAAAAGGAGGGAGTTTATTTGGGTTCTCACTATGCCTATGTGGAAAGGGAAGTTTAGTGACTTTTCAAGCTATAATCCTAGATATTTGAAGGTGGAGGCTATATTTATGCATTTATGGAATGGCTGCATAAGTCAAACATAGTTATAGGGTCAAATGTTTGGTGAATTTTCTGTGGAGTTTCAAAAAATGTAGTTTTGGTTTCAGTGGACTTCAGAAGCTGTTTAAAGTTTATGAACAACTGCTGGAAGTCATATAAGTTGAACTGGAGTTGCCAATGAATGTTGGTAAAAAATAAGCTGACTGGTAAATGTCATCAGCATAGAGGATAAGTTAGAGATGGGGATCTCACAAGGATGTTTGCTAATGAATATGGAGAAGAGGGGCAGGACAAGAATGGATCCTTGTGGCACATCCTTTTTAACAGGTACAGGTTCTGAATGGGAGGATCCTATTTTAACTCTGAAGTGCCTGTCAGTGGAGACGTTTTTAAATGAAAGAGCAGTGTCAGGACTGATACCAATTTCTATTAGTTTATTTTAGGTTCATAGATTCATAGATAAGTACTGATACCAACTTCTATTAGTTTATTTTGAAAAAGATAGGGGTCAATGAGGTCAAATGCCTTTGTTAGGTCTATAAGTAGGTCACATGTATAGAGGCCACTATCAGAGTTTTGCAGGATGTCCTCAGTTAGGGACTGAAGTGCTGTCATAGTGCTTTGTCAACTAGTACAAAGAGTCAGACAGTAGTACAACAAAAGTATGTATTAATTCTCTTCATATGGCACATTTCTTTTAAAAGAAATATAATATATTATCCCTTCCCTCCTTCCCATGTTCTCTTAGACACTTTTTTTTATCCTTGTTGTATTATATAGCTATATAGGTCACTGCAATATTTCCCTTTGTTGTATATTAGTTTACGATCGCGTTTTTATAAGCGCGGAACAGGTGTCGGTTTTGACCAGTGATTGTCATTGTCATTTCTTCTCCTACCATTTTTTTTGTTATCTCTGCTTGACAATGTGTGTGTGGAGTGTATATTAATGTAATTTTAGCTGAGTATGTACTTTTTTTATATATTATATTTATGTTGTAATTTATATTTTTAATGATAAGCCTATTGGAAAGCGCTGTGTTTGTCTTTTCTTTCATTAAGTTTTTATGGAACATTAGATTTCTTTTTCTGTTTGTCGCGGGATATATATGTGTGATTTGAAGATACCAGACGTTTTATTGCCAGAGGAACAGCGTGTATGCTTTTGGATTTTTATAAAAGTATGTATTAATTATAAACGTATGTGACATGGAAGGATTTTTCTATTGTTTTTTAAATTTATTTATTTACAGGAAAAGTCAAAGAGACACAAGTTCCCTGTTCAGGAGTGACCAAGAACACAGAATACTGTCTGGTAAATTACTTGCTCAGAATTACACTGTAGGTCAAAGGAGGAGACAATTAAATTTAAATTGGTTGAAGGATGTTAAGAAAGTTTTATGATCATAGGATATTTGGAAATAATGGAACCATATACACCTTGCTAACATTCACCCTTAGACTGTCCTTCTTCTCAAATGGAGGATCAGGCGGTCATGCCTGTGGTAAAGGTAGGAGTACCCTTCTACCTATCCGTGTCATGCTTGAAGGAAACTAAACATTCACACCGCATAAATTTCAGGGCTAATTTGTTTCAGACTTGGAAGAAGGTCTGTGTCAGGAAGCTATTTCTCCACTGTGTTTTATCTGCATGCTTGTGAAGACTTTGATCCCTGATTCTGAGACTTGTAAGACTATTTGATTTGTGAAGATAGAAGAGATCCAAGACCACTGAGGCCATAACGGCACAGAAGGAGAGTATCTTACAGAATCCCAAAAAAGTAATAAAGAATCAGTATTTACAGTCTTTCAAAGTATATTATGGGTTTTAGGCCACAGGTGATATTAATTAGGAACCTCGCTGGGTCTTCCTTTGTATTTGATATGTCAGCTGAGGTAAATCTTGTATGGGAGTATTATACTCAATGGTGATATAAGGAAACATTGATCTGTTCAGTTATGAATGATATTCCGTTTGCATTAACTTGTATTCAGTAGATGGAATTCCTGACTATTGTCATAACTTGTTAATTAAAGGTGATTATATTATCCACTCATATCACAAAATCCCTAATAACATTCTCAGACTGAAGTAGGGTATTGTCTGAGTGGAGAGCTATATATCAAATATGACAATATTGCACATTTTTACATTTCATTTGAGCCTATTTTTAGTGCTCCAGATATTCATAAAAGAAAATTCTTCCATAACGGCTTTGGGCATAAGTGGAGGCAGACCCGAAAGCTTTATTTAATAAAGATCCTGGTGTATATTTCGTTGTTTTATTCAAGCAGTTGCAGTAACACCTATTGCTGAATTTGGCATGACAGGGACTCCCTTTGTGCATTCATCTGCAAACTTCATTAGCCAAAAGTAATGCTTCATGGTCTGGAGATCAGAAAAGTAAATTCTGAACAGAAGGGTCTTGACAGTGAGCACTGTGGGATAACATTATTCACCTTAATCCTCTGATAAAGCACCTGCAATCCTCACTATGTGGGATCTATCTTTTAGCAATTTGCTGAACATTTACTATGTTATCCCACTCCACAAAGGGGGAGTCACCACTGATCCTGGGAGCCTGATGGGCCTGGTCTGTAAGGCCATGGAACATATCATTATGGAACTCATACACAAAGACATTGGTAACCTCCAAACTCTGGACCTCACACAGTTCACGTTTGTGAAAGGCAGATCATGCTTTCTGAACCTGATTGACTTCTTTTGAAGCTGTACACAAGGGTAAGGTGGTTCACACAGCCTATCTTGACCTCGCCAAGGCTTTCGACACCATCCACCATTCTGGAATTATAGCTATACTGACTAAACTAGGTATAAATCCCTACATCTCAAGATGAGTTGCCATTCGGCTCACTGACAGAACTCACACTGTAAAAGTTGCAGACTTCAAATGTGACTTCAAACCAGTGACAAGTGAAGTACCACAGGGTTCAGTCCTGGGACCTCTCCTGTTTGGTATCTACTTCTCTGAAGTACAGGCTAAGACAGAAGGCTTTTGGCTAAAAAAGTTTGCAAGATGACTGCAAACTAGGAGCCATAGCTGAGTCCCCAAATGATGTGAACATCCTACAGAAGGGCCTCATTGAGACAGGTGTCTGGTGTCAGAGGCATGGCCTCAAGCGCAATGCCAAAAAGTGCACTGTCATCCCCTTTGGTAAAAACTCTGTACCCATGAACTACCACATAGGTGGCAGTCTACTTAATGCCGAATGTGTGATAAGAGACCTGGGGACCCAGGTGGACAGTAGTCTCTCTTTTGATAATCACATCGCCACAGTAGTCAGGAATTCCTTCTACGTGGCACACCTCATCCAAAAATGGTTCCCATCTAGGAAAAAAGAGGTCATTGTTCCCCTCTACTTGACACTCATTAGACCCATTATAGAGTACAATGCCCTTTTTGGAATGTACCTCACAAGACATCTGCAGCAGCTGCAAAGGCCACAGAAGTACCTCACAAAGAGGATTACTGGCCGCAAACAGATGCCCTACACTGACCATCTCAAAAAAACTCCAGCTTTACTCCGTAGCATATCACCTACTCCGAGGTGATCTCTGCCTAACATACAAAGCTATGTCAAACCCACAGCTGTTGGACATGCTACACCTAAAGAAAACCCAATCCCTCCAAGCTACACGCTCTAGGGACCTAAACCTTGTCACAACAATAAACAGGACATGCTGGAGGGATAGATTCCTGTCCCAGAGACTTCCCATACTCTGGAACAAGCTACCCATCTATGTCAGGCAAAGTTCCTCATTAGCACTCTTCAAAAAAAATCTTGATAAGTGGATGGGAAATAGGAAATACACCCTGGGGATCACTTCTGTGGCTATGCTTGACAGGGGCCCAGGAAAATAACTTTCTTGGGTGGCATAAGCCATGGAACCTTGTTGGCTAGGCTTACTTAGGCCCTTGGGCCGATAGCCTTGTACCTACCTATGAACCTATGATCTATTTTAATGTGTTAAGTTTACTAATAATGCTAGCATGTGGGATGGTGTCAAATGCCTTGGCCAGGACAAAGTACACCATATGTACAGTGTGATTACTGTCAATAGCCAGTGTTACCCTCTTGAAGAAGTTTACTAAATCTGCTACACAAGATCATGTGGAGTGGTGTTAAGTGCCTTGGCCAGGCCAAGGTAAACCACATGTACAGTTTGATCACTGTCAACAGCCTACATTACCCTTCTGAATAAGTTTCCAACATTTTTTAACCAGGACATACACTTGACAATGCCAAAATACTATGGGTTGAATATGATTGCATTTTTGATAACATAGTTTATTAGGTCAGGTATAAAATGTCGTACGGCTTTGCAAATGAGACTTGTGGGGACTTGTGGGGATGATTGGCCTATTGCTCTTGGAATCTTTAGTAGCGTCATCTTTATGGAGTGACATCACTACTGCTACAACAACAGCTTGTAGGAAAAAAGAAAACTGCTACCCCTACAGCTGTCCACTAATCTATGACTAAGCAAACCTCTGGCAATTCAGTGCATGACTGCAAGGTAGAAAAGAGAATTTGGTGGGACAGGTGAGGCTCTGCTGAGACAAAACCTGTATTAAAATACATAAATGTATAAAATGAAAATAATTGGAACCAAAAGTAAGAAGAGTAACTTCCAAAATGTTAGAACCCTTCTCAATAAAATAAACAAATAAGGAGCTTAATAAAATCCACCAAAGCCTCCCAAGGCAAAGAAAATCACATGGCAGTTTTCAGTTATGTTCAAAATTTCAAAACCATAACGTAGCAATGCGCTGATCTGATTGTGAATAATGTTATCTATACTGAGAGTGATGATATAGCAAACCTACCAGCTGATAAATGTATTTCTAACTTCACCACTCTCACTCCACCTTCTGTCCTTTAGATATACTGGAAACTGTTTCCCTTCCAACTATCATAAAAGATGATAACTACTGCCTACTCAGCTATCTCCCCTTCACTCTATAGTTTCTCCTCCTCTACTTTTCACAAATTTACCCGCCTTCACAACCAAACAATTACCCTCAAACCCCAACCAAAACTCATCTTCCTCCACCTAGCATATACTCCACACACACCTCACAAATAACCTTCTACTCTCTGGTGACATTCACCCTAAGCCAGGCCCTCAGTCCCTTCATCATTCCACCAATCCCTCCCCTTCTGCTGTCACCTCTAACCATACCCATACTCATTTACAACTTACATCTGCACATAAACAGCTGTCCATATATTCTATAACTATTCAAAGTCTAACTAACAATATTTCAGAGCTACATTCCTGGATAGCCCATACATGACTCCTAAAATGATCACCTTCCCACCTCTGTCCTTAGACACACCTCCCAGGCACACAAACCCCACCTATATAGAGATTGTTGTAAGCTCTCTGACTTCAATAACACCCAATTTAACTCCATATTATCTAGTTTTGATTGGTCCATCCTTAAACACATCCTTTTTGATGATGCTGTCATTAAATTCAACATTTTCCTAGATACCCTTAATTCTCTTGCTCCCTTTTGTTGATGCTGTCATTAAATTCAACATTTTCCTAGATACCCTTAATTCTCTTGCTCCCTCCAGGAAAATTAGGATTAAATCAAACTATGCTCCATGGCTCTCCAAAGATACTAGAGCACTGATGCATAACAGGGATAGCACCTGGAAGTCACAACTTAAAAGTAGGCATATTCCCCATCTACTCAAATACAGACAATTACGTAACCTAGTCAAGAAATTAGTCACTAAAGACAAGACATCTTACTACAACTCACCTCAACTAGAAAACAGGTCCAACTCTCACAATTTCTGGACTACTCTTAACAGAGTACTTTACCCTGGCAAGCGTTCTAGCCCCTCACCATACCCCAACAATTCTCCTCCAGAAATTGTGAATCGACTCAACAAACACTTCATTGACACTATCCAAAACCTCACTCCCTCTAATACTAACACTGAAACTATCACTACCACCATCAACCCCCATAACCAGAATATTTTCTCATTTAAACCTGTGTCAACTTCCTACATTAAATCCCTTCTTCTAAAGTTTAAACCATGTACTCCCTCTACCGATAACCTACCTCCTACATTTCTCAAACTTGCTGCTGAATCTATAGTCTATCCTATATCCATTTTCATTAACAGATCTATACAAGAGGATACAGTTCCTGCTATCTGGAAATCCTTCTATACTATCCCACTACATAAGGGTGGCAACTCCACTGATCCATCTAACTATTGTCCCATTGCCATTCTTTCTCCCATCTCCAAGTTACTCGAAAAATGCATTCACTCACAGCTTCTCAACCACCTCCTCCAACACAACCTTCTCACTCCCACTCAGCATGGTTTCCGTCCCCACCACAGCATATACACCACCCTCCTATCTTTCACTCATACCAATGCCCTTGATAGCAATCAACTAATATCCTGCCTCTTCCTTGACCTTTCCAAAGCCTTTGATATAGTCTCTCACCCAATACTCCTTTATAAATTATCTAACCTCAACCTATATTCTTCCCCCCTTGCCTGGTTCTCCAGCTATCTCTCAGGTAGGCAGCAATCTGTCAAATGTCTCTCCTCCTGCTCTCCCTCTATATCTGTTCCAGCAGGTGTTCCTCAAGGCTCTATCTTGGGTCCCCTCTTATTCAGCATCTCTACTAATGAACCCTTTACCGCTTGCAGACAATCTTCTCTTATACAATATGCAGATGACTCTACACTCTTCTCAATCTCCAGTAATATTATAGACCTTCTCACCCTTACTCAAAAATCCTTTCTATTCACAGAGAAATGGCTATCTGACAATCTTCTTATCCTTAAGACCAAGCTCCTGCTCTTTCTCCCCCACTCACTTTCCAACCATAAATCTACATTTACTATAACATCCTCTAACAACACCATCATAAAACCTGAACCACACACCAAACTGTTAGGCATTATTATTGATGGCAAACTCAAATTTAACTTACACTTACTGCAAGGAATAAAAAAACACAGCAGAAACTTGGCTTGCTCTACCGCAACAAAATATTTCTTATTCCAAATGCTAGACTTACCTTAGCACAGTCCTTCCTCCTGCCCACACTTCTCTATGCAGCCCCCATACTAACCAATATACAAGCTACTACCATGAGCAAACTGGAACAAACTTACCACAAAATTGCAAGATTCATTACAAACTCCCCCTACAACTCCCATCATTGCCTGTCCCTGAACTCATTACAATGGATCAAATTCCCTCAACTACTGCTACTTTTTCAATTTCATATTGTTCACTCCATTCTATACAGGCATTCATACTGTCCAGCTCTCACTACTCTTTTATCTACCTACACCCCTTCTAGAACCCGCCGTACCTCTAACCAACAACTTCTGAATGTAGGACATCCAAAGAAGAACTTAGGCAAACTGCAATATAACTGCTCTATAGCTGACACTTGGAACAAACTTCCTTTACACATACGCTCCATCATACACCTTGTGCACTTTAAAAAGAAACTCAAACGTTATCTTCTCAATACCAAATCATGTCTCTGCTAAAACCTACCTAATATTTCCCCTTTATACAGTGGTGCTTCTTCCCTCTGTACTCCTGAAAGCATCTATACCTTCCTACGAAGCCTAGGCAATAAATCTGATCACTTGTATAGCACTTGTTTGATCACTTATATATAACTTGTTTGTACACACACACACACATATATATATATATATATATATATATATATATAAACAAAAAAAATACTTATTTCTTTGAGACAATCCTCTTACGGTAATCTAAATATGTTTGAGTCATATTTGTATTAATATGTTTTGGAGTGATACTTGGTTATGGTACTTTCTATTTTTTTGTTACCTATGTAATCCTAAATTGTTTTATAACTGGAGCTTTTCTCCTCGGGTCTCCACTGAAAATGGGCTCCTGGCCCAGCTGAAACAACCCGGTTAACAAATGTCAAATAGATAAATAAATGAAGTCATGAAAGTGCTATCAAAAGCTAAAAATACTGCATCAATGGGTTCTGACAATATCAATGAATGGATCTTAAATAGCATGAATCATGATTTAGCCACACCACTAACATTGTTCAGTCTTAGCCCATATAGGGTTTGTAATAAGTGACTAGAGGACAACTACAGTCATTCCCTTCCATAAGGGAGGACCTTCCACAGACCCAGGCCATTACAGACCCATAAATGTGAACAGACTAATATGGAAAACAAGAGAAAGATTTATCATGGAATTAATCAAAAAGGAAATAGGGATCCTCCAAACACTGGACCCGACTCAGTTTGCACTAGTCAAGGACAGGCCATGCTTACTCTTCCTAGTGGACTTTTTTGAAAATGTCACCAAACCAATGGATGAAGGCAAAATTGCACACACCACATACATCTACCTGGCCAAAGCTTTTGACACAATTCCCCAATTAGGAATAGTGGAAAAGCTAAACAAACTAACAATAAACCCCCATCACCCACTGGACTGCCAAATGGCTCACAGATAACTTATCCTATTTTGATTATCTGTATCCTATCTCCACAAAGAGACAAGTCACCACTGAAATATCCCTGGGTTCTGTGCTGGGATGTCTCCTGTTTTTCATCTACTTTTCTGAAGTAAAAGCCAATACCAAAGGGGTTTGGCTGACAAACTCTGCAGAGGGTGGCTTAATGGCTAAGGTGTTTGCCTTAGAAACACAAGGTGCAGGGTTTGAGTCTCACAAGGGATAATTGGCTAAGCTTAAAATGGCTCGCAAGGGCAGTTAGCTTAGTACTAAAACTATAAGATGATAGCAAGCTAGGAGTAGTCATTAAATCCCTAAATGAGTTAGCCATCCTTCAGGAAGGTTTGTCTCAAGCAAATAACTGGTGTCAAATTATGGCCTAAGAATAGATGCCAAAAATGCATTACTGTATCCTTTTGGAAGTCATCTACCCCAGGGAACTACCATACTGAAAATACACTCCAGTGTTTTGGAATTTGAAAACTTATGTGGACAATGACCTAACTTTTGACCAACATGTGGCTATTGTTGCAATAAGGTCCTTCTATGCTGCACAGCATATAAACAAAGGGATTGCATCTAGATCTAAGGATGTCAGTGTCCCCCTTTACTCAACCCTCATTAGGCCAATCATTTTATATAATGCCCCCTTTAGCACATATCTGTCCAGAGACATGCATCAACTGCAATGACCACAGAGATACCTTACTAAAAGGGTATAAGGCCTAAACAACAGGTCCTACATGGACAGATTCAAAGCCCTGTCACTGTACTTGGTATAATACAGAATGCTATGATGAGGTGACCTTTGTCTGTCATAAAAGGCATTAACTGACCCATTGCTGATGTATTTACTGAACATCAGCAAGTCAAATGGCAACAGTTATGTCCAGTCTATGGATCTATACCTCTGCAACATCAGCAACATGGTTTGGAGGGATAGGTATATCTCACAGAGGTTACCTTTGCTGTAGAACAGGCTTCCCATCTACATAAAACAAAGTTCATCCCTGGGCAATTTCAAATGCAACTTACATCTATGGATGAAAAACAGAAAATGTATACCAGGACTGCCCTAGTACTACTAATAGACAGAGGCAGCTCCTAAATGCTTTATCCCATGCATGGGTCCCCTTAAATTATCTATGTTATGATCATAGTTATTCATATTATGGATAATATATAATTACTGACCATGGGATGGGTAAGGCTAATCTATAACCAAATAGTATAGTTTATTTCAAGCACAAATAGAGAAACTGGCTCTGCTTAAAGTGGCCCACAATGGCATTTAGCCTAGTACTTACCTATAAATTTATGAACTTATGAAGACACTTTATGGACTCACCACTACCAAGGAAAAGTGTGTTAACTGACAATAAAACAAAATAAGTTACTGGCAGAAGAAGAATAAAACAAACTGTAACCCAGCAATTAGAGCTTGCTGTTTGGATGTGGAATTTCACCTCACTGGAGGTTATAGTACTAGACTTGGTGCTACAGGTTGGACGTGTACAAGTTACGTTTAGTTTATTTTACCTGTAGACAGAAAATTAAATCACTAGGCAGACGTTCTAGACTGGGATGATCTCTCTCCTCCTCTAGAGATGGCCCTTTTGAGAACTTTCAGGCAGAAATAGTGTTATTGAAAAAGTCCTTGACTATGTGCCAACCATACAGTTGAAGTTTATGTAGGACCCTCTCCTTGAGATCATTATAATTTTATCACTGTTCACAGCAAGGAAGATTCTCTCTCTGTTCTTTTTATGTCTGCATGAAACAATTATTATAAATTATTAATCTTTAGAGAAACCATGAGGGCAGAGCTTGACTGATTACTACTAAATGACTCTTCAGTTGTTCTGGATCTATAATAATGATACACGGAGCAGGGTATATGAGAGGAATGGCTTCCCTGATCTGAAGATTACACAGTAATTCTTTTTGAAGTCGGTGCTATTTGTCAATTATTCATACTAAACACACAACTGAACCCAAGCATGTTCATATGAAAATTTAGTATGAAAGCACTTTTTGGCTAAGTTCAAAGACCGATGTTGAAGCCATATTATAAGACCTAGGTAGTATATTTTGGACTACTGAGTAAATATATGTACTAAGCTTTCAGATAATCACTACAATTTAGTGAAAAACAACAAAAAATAGACAGGCAACAGTAATTCTTAAACTTTTATGGTTAGCGCTTTCGTCAAGTATTCTTATACTCAACTTCATCAGACACTAGTTAAAAGAATGGTAGCCATATTTAAAACCAGATTCATAGTCACATGTTCAGTCACCTCACATGACACCATATCACCTGATACAATTCTCATTTCTATAACACATGTACCTAAAAATTGTATAAACAATTGTGTAAAAAATGTATATACACTTTCCTATTGACTTAATAATCAAATTCATAAGTACATATACAAAGAATACATACATATTCATGAAAAAGCCAGCTAAAACATCCAAAAAACAATATTTGTTATTGTGTATATAAAAATTGTTACATGTCACTAATCAACCTGAATAAATTTCAGTTGAATGTCATAAATGCATGTACTTGTGTATAAGGGGGGAAGGGAATTTGTGTGTATATAACAAACACAGAGTGCCCCAAATTCTATGTCTAGTCACCTGAGTATTAGCCTTGTGTTAATGTTTTAAACGCTTCAGTTTCAAGACACATGCCAAAGAGCATACTTCATTCAACCCTGGTGTCACATAGGCCGTAGTTCTAAGCTGCCAAATCAGCTCCTTCACCTCAAGTTTTAAGCCTAATGGACCGCCCCTGATGTCAAATTCAATTTGGTCGATCACCCTGAATGTGAAGGAATGACCAGGGCTTTCTACCACATGTTTTGTGAGAACGTTGTCTGTTTTGGCTTTTCTAATGTGGTAAATATACACTCTTTCGAACAGAGATGATGACAAACTACTACAAAAAGCCACTGAAAGCTATAACCTTAAGAGAAAGCGATGTTTATTAAAACGCTCAGTAAGCACGTTTTTCATCTAACACAAATGTTCAGACTTCATCAGAAATGTTACAAACCAAACAATCAGTTAAAATTCAAAACCTCTATATATAAATTCCCCGCCAAATCATCTACTGATGTTATTCATTCTTAAAGCCATAGTTCCTTAAAAAGCTTTAAACCATACATGGTTAAATAGGTGACATGCACCTTACTTTAAGTAAGTTAATACATAAACGCAACTACGTTTCTATGAATCAGGACAATAATAATCAAGCCAACTATAATGTAAACTATATACATCATAATATAAAACTAGATACATTATTAAAAAATAAGTTAAATAAATAAATTGCCATATTGTACGAACATCTATTATTAAACACCATATTGCCGAAGTATTAGGAAAGTATTGACAAAATGTATATGAACCCTGTACAATGCAACAGGCTTACTATGCATAATCAACTGAATATGCGCATTCATTAAAATGAAAAAAACTAACTGAATGCATTAATTTGATTTTTATAAATTTAACATAATACATATTTTAAAAAACTCAACCCGATATAAATTCACAGGCCAGCAAAACAATAGCTTGTATACCTTCCAATACATGTTATTAAAGTTAATCATAATTTTCTGCCCTTGTTATATATAAAGTAGCCCTTAAGGTAAATCATCTGTCTAAGCTTTTCAGCTTCAATAAGCACATTAAAGAACACTTCTCATATAAACCTGGGTTTGAATATGCGTTGAGTTTAATTTGCCACAATAACTCCATTTTTTCTAATAACAAACCAAATGGACCCCCTCTCACATCCTGCCTAATTTAGTCAATCACTTTGAATCAAAAAGTATGGTTAGGATAAGCCAAAATATGTCTTGCAAGGGCATTTTCTTCTTTATGCAAGTTGATACTTCTAAGGTGTTCATAAACCCTCTCTCTTATCCTGAGCTCCGTCTTCCCTATGTAGAAGGATGGACACCGTTGAGACTGCTACATATACAACTCCTTTCGAGCTGCAATTAAATTTACCTTTAGTGTATAACTTGACCCCATTGATGTCAATATTGGTTCCTGATGCCATAAAGTTGCAATAAGAACAATTGCCACATTGCATCATGCCTTTATTAAGCACTGATGAGTTGTTTTGTTGTTTTTTCTGCAACAATTCTTTGAAACTCCATCCCTTTCTCTAAACTATCTTTGGTGACTTTCCTAATTTGGACATTAACGTGTTGTCATCATGCAATATAGCCCAAGTTTTTGTTATAATTTCTCTTACACTATGATAGTCAAGGGAAAATCTCAAAATACAAGCTAAATTGAAATCTACCCTGTTCAATTGTTGTGTCATTCCTTGCCTTGCTACACTAATCCATAAGTCAGATTGATTATCCAAACAAGCAGCTTGCTGCTTCAATATGGGTTTATATAGCCCGTTGATCCTTTTAAGTGTAACCTCTTCTGTAAGGTCTTCTTATGTCACTGCTATCTCTAGAGAGATGTGTAACTTACTTTATCACTGCCCCTCTTCAGCTGCTACAATATAGTGCCTATTCTATTATGTCATTATCAAGGCATCCCCGTCACTTGTAGTGCTGGAATACCACAGGGCTATGCAGAAATAAGGTATGCCTGCCATTTGTCCTCACCTTTTGTTGTTGCTTCACTAATTTTAAGGGTCTATGCTTTCTTCTCCTCCACCACATGCAGTTGCAGACATTCTACAGAGCCTTCCTGCCATCTAGATTACAGATGTGCATTCCCCAACTATTCAGATTAAATGTTAAGACTGTATTCTGCTATCTGGAACATAGACAACATCCATTCCTATGTACTATGATTCTAAATGTGTCTACCACCCCAGCATCTTTCTGTTATTTAATATTTGAGTAATATGGTTAATGATATAGAATATCCAAACCAGACAGCGGATGTTGATTTCAGTGCTCTGCCTTGTGCAATAATTACAAAGTGACATGATTCTGTCTTTATATATTCGACATGCAGTATGCTATATATTGCACTGATACGTGTAACAATGCTCAAATATGAAGCATAGCAGTATATTGTACTAGCAGTCATTATACTGCAAAAAAGAGATGGATATTGCTGAACACAACAAACCAATAAACCACTTAGTAGAATTTGTGAAAGCAGATTAAAACAAGTTAATATCTCATGCTAAAAGAAAGATTCTAATATGGAATTAATGAAGTACAATATTTCTCCATACTACCTTCAGAAAAGGTATTAGTTAAGGAAGTCAGTGATAATGTGAACAGCAACTGATTACTGAATATGCATCATTGGTAGGTGTGTCACTGACAATAAAATGGATACACAGATTAGTACTAAAATACTACGAGCATCTGTGTCCCTTCTCCAGTTACAGATATACAGACAGAAAAAATTAGTAAAGCAAGTTTCAGTAGTTGCTCCTTTCTGGTTTGTAGCACAAGTAACTGAATCATAGTACAGCAGTTTCTGAGGTGAGATATTCTCATAGCATGCTTCTGACATTAGTCAGAAATAATAATATATTTGCCTTCTTTAACAAAATCCCAGCCTCCTTTATCCTGGTTGTTAAATAGAAAGTATTAATTATTGCATGCTAATAAAACTGGCCACAGGTTCAAGTTTATATGAAACATTACATTAAAGAAATTATATTTTATCTGCTGAAGTAAGTACCTATCCTGTCAATTATCAACTCAAATCAAGATTTAAAACTGTACACAGTTTAACTGTCATCTTGAGTTTTTGTTTTCAGTCCACTTTACTCCCAACACAAACATAACTGCTTAAACTCTCTAAATATTAAAAAAAAGAGGCAAACTACTTTTCACAACGTTTTGTGAACTGATTAATGATTTTTTTAGACTATTGGCATAGCAAGGACCTGTATAATACTGTTTGTGACATAATAAACACATTTCACTGTTTTCTTGATTCAAATTGTGAGGACTCGCTCTGGGTTTCTTTTCATCATCCTCCCAGCTGGTTTACTTAACCTGTCACACCTGTGAGTAGCTGAAACACTGTGATGCCTGCATTGATGCATACATGGTGTGTTTCCTCCCCATTGTTAGATAGAAACTGTTTATAATTTACAACTGCAGGGAACATCACTCCCATCTCACTGTTAGTTCTGCTTAATTTAGCAGAAGCATATCGACGTTGAGCAGGAATGGAAATCAAACCAGAAGTAGATAAAATCCAGGCAGCAAATGAATGTGTTAAAAAAGAAAAGAAAGAATATAAGGTGAAGGATCAGATGAGAAGGCAAGAAATGTGGAAAAAACATAAATATAGTTGCAAGTATAACAAACTTCTGGAAGAGCCTCCTGTTGATCAAGAACGAATGCAGGAATGGTTAAGGAGAGGTGAATTTACATCAAGAAATGAAAGGTTAATATTGGCAGTCCAAGATAGTGGGCTGCATACACACTGGTTTACTAAGTCCATTGAACATGTGGGAGAAACAGACATATGTAGGTTTTGTGGAACCGAGCTAGAAACAGTTACACACCTTATTGCTGGTTGCGATGCTCTAATGGCAGAGGGACTGTATACTAAAAGGCATAATAATGTAGCGAGATTGTTACACTAGAGATTGTGCAAATATTATGGTATCGAAGTGGCTGAAAAACATTGGAAACATGAGCCACAGAGAATCATAGAAAATGATGAAGTTTACATCACATGGGATCACCCAATACCAACAGTCCAAAAGATAGATGCTAGAAAACCGGACATAGTGATCCAAGAAAAGAAGACAAAAGTAGCATTGATCATTGAAATTACCACACCTAGTGACTTTAGTGTCTTGCGTACAGAGAGACACAAAGTCATAAAATACCTTGATCTGCAGGCAGAAATGAGAGCCATGTGGAAGAAAGATACCCAGATAGTTCCAATAGTAGTAGAAGCAACTGGTCTTATAAAAAAGAATTTACAATCATATTTAGATATGTTACCAATCCATGTAACACCATATGAATTGCAGCAGGAGTCACTGCTGGGCACATTGCAGGTACTGCAAAGAACACTTTTGACTAACATCAAAGAGTGAAATAATACTAATTTCATGAACTTTAATTGTACTCTGACTTAGGAATAGGGTCCCTTCCTGTCATGGTATTAGAAACCCAAAAGACTTGGAGAAATCAAAAAATTAGGGAGCATGTTTAAACTGAATGACTGCAACCTAGTTGGTTGCTTCTTCCAGTCTATAGCTTCAAGCATAATACAAAAAAATAATTTTTCACTGTGGATTCAAAAGTACATGGAAAATAAATGGCACTAGACAATACAAATGTGTGCTGAATGAAGTGCTGACATGTTTATACAAGAAAGCTATTTCGGATACCAATTAATACTGCTACTTCATTTTTATCTCAGTATCCTGAACTTAACTGCACTATAGACAAAAGTATATGAACATTTTCCTTTGAAGATAGACGCCATTTAATAAAAGTGATTATCCTACCCAAAATATCACATATAACTCAAGCTGTATCTATTTTTCCAGAAAAACATTTTATTAATGACATAAATATACTCTTATTAAATTTCTTATGGTTTCCTAATACAAACAAAATATCTTTTTTGTATCACATCAGAAAAAGGGATGGATTCAAGGATGAATTAATTTCTCAGATATTGATATCTATATTAAAGCTTAAATATTAAAAATCCTCTTGAACTGGGTAGATCCAAATTATATTTCTTACTGGAAATCTTTACATTTAAAAATTTTACAAAATTATAATACTCTTTCAAGTAAAAAAGAATAAACGTATATATTCTGGCATTTCTTTGTTATATTGCACAATATAATATTTTTCTACCAACAGAATCAAATCTTATAAACTCTATACTTAACAACTTTAAAAAAATCATCCTTGCTAATATTGATACTAAGATCTGGTTTGAAACTTTAATTCCTTTTAGTATAACTATTTTTTTTGATAAAGTTCATAATAACACTTCATTTTTTGGGAATCTAAAAATTGTATTTGTTGTCAGCAATGTTTTAAACAACTCAGAGTAGAAAAAAAATCATCAACTTATAATGGATTTTGATCTGCAGTCTCATGACTGGTTACTGTTACACAGTGTGCTAGTTCATTCCCATGATCTTTGTAAATTCCTTAGTAACTAATTTTTAAAGAAACACCTAAATTAATAAGTCATTTCTGTGAAATTATACACAGTAAATCAAAAACTGAAAACATAACTTCAAAATTATATAAGATCCTTATAAACTAAAATTACAACAAATATTGGAATCGTATTACCATGGGTCATATTTCTTGTTTGTCTCATGCGAATAAATCTCAAATTTTATCTTCTGTCAAACTTACATCTTGGTCGTGATATTGATGTATATTTACCTGGAAATTTTTGCATAGAGCATTCCTAACCCTAAATAAATGGGTCTATATTATAACATCAAAGTCTAAAAACATCAGATGTTATAATATCTACCCCATTCAATCGAAACACCAGAAAACCGAACAGTCAGAATAGCAATTTTTTTCCCAGGGAAAAAAATTGCTGTTCCGACAAACATACACACAACTTAAGCACACCAAAATAAATAATCCACACACATACACTTCACGAAACTCTACACTAAACCAGACATACATCACTAGCTACCCACTTACCTTAACCCAACCCTAACCCTAAGGTCAGTAACTATCGCACACTCACCTTACCCGCTCCCTAACCCTAACTCACCTACCCCACCCTAACCCTCATGTCAACACAATCGCACATTTACCTGACCCACGCCCTAACCCTAACTCACTTAACCCGCTCCTAACCCTAAAGTCTGTCATTACCACACACTCACCTCACCCGCGCTCTAAAGCTAATGTCCGTAACTACCGCACACTCACCTTACCCCAGTCCGTTCACTCACTTACCTTAACCCGGTCCATAACCATCACACCACACTTACCTGAACCCAATCCATAACCTCCATTTGCTCACTTCTCTAAACCCGGTCCATAACCATCGCACCACACTGCTGTAAATAGCGAAGCCACGGACCATCGAAATCTTACCCTAGGTAAAATTTCGACGTTCTGAGGCTTTGCTGTTGTCAGCTTTCACTCTAAAGGGTTCGATATTATAACATTCGAAGTTTTTGAATTTTGATGATATAATATAGACCCAAATAAACTAGCTAAATTTGGTAAAAAACAAAAATATCTCTTGTTGGAGATGCATGCATGCAAGACTGTAAAGCTGATTGGTTTTATATTTTTATACCTCCTCTCTGTTAAAACTATTTTGGTGTGACCTGGATGATTTTTTTAAAGTTTTGTTTTCTGACTCCTTTTCAATATCAAAATCTTTAATTTTATTTAATATTAATGACGGTCTTGCTTTGAATAGAAACAACCTTTCCCTGCTTTGGACCATCCTTGTGGTTGCAAGGAAAAGCATAACTAGAAAATGAAAATCCACTGCTGCAACACTTTTCAAAGACTTGTCTTTTTTAAAAGAAACAGCTCATAAGGAAGCCAAAGAGAAAGAATACAGGATACATCCAAAAACATTCAGCAACAATCCTTGAATGAAAGTGTTATCTCTCACTGACATTTTTCAATGAAAAAGCAAAGTTGTTTATATAGTTTTATTTTATTTTTCTATCTAGGAATGTGATATTTAATTTTATTTCAGGCCTTTTTACATATTGTATATAGTTATTTTTGGTTGGTAACTTAATTTATATTATTTATTATTTATTATAATATATTAATTCATTACTTTGTTAACAAGAAAAATAAAAAAATTTTTGAGCAAAAAAAAAGTAAATGAGAGATGGCTGATGATTCTGTTTCTATTTTCCATAACATACATACATTCTTGTTCTTTAAAGTAGCTGCAATGACGAAACTTTAAAACCTGCACTATTTATCCATTACAAATAAATAATGGTTATGCTTTGAAACAACTTATGAATTTTCCTAACCCTTGAATTAACCATTTATATAAACTGTTGCATAAAAGGCCTTGTGGCTTCTCTGTTCTTATTTTTTATCTGCAGTTTTACAATTCATTTGCAATAACAGTTTACTGCAGTACTGATGTACAGTGCTAAATGGCACACTGAGTGCAGCACTGTGTCCCTGTTATTAATCCTATATATTTATTTGATTTTATTTATTGTTTATTAGCTGTGTTAGTTAGCTGAAAACACAGTTGGCCTTTTCAACTATGGCCTGCACAGTATCCGTCCCCTTGATGATTTATGAGTTGTGCTTGGCTTCTGTAGTGACCATATGGATGGCTACTGCCATCCACATAGTGTAATAGACAAGTAGAATGGAGGCAGATGGACAAGCCTTTCTTCTGTATCACACAGACAAATACTGCATGCATAACTTTGAACAATGTAGAGTACCTAATTCACATACTGCTTGTCTTTGTAAGGTAGGAGAAACTTGGAGTATTCAGAGAAAATGCAAGCAAGTACAATAAGGAAATTGATGGGGGAACCCACCCTAGAAATGAACCCGAGAACCTGTTGCTCTGGGACAAGAATACTGCACAACTGTGCTTCCCAAAAATGATATGCAGCAGTGAAAAACAGTATACCAATTTCATCACAAAATGTTGCTGTAGTAAACACAACAGATTGATGCATACAGTATAGTGTTATAGTAGAATAATTACCGCATTTTACAAGAAGGTTACAAAATGAATACAGTATTTTGTGCTGTCAGTACAACAACAAAGATAGAAATGTAATATACTACTATATACCAGCAATAAATACTTTGTTAATTAAATCAGATGCCCTGCCTACCAAATTTTCATACATGAAATAAAAGACATATCACCTACAAACTTTGCTATGACTGTAACCTTACTGTGTAAATTATATTTCTGGTATTTTCAGCATATACATACACAATGCATAGGAGAGTGCAGAGGGAATACCATATGCATGGAAGTGGAACACTTGATAGCATAAATTTGGCTCTGAAAGTTAGTATGGTACAGTTGAGGGGACTGAGTATCTGAAGGAAATATTGAACATATTAGAAAATATTATTCTGCAACATAAACAGAGTGTGTAGTCCTATTCAGTGTATGAATTATATTAGCTGCATCATTTTATTTTTGTGAGTATCTATTTTCTTTTAGCTAAAGTATTAGCATTTGGTACACCAGAAGGGCACAACTTCCAGATGCGCAATACAGTCTCCTGTGTGCACAGTTCATAAGTGACCCATCCTTGGAACCATAGTATATATGGTCATCTTCCTCCAGTCATCGTTGTCTCTTCAATATGTATTTCAAATGACTTGCTGCCAAACTTGGTCCACTCTAATTAACAGGACATATCTGTTACTAAACAACTTTTTCTTGTTCTGAAGAAGCACACTGAGGTGAATATAACTCATCAGCTCTGTTGACGCTGCACACAATTTCTGAGCCCTAGTTGGCATTTACAAAGAAATTATAGATATCAGTGCCATGACAGGAAGGAATGCCTGTATGGTTTATCCCTCATACTGCCACAAGCTACCTTCCTTCTTATTTATCCTTAAGCATATTGATTATGTCTGCCAATACTGGAATATCCTGCTATGCTGTAGTTTAGACAACCCAGAAGCTAAAAATACCATACGAAGTAAATCTGAGGTACAACTTGTGAAGTGTGTTTTGCACACGTACATACACACAGCTTTGCACATTGTGACTCTTCAATATGCTAAGTAGCAAAATGAGTTCCTGCCAGTGCAATGAGTGTAACAACCAAAACCACCTTTGCAATAATATTGAGAAAGGTGGTCAAACAGTTGTGATGGACAGATATTTCTATGTGGACAGTATGAACCAGATGCTTTCAGATATTTATACCTATCGGTTGATAGATAAAGATGAAATTCCGAAAATTAGTGAGTATGTCATCTGCTCACTTAGGGATTGTTTAGAGAATTCACTTATAATGATGGAGCTTTTTAATTATTTTTTGGTCGAGTACCCAAAAATATCTATTCTGAATGGTTTGCCCAAAGTGCACAAGGATGCATTACACCCTCCCTTTAGACTGATCGTCGCAGGGAGTGGCTGGACCACCGAACCCATTTCCGTGTATTTAAACAAAAAATTTAAACCTGTTTTATCTGAGTGCAAGTCAATGTTGATAAACACCAAACACTTTTTGCAGGAATTACATACCTTTGTTGATGAGAATGTGAATACAGAAGTAGGTTTGTTTGTTTTTGTTTGTTTTTTTTTTTATGTCTTGTCTATCATTTAGCATTATAACACCTTGTGTATTACATAACTGTATAATGTCTAGTGCAAGTAGTTGTTTGGGAGGTTGGAATAATGGTTAAGGTGTTTACCTTACAAACACAAGGGTTTGATGGATGGAGTAATTGGCTAGGCTTAAAATGGCCCACAAGGGCAATTAGCCTAGTACTAATCTATGAACCTATGAACACCCAATCATTGGAGAGACAGTCAGTCAATAGGGACAGTCATCCACACAGGCATCCACACAGACATGGAGAAGTTTCTACCCTTGTTTGTGATAAATTACCACCTGTCTCCAAGATGGCAGTGAATGGAGTTAACAGAGTTGCCAGAATATCTGGCTACACCATCTGTAAGCTTCTACCATTAATGTATAGGAAAAAATCCTAAATTAACCCAGCTAAATAGCATGCCCACTTCCCCAGTGGAAGACATTTAGGATGTTTCTATTAAGTCATATCATTACTCCTAGTGTTATGCACATACCAATTAAGGTTATCATAAGTAGCTTGTTATCCCCAAGCTCACATTCCCAGTTCTGGATAATTCAATACTCTGAAAGTCACTATTTGCATAGTGGCTGTTAGACACCCAGAACCACCACTCCTTCTCCCTTAGAATGAGCAAGTATTGGGGGCGTGGCTAGGATGTAGACTGGTTGGCAGCATCTTTTCTCAGCTCTGCACTCAAAAGATATTTCTGACAGGAATTTTTAAAAACTAGATATTGTAGACAAACCTATTTTGTTGAATTACTTCTACTAATATCACTAGAAATCTACAGTGCAAAAAATGTGGCTTTAAACATTATTTTTCCTGTCAAAAACAAGAAGGAAGGTATCTGAATCTACTGAAAATGAGCTTTTCTAAGCATACCACACAGGACCAGATGATGAAAAAGGAGATACAGTCTTTATTAAATGCTATACAAGACTTGTCAGTGAAATTTGACAAAATGAATACCAAACTGGACACTTTTGAGGAGAGATCTACAAAACAAATACAGCAACTACAAGAAATAATGACGCAACAGAAGTCTCAAATAGCTGACATAGAGAGATCCTTAAATGATACTGAGGGCAGACTCTCAGAACAAGATCTTCAGCTACATTTGTTATCACAACAAAATGCTTCATTACAAAATAAAATAGAGGCTCTAGAGAACAGGTCCAGACGAAATAACCTTCTCATCTATGGGCTACCAGAGAAAACAGAGGGAGATAACATGGTGACTTTCCTTACTACCTGGTTACCAGAGTTTTAAAATTGCCTGAAGCTCTTTCTTATGGAATTGAAAGAGCCCACAGATCCTTAAGAGCTGCTTCATCAACCATCAAATCAAAAAATCACCCGAGATCAATAATAGTAAAGTTTTTTTCATCACAGGACAATGAACTTATTTTAAAAACAGCATGGTCAACTTCTCCAGTTAAATACAAAGACAACATAATCAGATTTGATAATGATTATTCTGCTGGAGTTATAACTGCAAGAAAAGAATGTCTCCCTCTGATAAAGGAATTGAAAAAAAGACAACTTAAAGTCCACTTGCTGTTCCCTGCAAGAATAAAAATATTTTTTGCTGAAGGTCCTAAAACTTTTGACACTCTGCAAGCAACAGTTTTTTATCTTTCAGCAAATAAAACATTGGATAATGTGGAAGAAATGGATTTCTCCCAATTTGGGGTTAAGCGTCACTTAGAAAAAAATGAATGGAGCACTGCTGACAAGAAGAAGAAGAAACGATAAAAGGCATATGAAAAACACAAACATTATTGTCTTCTATTTGCTTTGTAAGGCAAAAAAGTTCTTTGAAAGCATTCATGCTTTACACATGTATCAGTCTTTGAAACAATATAAATACAAGATAAGCAGGACATTTTATAACTAAAGGAAACAACCCTAAATGAAAGCAAGGTAACATATCTTTCTCTATTACAGTGTAAATACTTACAGTCATGATTTTTCTAACTCTAAATGATGTTTAGATAGTTCATTTATAAATTACCTGCCTTTTACTGCTAGTATAGAATATGATGTATTTACACTGACATATTAATGTGGTGTATTTAAATGAGCATGATTCCTTTTTATATTATTTACACTAAGCTGCATGAAATATCTAAACTGATGTATTTAATACAAATAATAATATATAAAAACTGATAGGAATAACTGTCAAAAAGTGCCTTGAAAAGTAATTATCTATTCTTTGATGCTAAAAGTGCCTTTTTGACTAACAAACAACTATTTGGCTTGTATATCTGCCCTTAATGTTAAGAAAACTAATAGAAGTTTAATGAGCTGGTGTTCAGTTTAAAAAGAGCCCTAAAAACTTCACTTACTTTGTTTTTGTCTTCCCGCCGTGGTCACGAGCTGGGAACTCTTATTTTACCACCCCTGAATGAAGGTTCTTCAGTTAGAATCCATTACAGTGTGTTAAACCTTCTAACAGCACAAAATGAAAGTAAACAGTCATGAGTGATGTCAACACTAAAACAAGACAGTATGGGTGTGGTGTCAGCTCCTAAGCTACTTAAAGTAACCAGCACACTATTTATGAGATGGCAAAGTGCTTTTACAGTTTTAACAAATATTAAAAGTACACTGAAGTACCTAATGAATTTAGAAGGTATCAACACATAAATGAAGTTTTATTATATTGTAATATTTGTTATTCATTTTGAATTGTACACATAAACAGCACACAAAGCTTAAAAAGAAGTATATCACTTGGAAGAAACTGTATGAATAGTTAACACACACAGACTTTACTATAATCTTTTCTGATAAGATCACCCACGTAAATTACTATAATTTAACTTAATTTTATAAAAATTTAATATATTTAAGTCCTTGACTGGAACAATATAACATATTTGTAAACACACTGCAGCTAGTGTACTCAACCTTAAGGATAGTAAGTCAATTTAGGTTCATGAATGTAGCTATGTGTTATTAGGCATTTTAAGGGTAAAAAGGAGTTGCTGTTTAATTATCAAGATACTCTGTAAATATTAAATTGTTCAAGTAGCACAATCATTAAGCAGTAATGAGCAAGAAAAAATCTCAGTCTTGCTTATGATATTGTTATATATATATATAGGAAAGAACTGCTGAATTATAAGTATGCTTTTATTAAAGGCAAGTTATATTAATATCGAACATCCTCACTGAAAATGAATGGTTGTGTAGAGACACAGTAACTCCCATTATATAACCAAGGCTAAAGAAATTGTCTTGTATGTCTAAATTGATCAGCCTTGAACCTTAGATTGCAAATAGACATGCAACATACTTTTACTTATAATACTGAATATATATTATATAACATCACAAACGCTAAAGCCATTGTCAGCTACATCTCATATCAATCAGCATTAAAATATGATTTGAATAGCATAGGCATTTACTAACATATTGCTGTTGGTACCTGATATGCATATAAGTAACAGGTCTAATTTCTGTCTATGAAAGTAAATACCAGGCTGTGTGCATTTGTTAATTATGAAACAAGAGCGTGCTATCTATTCTTTTTAATATCCTATAGGTATGTACTTGTTAGAGACACACACATGCTGCAAAGCTGCTAGTTATTGCATATTCATTAGTATATTTCTGACTGCAGTGTTGTAAATATATGGTGTGGACCACTTGAGTTGAGAATATGTCTCTATATTGGGCATGTTCTCTGTTTGAACGTTGTATATTATCTATAATATGATATGGAGTACCCTCATTAAATTCAAAGAAGCCACAATAGAAACAAATATTTATTAAAAATGGAGAATAGAAGGATGAAGAGAAAAATGAATGAAAATGGTTGATGGTCATATAAGGTTATCTTTTCCTGTGTATGTAGAAGAGTTGACAGTAATAAGTACCAAACAATTGTGTTATAGCATATTTAAAGCCTACTTTGCTTCTCACATTTTCCAACCTTACAGTTATAACGCTGCAGATAAATCCTGTAATATCATAAGGAGTATGAGTTACTATTTGACATATGACATATGTGGTACACCAGCGATGAAATATGCCAGTGGCACTAATAAATATATAGGAATTGCTAAGAAATATAGTCTTAAACTATATAATACAAATTCCAAAAACAAATTAGTAGCATTCATACCACTAAAATATGACTTTTTGGAATAAAAGAAAACTATAAGATTACTGATAAATGACAATACAAATGTAACGTTATATTCATTGTTACGGATACTTTCTGATTTAATCAACTTGTGGCATGGTTAACTGATGCATATAATGCTTAACATTTTTTTTTATGTATGTATGCATATATGTGTGTATGTATGTTTGTGTGTATATATATATCTGTGTGTATGTGTATGTATATGTATATATATGTATATATATATATATATATATATATATATATATATATATATATATATATATATATATATAGGTAGACCATTACAATAAATTTGATACCTATGAATGCCACTCACACTATAAGGGAGATAGACAGCAAGCATATTATTTTTAAGATGCATAACCGTTATTGCTACACAAAAGATATATTAAAATAAAAGATTTTCCTTTACAATTTAAACAAAACCAAATAGTTAAGTATTAAATCTATGTATAGTTGTGTTGCCTTAGTGTTTTATAAAATATTAAAAATAGATAAAGACTGTATTTAAGTAATCTGTAAAGACAGATACATGTATACTTAAAAGATATATAAGATACTTTTCATTATAAAACTACCATATGGCAGGGCCGGGGGAGAATGCTGAAATGCAGACTTAGAGAGATCGCTTGAATGATTAGATCATTCAAGGATGAGATGTTTTTTCTCATGGAGGGGTTTGGTGGTTGTTTATCTTATATTGTTCTCAGTTATGATCTTGTAATTTACTTTTATTGGGTGTCTATAATCTATTGTAATACTGTTGGAAGAAGAAAGAACAAGTCATTCTCTTCATGTACACACATCTACACATTGTTACGAGTATATGAATATAGATAAAAGCAAAGCTAATATAAATCCAATTGCAAAATGTATATCTCTTAATGCAAATGGTTTAAATAATAGTTGCAAAAGGGGAAGACTTTATCGATATTTAAAGCTATGTGAAGCGCAACTAATATTTTTACAGGAAACACACCTTACACAGGAAGACATAAATAAAATAAACAATAAAAATTATACAATACTAGTAAGTTCCACCTATAATCAGAAGTGAAGGGGAGTAGCAATTTTGTGGAAAAACACTACTTTAATGCCTAAAATCATAAACACGTTCCATGACAACTCAGGAATGTTTTGTCTAGTGACAATATCTATCAATGAAATGATATATACATTAGTGGATATTTATTGGATACCAGGACTAGGTGTTAGAGTGGCCAAACAACACTTAGAAGACATTGTACAATATACCAAAGGCAATTTAATCATAGCTGGAGATTTCAATTGCATTATAAAAGAAACTGACACAAATACTAAAACTACACATAAGAGATCACCTTTAACAAAGTTGTTATCTGAGTTTGTTGAAACTTTTAATATAGTTGACATAAATGAGTATGCTATCCCAGATTCACTATTCTTTACACATTTTTCCCATAGACATAATACATACTCTAGAATAGATAGAGTGCACATAACAAAGGATTTAACCTCTAAATTAAATAAAGTCAAGACAATTTCATGTCCATTTTCGGACCATAACACCATAACGTTTGAGATAGACTTATGTTTCAAGAGAAGGATATCAGTAACAAGAATACCATCTTACATAACAAATCTCAAAGATTTTAAGGAATTTTATATTAAAGAGACACAAACATTCCTAGATATCAATCTTACAAAAGATGTATCTGAAATATATATATGGGATGCATTGAAAACATACCTATATGGAAGAGCGGTGGGATGGTATAAAAATAAAGAAAAACAGTGGAATAAGGAATTAATGGAATTACAGTCAAAAGTAGATAATTTAAAGCTTGATATTCAAAATGGAAACACCAACTTAATAAAAGAACTAGAAGATACTAATAAAAAATACTTAGAAACGCTACACCACAAAACAATGATCAACTTAGAAAAAATTAAACTATGTCACTAGTCAATGAACCCTAAAAACCAACGAAGAATAGCAAATAGGACTAAAAAGATTATTAAAACAAATCAAATCAAGGAAATACATAATATAGAAACCAAAAAGAAAGTATCTGATTTAGAAGGAATACTAGAAGCTTTTATGCTATTTTTTCATAAACTTAATAATCAAAATGAGAAAACAGAAACACATTCAGCATTGAAAGCTTTTCTCAAAAACAATGTTAAAGTTAGGTTATTAGAGGAGCAGGTACAACTAATAGATAAACAAATAACAATGACAGAACTTAAAGCTGAAGTAAATAAGCTAAAATTAAACAAAGCTCCAGGTATAGATAATATCACCCCAGAAATGTTTAAATTACTATCAAATGAGGCTTTGCTGTTGTTATTGAATGTCTTTACATTAGTTAAAAATGGTAAAGACATTCCTCCTTCTTGGAAGTACACATTAATATCACCAATTCTGAAACAAAATAAAGATCCCAGTGAATGTTCATCATACAGACCCATTTCACTTCTTAATATAGATTATAAAATTTTTATGGCAATACATGCTGCTTGAATAAAACAATTACTACCACTTTTGATAGAGGAGGATCAAACAGGTTTTATAAAAGATAGGAACACTTATGACAACATTAAAAGGATTATTTCCTTAATTGATTATATAAATGTCACAAAAACAAAATGAATGTTATTAGCTTAGACATAAATAGCGCATTTGATTCAGTGAACTGGGATTATCTGTGGTTAGTTTTAGAAGAATATGGCTTCTCAAACAACTTCACTTTGATAATAAAATCATTATATGAAAAATCATTGGCTTATATAAAACTGGGATCTTGTCTGTCTAAATCTATTAAAATAACTAAGGGCACAAAACAAGGCTGCCCTCTTTCTCCGTTATTGTTTGTGCTAGTCATTGAACCCTTAGCAAATAATATACGCATGGATAAAAATATTGAAGGAATACAACTAGACAACAGCCTAGAGCTTAAAATTCAACTTTTTGCTGATGATATTTTAATTACCTTAAAAAATAATAATAGCAGTTTAAAAGCATTATGGGACTCCATTCAAAACTTTCAAAATTTTTCAAGTCTTAAATTTAATGAGAACAAAACAAATGTATTGCTTATAAATACTAATAAAAAGATCTAAATAAAAAATACCATAAATATATCTCTACCGATAATATAATTAAATACTTGGGAATTATAATAACTAACAACCTAGATACTACAATTGAAACAAATTATAAAGAGACCTTAAATAATATTAAAAATCTAATACAAAGATGGAATAAATTCTTCTTTTCAATGGAAGAAAGGCTTTATATAATTAAAATGATCATATTTCCAAAAATTCTTTATGTCATACAAGATTGTTCTTTGCCACCAGCTAAATCGCACCTAAAACAATTAAATGATTTAATGGTAAGATTCCTATGGTATCCAAAAAAACCAAGGATAGCTATGAAGTATCATCTAGATGATTGGGATATAGGTGGCATAGGTTTACCAGACATAGAAATATATTTGCATTCATCCATTATTAAAACAATATCATTATGGCTAAATACAAAATATACATCAAAATGGAAGCTAGTTCATGAGAGAATCTGGTTAAAATCAGGATTTGTCGTAGCAAATAAGTATACAGATTTCATACCAAACAATTTACTATGGCTGATGAAGGAATATATGATGATACATAAGAATAAAAATATAAGTTCCAAATACATTACTTATACATTAAAAATTTTCAAAAATGTTATTAATAGCAATCCTGATATTAAAGCATGGTCATTTCTTTTATATCCAGTAGCGTACACACAAGGTAATATAATAACATTTAATATGGAAGTAGTCAACATGCTTAAAGAAAAGGGATTAATATATTGGCATCAATTGCTAAACTCTGGAAAACCTCTGACAATAGACCAGATTAAACAGAAATTAAATATGGAAGATAGTTCGTGGTTACATGTACAAGAATTAAGACAGTATATATTAAGCAAACAAGAAACAATGCAACCATCAATAAGACAAAATGTTCCTAACCTTATAGAACATATAATATTATTAACGAATCAACCCATTACTGGAAAGGGATACTTATCATCTATTTATAAAACAAACAAAAAAATAAAAATGCATAATAATGACAAAATATGGAATTATTATAGATCAGTTAATGGACATGTGCCAAAAGACAGAGATAAAAAACTAATTCTGCTCTCTCCAAAGCAGACATCACTTTCATTACATTGGAGACTTTTTACATGGCAATTCATACACAGATCTTATGTAACCCCTCATAAAATGGAACTTATGTTTAAGAAAAATATTGGCTGCTGGAGATGTGATTTATCAATAAAAGCAGACTGGCAACATATGTTCTACGAATGCCATTTGATTAAACCATATTGGGATGAAATAAATTATTTTCTGCAAATGGTATTCAATGATAAATTCCAGATTTACAAATCTATTATTTTGTTTAATGCACCTGTACCCGATTGTGTGCCAAGAACAAAATATGTAATCTTATAGACTCTCCTAGCTATTGCAAGGAAGAACATTACATCAAACTGGAAATCCAAAGCTTCTCCAACTTTTAAGCAATTCATGAATCGCAGTATCGCAATTGGAAATGAACACTATTAAAGGAAGAACTGAAAGAACTACATCATTATACGTAGCATGGCAAAAAGTAACTGAAATACTGGAGAATAATGACTGCAGCAGATTATAATCAGGAAACAATTGTATAGAAAGTCAATTATATGTCAACAATAGACACCCTTGTAAATACTTTATCTTGGTTTTAATGTTTGATATCTGTTTAGAGGTTTTAGCCTACCTTTTTAAATAATTTGTAAATGCTTCATTGTCATAAATAACCTGCATTCATGTTTTCTTGTTTTTGGAAATGAATAAAAATATTAAAAAAAAAAAGAATGAGCAAGTATTAGCTCTTCCAAATCATGAGCTGCTACTAAAATGCAGATCATCTGTGTAATAGCCTGGGCTTTATTCCTACAGTACCAAAGAACTGGATTACTTGATGCTTTCTTCTTTTTTTGTCTTTAAGTTGTCTCCCTAGAATTTCAATGAAAATGTGATTGGGGTCTCGAAGGATATCTGGTATAAAACATGGCTTTGTCTTGCAGTGTCAGAGAATCAAGCAAATTAGCAATTGTTCTACATTATTCTCTTGAGTTGCTTAGTATTGTAGTAAATCGGTCTATGTTAAAATGTCGACTTGGCAAAAAAAATTACTTTCATAACATCAAACTCATATAAACAATAAAACACAGCATCAAACTGGAAGACTGCTGAACATAAGTACATCGGACAGTGTATGTAGGTATCAGTGTGAGATTGTGGTACAGCAGGAAATGGGGTTTTGTGCATTCCAACTGTAGTGTGATCTCAGAGTTAGTATATCTATTTAGCAGGGAGTCTGAGGATGCAGATGGAGGGGTTACCCATCTTGCAAAAACATCTGTTCATAATGTTGTTGTGTTCTGCTATCTTCCAATTTGACTTTGTGTTCTTTCTCTTATTTGAGTTTGAGATTTTGAATGAGAACATTTTGGAAAATTGTCATGCCATCAGAAGCCTGAGCTAAATATAGAACCTCCTAGATGGACAGTCACAGTCTCTATCTGATCTTACATTTAAGTAAATAAATAAATGTGATTTTCTGTCTATCTAAGAGACTCAAGAAACCATCATTACCCCTGTTTCCTGTCATTCTCCTCTCCATTTCTCAAGTAATTCTAAGAAAAAAATAGTTTTGTTATGCTGGTGCAACTTCTTCTGTTTGGCCTAATGACTGAGCCATTATAATTTCTATTAACATAACTTCCATGCTGCTCAAGTCCACAGTGAATGACTGGCTATCAATTATTTCTTTTATGAAGCTGGTGAGAAAATTAACTAGTTTGTGAATATTATTATGGCCATATCTTTTGTTGCATTATATAGTCCTTGTACAATTTTCTGAGATTATTTTTTTCAGAATAAAGCTGGGATTCTTCAGACATACATGCGTAGTGATACAACATTTTAAAAGAAAGGTTAAACACTTTGTTACAACAGAATTTAATGATATTAATATATGGGTGCTATACATATGTGTGCGCTTGAGTATATGACACTATCATATACTCATATAAGTAAGATGAGAATGATCAATAGAAATTGATCTATCAAAAAAAAACAGTCTTTTTTTGAAGTACCCACCCCCACCCCCTGATAAATATATATACCAACTCCAAGATTGCTGAACAGTGGGAAAATGTCAAACTTCCCAGTCCCCACTATTTGTGATCTCACCAAAACAAACCCAGCAATGTTTGATAAGCTGATTTGTGACCAGCTATTCTGGCTTTTTTAGGTGTGATAATCGCACCATCTGACCAGCGCAATAACAACCATGTGCTTAGATACTTTACAGATAAGTAAAATAACTGCCTATAAAGAGGCTCTCTATTTGATCTCAAATTGATGATGGAATGCAAGTCTACACACTTTGACAAATTATTTGCAAATGAGACAGAAAAAACAGGAAATAATAAAGTCTTCTGTTAAACATTTCAAGTGTGTTTTATTTATTTATTTTTTTCATCAGAACTAATGTAGCTGCATTCCTGCATATAACTCTGTGATCACTGCATCTCAGCTTGTGGGAACATTCTAAGACACTGCAGGGTTGGGATTAGTATATGCAGTATGATGCTTTGCACTTCCAGTTCCACACTTCAAACGATCATTATGTTCTTTGGAGTGCCAAAAAAAAAAAAACACACCTCTCTAAAAGTGGTTATCAGTCTGTTCTAATTAACTCTTGACTGATAGATTGTCCATTCTAAAATTAGCAGTCTGGCAGTGTTTTAGACAATTAATGCACCATTAAAGTTAAATAAGTTAGACATAAAATCCATTTATACATAATGTCATACCCTGCTGTAAACAAAATCTCAGCAATGTATGGTGTGCAGAATGGATTCTGTGTGTGATGGAAGGTGAGCGGAGATAGTATGAGAAAGTAAAAGAGCAGCAGAATTTGTTCTGAAAGTCATGATAACTTTTGCATATAACTTACTGCTAATATACAAGAGGGAGTTCTTTGAGAGCTAAGGGAGATTTTTGCTATCTACCTCAAATGCAGTTACACACTGTGAGACTGTCTGTCTCAGTGAAGTTACCTGGAGAAGGAGAGCAGGCACAAGTGGGCTCATCTTGACAGATGAGGCAATATTCTAAAATGAAGTAAAGTTCCCTTGGAGGCAGCAGGTGCCAGGATGATGATTTGGGAACTGACTAAACTACATTTCAGTAAAATAAAGTATGCGTATACTAGTTAATGGAAATAGTCTCCCAAGCATAAAGTACGTGGTTTGAAATGTCATTTTAATGAGCACCAAGCAGAGTACTTGCTGGTGTGTAAATGTCAGATGCTAAGTTTTAAATAGAAAGAAAATTTCACTTAGTATATAAAATAAAGCTGCTGATATTCTGGTACAATATTATCAACAGCATGCATGTGTGAATATATATGTGCGTATATATATATATATATATATATATATATATATATATATATATATATATATACACACACACATTACACACACACACACACACACACACACATACATAAGCACACACACTCATGATGTGTCGTTTGAGTATGTATATATTTCTGGACATGGGCAATCGTGTCTCTTTTTCTATCTGTCTATATATATATATATATATATATATATATATATATATATATATATATATATATATATATATATATAGATTATGTGTGTGTGTGTGTGTGTGTGTATACATATATATATATATATATATATATATATATATATATATATATATATATATATATACACACACACGTGTGTGTGTGTTTGTGTACGTGCACACGCGTATGCGCCTATATACTGATTAGTTACATGCCTTAGATTTTTTGGTAAATTATGGCTGTTTAACTACCGACTAAACAATCAGGGCTTATTACATTTTGAAATACAGAAGCTTTACAACCCCTTCCCCAGCATTCCTTTTAAATTATGTTATTAGGAAGGCATGGCAAATGTCTTGAATAACTGCAAGCAATGATTACATAAAGTGACAGAGAACAAGCTGTGGAGATAAAAGGCTCTGGCTTTCAAAAACAGGCATTCAACAGTAGTATGACATGTAAGTATATCTCAAGAATGTCTGAAAGAAATGCACAGAATTACAAGTAATAGGATCTAATGAAAGGGCATATGAAGAGGCAAATCTAAAAAGGATGTCGCAAAGAAATTTAAGTGCAACAGATGTTTAAAAAGCTGGAAACAAAAAATTCAGAAGGTAAGGAAGAAAAATACACTCATAAATAAAAGAAACATGAAAGGCATTCAAGTATATGAAATAAATTAATTGGACAAAGTGAAAATGGACAATCTACATGTTAGCTAATGGCGAAACAAGAATTAGGAATTTTTTTGTAAAAAATGAGGGGGAAATATATAAAATAATACCACATACGAAGTAAACAGAATACTTATTATTATTATTTTTTTTATAGGAGAATAACGACATAGATCATGGGCGGCGCAGTGGTTAGTGCTGTCGCCTCAAATCAAGAGCTTCTCCAGTTTGATTCTCAGCTGGGGTGCCTTCTGTGCTGAGTCTGCATGTCCTTTCTGTGTCCCTGTGGGTTTACTCCATGTGTTCCACATTCCAAAGACATGCATCTGGAATGTTTCTCCCCAGGGCTCTGTCTCAGTTGGATTTTCCTGGTAAACAAATGTTAAATAAAATAAAAATAAAAAAATAGATCATTTTAAGTACTGCTGTTTGTCAGGAATGCTTACAATAGTTTCCTTCTACTTGTATATCAACAAACCTTCCTGTAGGAAGACCATCTTATTCTTATTCTATGGTGTATGTTAAAGTTCTGAGCATGAACAGACAAGTTCTTATAACAAACCATTGTAAGTTTGCAGAATGCAAATGAAAATTATCAGAAGCACTCACTGAATAGTAATGCATTATACAATGTTCTTTAAAAAAATCTTTGTAAGCTGTGCCTTTACAAATTGGAAGTAAAATGTAATGGAGGACCCCACAAAGTACCGTAGTAGAAGCAAAAAAAAATGTTGTCTTTCCTTGATAGAATAATGATGCAAGGAAAATGGTAATAACTGAAAATATGGTACTAACTGCATTTGACATACAACCAGATGGCAAGAACCCCCAAATAATCACAGGCGATATATGAATCAGCTCCCTAATCATAATAAGGATGGCAGCTACAACCTGGAGAAAGAGAGAGATGGTGTCAGCTCTTTATTTATTATATGTGTCATGCAAGACAGTGAAGAGCCTTCGGACAAAACAAGTCTCCCTTGATATAAAAAGCATTTTTATTGATACATACTAGCATTGCAATATAATGTACCATACAGGAGACACTATTGGGAGTGTCAAATACAGCAACCTTCAGAATTACAGATATATTTCTGATTGCCATGTGCAGTGAAACTGAACTGTATCAAATCCCTGTCAACACCATGCAATCATGGAAAAAACTCTATAATGTAGTATAACTCTCAAAAGAAATGGGCCCCACTGAGTACAGATATATTAGTATTATTATTGTCACGGCCCCCTCCAGTGAAGATGTTGCTATATATTTATGAGAAACCAAGGGATGGGAAGGCACACATTTAACCAATGCCTAGTCCCTTACAGAACAGGGAAGAAACTATTTGGATGGGCTAGTTTGACTTCAGTTGCTAAACTTGAAAGGTTTTAAGAGGTCAGTTGCCTAGCAGCAACACATGAACCTATGAATTACACATGTGAGTGGTATATTCATGAGTCATTGTTCTGTGTAAACCAATATTCACAAACTGAGTGCTAGTAGTAGTTTGAGTTAGATCTCCCATCCCAGAGATCCATATTGTTATGGAAAATCATCACTACAATTGATTCATTAATGTTAAGACCCACCGGATATGCTCAATGAAGATAGCAATTCCTTCCTCAAATAACCCAGTACCATGCGGCTGTTATAACATCTGTCATTTCTGCAATAGTGGAGTCATCTAATGTGTGCATCTCACATGCCCTGTATTTCAGTGGTTGTGTGGTGGGTATGCTCACCATCATTCATGGCAGTACACATTGCAACTGCAAAGAGAGGCACCACATCCTATGTAATAGCCAGCATTCAGCCTTAGTGGCATTGTCACCACTGACATCCTCAGACGTCTGTTTATGAATAGGACAATCAACATCTATATAAACAAGCAACAGGTAATTCTAATCAAAAATCTATGCTGAAGTGACTTCTAAAATGAATAGTATGCTAGCTAGCAGCCATATACTGCAATGATGCAGACTTAATGTGTCAACGCAACCTTCTAAACACCTGAGGGTCCTGTATTGACATGACCACACAGTCAGATTGCTCACTCAATGTTAGCATTATATTATGAATATTTAATATGTATATTAGTTATGAGACAAACCTATAAATATGCAAGCCTGACTCTGGCAAGAATGTCACCCATTTCCTGATTTTTGCTACATCTGCAGGGAGTAATGGAAGAATCAATTAATCTAGATGGATTAAGACTTTATAGGGTCATTTAAATTATATTCAGGCGTATAACAGGCTATGGAAAGAAAAATGTTGATTAGCTATAGTTCTTACACAAAGATTAAACAAAAACCTGTTGATCACTGATGTTGGAGGCCTGAACAAAATCCATATAAATCAACAGAAATGAGTAACTTGTGACTGAGCAAAACACAAACTTTAATTAATAAAATTGTAGGCCAGCTATTTTTCTCTTAAAACACTATTCACAAGATTAAAGCAAGTAGCAAAATAAATAAACGATCATATGAAGTGCAGTGGCAAAAACATGAAATTTATTACTCAAAGGCAGGTAAGTTCTTTCACTACCATAGCGGTGGCTTCCTCAGATCATATGATAAGAATGAGGAGGAGGAAAGAGCAAGGCAGTAACAGACGAATAAGAATACAGAGCAAAAAATCATGCAATGTAGAAGGTGCACAGTACTGAGCATCAAGGAGAATGGATAAACTACTGCTCTCTCCTTCAGTGTTTGGAATATGGATGTTTTGCATTAAGTGCATTGAACAGATAGAGTTTGCATCAACTAACCAGTGTGCATCAAGTGAACATTTTTTTTAAAGATTAAGCTTCATCCAAAGTTACAAGCTAGATTTTAAACACGAGTTTCTTAGCAGCACAGTGGCACCTGCACATTCCGTGTCTTGGTGGCTGACAATGCTTTAGTAGCAGAGGAATTAGTAGCCATCCATGCCATGTTAGAATCACTCACGACACTTTAAAAAGTGACAGCAATGGATGAATAGCAAATTATAGCAGCAACAGCTTATCGTGAAGTCAGGTTACCCAGCACTGAAACAGTTTTGGCTAAGGAACATTCTGGATTATCAGAAAAACAGGTAAAGAGAAGTAAGTCCTCAGAATTGATGATCTTGAAAATTTAGCACACCACAATAATTTAAGGATTCTAAGTCTGCAGAGAATAAAGAAAGGACCAATCCACTGCAATTTATTAGATGAGAGCTAAGCACTCTGTTAAAAACTGGCTGTCCACTTATTATGGAAATGACATCCCATGAACAGCAAGGGAAACCTGCCATGACACTTCATATTCCACTCCTTCAACTACAATAACAGTGAAGCAATTCTTTAAGCAATCATGGAAAAGGAAGACGCGCTAAAATTTCTGGGCATGGTGCCAAAAATCACACCTGATTACAACACATCTATTTATTCGTAGAGAAAACAAATGGTTTCAGCGTACCTTCAGGTATCTGAGTTTTAGAGTGAACCTACACTTCCCAGCTAGACTGTGTATAAGCAAAGGTACTGTGCAAATTTTTTTCTACTCCACCTTAGAAGTTGATCATGATTTATATACTGCCAATATAGCTCCAACTTATGCAGAAGTGGCAAGCTATGGGAGTGCAGATGGGCAAAATGCGTGACAGCTAAGCATTTAGCTTCCCCTTAAATCAGCAATGTCAGAAAAAGTGTAGAGACTCATGGTGACTGAGTGCTGCTGTTAATACAACAGTGAAAATGTAGGACATGAAGCACGGAGACAGAATACTTAACAGTTCCTGTACAGTTACTAATGGAAATGACTGTGCATGTCTGGAGGACACTGCCTTTTCAACTTCAGACATCTCTCTGGAGGAGATAGTCCAGCTAGAGCATTCCTTAAGTCAGAGAATGTAGTAAACCCATGGCCAACTAAAGGCTATACCTGAGCATTAAGGCCTCTTCTGTAGGGAGAGATATTTCCTCTTTGGGCCTTGACAACTAATGTTAGATGACAGTGTGTATTACTGAATATCTGAAACAGCTTAGTGGGAAATAACTGACTGCTAGGAGACAGGCAATATATTCCTCTCCTATGGCTGTTTCTATGTTCTGACTGTTGTGAACTGTTTTTATATGGAAGTGGTGCAGGACTTCTTTGATACAAGACAACGTAAGCACGGGAGGGTGGGGCAAGTGAGAGGTATAGATTAGTTACTTGTTGCTTTCTCTTCTGTGACTCGCCCTTTAGTTTAATGTGTCATCTGGTTTATAAGATAGGTTTATTTGTAATTTTCTGAGCTTCTATTAATAATTATTTTTCTGCGCACAACTACTTTTATCTATTGTTTAATGTTAATATTTCGCTCACTTGCTGCTATATCTACATTGTCTGTTAATACTGTGACTACTGACTCCAAGTGATCAGATAAGCAAAAGCCTACTAGGACATAAATTTTATAACCTGGAATGTCAAATGGGCATCTACTGCTATTAAAAACTCATCAACTGTAAAGAGTTTGAAATCAATATAATGCTAAAGCCACATACTTGCAGGAAGCTAAAATTAAAAAGAATACAGGAAATCTAGCTTTTACTAAGTGGAAGGGAATGTATTGCATTCTTATGCCACATCAGCCAAGAGGGCAGTAGCAATCTTACTTCATAAGTCTTTGTGATGGACAATAGATAACATTTTATCTGATAATCCAGGTAGATGGTTAGTTGTTCAAGTTAACAGCGGGACTGATAGGATGATACTAATAAACTTTTATGGGCCAGTGAAGCTATCCTTAAGGTATTGAGTAATCTAGCAGGAGAAATAATGAATATATCCCAAACCAACTACAAAATTATACTGGGTGGTAATTTTGTCATAGTTAAGAGATCCTTTTACTGATAGTACACCCAAAATAACTATAAGGCTGCCCAGAAATATAAAAGAGATAGCTGGCTGCAGGAGAACTTACTACTGATAGATGTGTCGCCTAAACCCCAAGACTACATCTATTATGCTCATGGATTGGCTAACCGCTTATAAGACATGGGGGGTGGTACATAGAGAGGGGGACTCAGAAATATGTACTACTACATTCTCTGAGCTTTTTGAAGTTACACTAAGACTTAGGGGTACCTATATGTAGGCAATGGAAGTATGACACTATTTTAATAAAGAACAATGTAAGGCAAAAGCAATTAACCCAGCTAATATCATCTTAATGGTCTTAAAATAAGCCATGTAATGTGAATATTTTTTCTAAATGGGGTAAATGTAAACTAGAGTGTCAAGTGTTTTGGAAAAAAGTTAGACTGTCTGATTGTCAGACTCGGAACTGCCAAGTTAAAGTTCTCATGCAAAAGTTACTTTATATTACGGGGGAGTACAAGAATGGCAATACTCATGCTAAAGGGATGCAGTGAAGATCAAAACTCTGAGACAGGAGCTGAAAATCATTAAATTTGCATCCATTCATGAAATATTGGATTAATATAAGCTTTTAAAGTGCTTAGTAAGCATCATAAAAACATGCTGGAAATGTCAAGTCATGGCCCTAATGTCTCAGGTCACTGCACTGAAATATCTTGATATGGTAATTGATTTGGAAATGATATATTAACAAAATACTCATGACAGAACATAAATAAGCAGCTGATAATGTATGCCAGCCTGAAGCTACTTCCACCCCAGAACATCTTGCTGCATCTCCCTGCCAGCTTCCATCTACCATTCACTATTCTGGAAGCTGAGAGGGTGACTGAGAAACATCCCTATACCTATGGAAAGGTGACAGGAAGAGATGGAATAACAAAAGACTTTTATACATCCTTTAAAAAGTTACTAAGGCCTCCCCTGCTGTTCTTTTTTAGTCCAGCAATTTAAATCAAATGCTTCCCCTAAGATTCTACTAAAGTGAAGATAGTGACATTTCTCAAACCCCAGAAAGGTCCCCTGATGGTAGCAATTCTAAAGCTATTTCTTTACTGCAAACTTAACTTAAAAGCTATGCTAAGATCCCAGTAACTAGACTGGAAGCACGTATTCAACAAGAAGTGCCGAAGAATCAACTTTATTTCATCAAGAGGTGGTTGGGAAGACTTGATGTGGTCAGGAGTTGGCTTAATTTTCAGAGATTTGAGCACATTAAGGAATGGAAAACAGGAGCTACTTTGTTAGATTTCAAGAAAACTTTTGTCTTGCTGGCTTGAAACATTATTTGGGACATGATTAAATGCTATATTTTCCCTGCACCTTTTATTGAATGGGTGCAATTGTTATACGAAGAACCCTCTGCCCAGGTTTCTTTTTTCAAAAGGGATACTCTCCAACCCTGTTTCTCTATTAGGGGCATAAGGCAAGGATTCCCCCTTTTAACCTTCATGTTTATTTTAAATGTTTCTGCTATAAAAAGGTACCACATGAACAGCAAAGTTCTTCCTGTCTTTGTATCAGTTCTAATCTGCACCCACTTGCCATCTCGTTTGTGGATAACTGTGTTGTTCATTAAATGACCTGATGAGACAAGTCCCAAAGGTACTGAACTCCCTGGACTTGCTGTCTAATGAATCTGGCCTTTCTGTGAATAGTGAAATGACTGTATTCCCACCCATCTGCAAAAATACTCAAAAATGGGAAAAATATTTCAGTATTTGATTCCAACTCCATTTGAGTTAGGACATGCAAACTGTGGTACAGTTGAGTACGGCACCTATTACTGAGAGTACTAATATTTATATATATATTTTATATATATATATATATATATATATATATATATATATATATATATATATATATATATATATATCTCTATGGGTCCACTATGTAGTCCCGAAATACTGAAATCCCGAATTTCAGTATTTTGAAATTATATAGCCAAAAACACTAAATGCCGAAACCCGCAGAAGCGCGAAATTCAGAGATGTTGAATTAGCGCTTCTGGTGGTGCAGTGTGTGAATGGATAGGTGGAAGTTTAGTTAAGTATGTATGTATAAGTGTGTTGGTTAGGGGCTTTAGTGTGTGTAAGTGTGTGTTGTGACTGTGATGTGTGTGTTTGAGTGACTGTAAAATGTGAGGGTGTAAGTTTCTTTTATGTGTCTGTTTGTGCGATCTCGAAGTTAGAATATTTAAGTATGGGGGGTGTGGGGGTGCTTGCCCCCCTGCTTATCTGTAGTGTAGGATTATATATTTGATTGTGGGGGGAAGTTGTGTGCTATATATATATATATATATATATATATATATATATATATATATATATATATATATATATATATACATATACACAAACACACATTTATTTTATATATATATATATATATATATATATATATATATATATATATAAAAACACACACAAACACACACACACACACACACACACACACACACACACACACACACACACGGAAAAAATGTAGATTACACTTCTTGGACCTGATTAAAGTCTGTAAGATGCTCTAACTTCCCAAGATACCTTTGTAATAAAGCATATACCACACACTCTTACTGATGGCTGGCATTGTTTGGGATCAACAAAAAACAATAATAAATAGAAAGAAACTCTTTTTCCCAATGAGTGAAGGGGATTTACAATCCCAGATTTTGTGGGTTATAGAAAAGCAGTTCTGAGAAAGAATTATGTTTGAGACAAGCAAACTAACAAGCCCATTTGGTTTCATTCAGTAAGCTATCTTAGGGCAGTGAAAAGTGTGTGACTTGAGAGGTTATGATTTATGGGGTGACACATTCATGATAAATTAGGTTTGGAACAGACCATCTTGTCCTGGGACATCTTCAAGTGGGGTTAGATACATAGATTATCAGGAATTAAGAGAATAAGGGGAGGATAGTGCTAAATGAGATGGAGGGATGTTTAGGAGGATATGAGATAAGGGTAGGGAGGGGCTTACAGGGTTTTGTCAAGTGTAACCGAGGTAGGAGTCACATTTTTGGTGTGAACTTGCTATGTCAAGTCTTATGTCTGAGATGACCCGTTGGTGTTTTGGAAGTAGGTAGGCCTGGGGGCTTGATGATGCATGGTGGTATAGGGTGAGTGAGGTGTTTTTTTTCGGTGTTTGGATGACTGTGATGGTATGGAAATGCAGCACTGATCTTGGGGACTTGGGAGTTTCTCTGTTTTACCTTCATAATAATAATAATAATAATAACAAAATAAAATCGATTTTTAGCTGAAATAAGGTGCGGGTGAGTGGTTTTCAGCAGTTGATCATGTTGGGAGGGCCTCATGTTTGATTTGCTTGTGGTTTCTTACCAGGTGGTAGGATAGCATGACAACAATCTTCGCAGAGTCTTTTGTTTTAACTGCACGGATTAGTTGGTATGGGGTTTGGGTGAAAATTCGCTGTTGCATCCATGGTAGTTTGGGGGGGGGGTTGAGCATATAAAGTATTAACCTCAAGCAATTGTTTATCTGTGGGTTCCAAAATAATAAGAGACTGTCATAAAGGTAGGCAAAACAGTCTTCAAGTTTCCAGAATTAGTAAAGAAAGGAGCTTTACAACCTGTACCATTCTACACAGGGCACCTGCTGTTTGCAGTAACTCATTCTTTCATGCAAGCTTCTTCACCGGCTTTGGGGTGCCCAAGAATGGTTGCCATTGATCATGCATGCTCATGGTGCATCTGGCGTTTGGGAGGGAGATGGTTGGCATTGCGTGCTTCTTGCTGTCCAGACTGGGAGAAAAACTATTGGTACACAAATGGAAATTAAATTCTCATACCAACTCCCTAAGGAGATGTAAGGTATTACCATGCTGCACTGAGAAAAGATATCGAGTTCCCTCGTTAGCTTAGTACAACAAAAGATACCATAGGTGCTTTTTGATGTTTTTCGGGAAGAACTTCTACTTCTATTATTTGAAGGTGCTTGTACTGGTATCATGCTTATTTTAGGAATTAAGGAAGGGTCTTTTATGAATGCGATGGTATGGGGTTGTGCTTGCCCCTAGTGGCTATGTTGATTAATTGGGTTGCTGAACTTGGGTTAGTTGTGCAGGTTTTGGATACCTGACAAACTATTTCGAGTAGGGTTTCATTTTAGGGTTTAGGTTCTTCGCTGTGGTGAGTGTGCTACTGAGGGGTCCATTTCATGGAATTGTTTGTCAGGAAAATGGTGGATGATCATTGGTAGATCGCAGTTGGGGGTCAGGGCAGGCTTTACTTGCTGGGTAGTGACAGCGTTGTGTAAGTTCTGTTGTATAACATTTGTATGGACTTTCATGAAATGGCCACAGTTTGCAGCATACATTTTATTTTATATATATATATATATATATATATATATATATATATATATATATGGGTCTACTACTAATTACCTCCCCCGACAGAAAACTCACCGATGCCAGATGACCGACAACACCCATTACCACCTACCTGCACCCTAACCCTAACTCACTTAACCCACCCCTAGCCCAAATCCCACAATCCATTCCCTTGTTGGTCTTTCCCGCTGTCGGCAAATCACCCTGTCGGTACACTTACCTGTCGGTCATCTTGAGTTTTCTGTCGGGAATTAATTAGTAGTAGACCCATATATATATATATATATATATATATATATATATATATATATATATAAAGGTCTTATGTTTCTGTGGTTAAGACCATTCCACTTTTGTGCCTTTATCTCTGGTTACGTGGCAGCATTGTGGTAGTCGGGGGGGTACCGATGTCAGCATTTGTGTTGGGCCATCAAACACCTACCATTTATAAAGCAGACCTCTCATGACCCACTTCTTCCTGAGGCTCAAGGTCACTTAATAGTGACTTGCATTGTGTTTTGGACATTGTATCCTTTGGGAAAATGCATGCTGGGACTGGTTCTGCTATTCTAGCAACTTTTTAGGTTATTTGCTGGTCACAGTGCAAATCGCAAGTGAGTTTATAAGAGCTTGGGTTTGGGAGGTCCTCTTCGTCGGCCTTGTCAGTATTTATGTCTTGTCAAAAAAAAAAAAACAGTATTTTACAGATTTCCTGCACCATGAGGTTGGTAGGTGCTATTTTACTGTTAACTGAGAGGGAGCAATGTGGTAGTTATACAATTATGTTTTTGGGATTTTGGCTACATTGCCCGAATTGGTGGGATTGGGATCTGTCTTCTCTAGAGGTGAGTACAATTTGTACTGGGTTCAGGTTTGCATAGGCTTTGGTGGCATTGGCACTTGTTCTTCACTTCCTTGGAGTGGGACCACTGGATAGTGTAGCAGCCATGAGTAGTCACTGGGCATGTGCACTGGCAGCATATTAGGAGGAGAGTTAGTGGCGGGCTTTCCATTCAGCCTTTCTGAGTGCTTTAAGCAAACAGGTTGTCTAACATAAGTTCTTTTTTTCATGTGTTTGATTTTGTTGATCTGTTTTATTACACAGCAAGGTGTCATTATATTATTGTTAGAGCTGTGATGGTGCTGATGGGGCAGGGTAGAAACACTGCAGCCTTTTTTTTGTGGGCTTAAGCTGCCAGGACAATGTGCAACGTCATATGCAATGGGGTCTGTGCATTTTGATTAACACATTCCATGGTTATAATATGTAATTTAACTAGCAGTTATACTTTTTAAAAGCTTCAGCTGTGTGCGCAGTTAGGGATGGCGGCATACTTGTAACTTGCAGGCTGTGGATCCATTGGAGGTTCATGCTGTTGCAGGGCTTGCTCCACTTGCTTCCTGAACTTGTAAGTATCCTTAGTGGTTCAGTCTGCCAGAAAGGTCCCAGTTAACCTAGTAAGATAAAACCTTCCACATCTTGTGCAGCATGCATACCTACTATCAGTATGCATGGCAGAAACCAAACCTTTCGCTTAGATACTTGCATTTTAGGCATTGTGGACAATCAGGCTACAAATATATTTACAATGACAATCAATAGAGGGTAGGGGGAGTGCATCACATTTTCAGACAAATTATCATATCTCTGGGACCATAGGGGGTTATGAAGGAAGCAAAAATGAAAACCCTTCAGCACAAACTGTTACAGTGATAGTATTCCTTAGGTTTTAGGTCTTAAAATTGAGTTTATGAGTCCCAGTAAACACAGTCACTGTTATGTTTGTAACATTTTGTTAACGACTTACAAGATCGCAACAACCACTCAGGCTGCATGGAATGTCGGTGGCATTTTCTTCAACTAGTTGAGAGATTTCATATGTGACAAAGGAGTCTTGTCAGGTTACTTGGTCATGGAGATATTCAGAAAGTGTAAAAATTGTAGTTATATAGATTAATATAATAAAAACAAGAGTTAAAGGGCCTGTTTTGGAGTCATTGGGGGTGGGGTTGCAGGGCTGCATGCGTGCAGGGAAGGAATTGTTAAGCCCTATACTGTAAATGAGTAGGTTTAGTAGTTCATTAAAGAGGGAACTGGTAAATGTCAGACGTGAGAGGTAGGCATCTTAGCAGTATGCAGTCATGATTTGGGGTTGGGTATTTCTAAAAGGAACCTATGTAAGGGGAGGAATGGGTTTTATTGTCTTACTGGAATAATATTATTCACTCTATTGATAGTATTTCATTTATTTGTATTGAGGTGACGGTTGACATTAAAAGGGGGGTCATGGTGATAAGGTGTTTGATGCATAGTCACAAGAGATAGGAATAGAGATTGATCTTTGTTCAATTTTGTAAAAGCAAGCAGTTTAATGTGTTTTTTCTTTTGCAGACTGCAGAGGTATGGAACTGGAGTGGGCATCGGTTGGTGACCTGAATGAAGGGGTCTCAAAAGAGGATGGAGGCTGCTGCAATGGATGTCCCGGTCCCTTGGGTGGTCCGCAATGAGGTCATAGGTGATGGAGCGCTGAGTGAGCAACTGTCAGTGCTCTGATGGAGGTGAATTTAAAAGGTAATGGATTCTGCTTGGGTGGATGTTTTGTTTGCTGAAGTGGTGTACAATGAGGTCTCAGGTAATCTTTATTCAGCATTTTGAGATAATGTGGGGGCAAGTTGAGGTGGAGGTCTGTTTGGGGTAAGGTAATGCAGGGTTGGGGATTGTTATAGGGTCTGGGGTTTCCACAGGTGGGGTGATGTCAAAAATCATAGGATCCTAGGAACCTGCTTATATTTGGGGGGATTGATTGGAGGCTTGGCCGTCAGAAGAGGTGTAAGATGTCAATGGAGTGGTTGTGCTGCCTGTTTGCAGAAGGTATATCACATCGCATTAGAGTTAAAAGGCTTGCTGCAGGATTTTGGGGCACCTATTTATATGCAGTCAGGCATGTGAGAATTGGGTGGGACTCTTGTGGTGCATTTACAGTTACCCTTCCAACTTACTGTTTTGGTAAGACGACCCATGATGTACTCTGGTGACAGAAAGCATGAAAGTGCTCATAGGGCATGCTAGGTACTGGTAATGTTATATACTAGGTTAGGGTTTAGAAAGGAGTACCACAAGAACCACCTCATTTATGCTTGAGTGAATTTTGTAGGTAGGGTTTTAGGAGCATTGTAGGCATGAGATTGTGTTTGGGATATTTTGGCAGCAGGGTGTTTTGTTTATGTGGGAGATAGAGGTTTAAACAAAGCATGCTTTTGGAGTTTTCCAGCAGTTGGTCATGCTGTACTTTACTAGTGGCATAGGTAGTAGGGAGGTTAAGGTTAGTTTGGAATGTTGTGGATTGGCATTAGGTGGTAGTGAATTTTGGGGTGGTTTAACGTAATGCAGGTCTTAGGTTATGCACGCTGTCAGCACCTTAGTCAGATCAGTAACATATTGAAGTACTATCATTACCCTTCAGGTGTGATATGTTACAAGAGTTATTTGTTGCCATGCATCATAGGGAGTTTTCAGGAACTAGTTCATGTGGGACTTGGGGAAAGGAGTATATTTCTACTGTAGTTTTCCAGGATGTCTGAATTTTGGTTTTATAATTGGGTTGCCTTATAAGTGATAGTGGGTTTGATGGCAGGATTTCTAGGCAATTGATCATTTAAAGAAAGGGAATAGCATTGTGGTCATGAGTATAGCCATTATAAATAAAAAAAAGAAAAGAGAGGAGAGCTGCACTTAGGCATGATGGCAAGTCATTGACCTTGTTTTGTTTTGGGTGTATCCAATATACAGAGGTTATGCTAGGTTATGGTTGGTCACTTAATCATTGTAGAGGTACTGGGATTTAATTTTAACTGTTTAGGCAATTTGTTACTTTGTTTGTTTATGAGGCAGCACTTTGGGTGGTGATGACAGGAGTCCAGTGTGGTGAGTGAAGGTGCCATACACCGAATGACGGTTTATGGGTAGGTATGGGGTTAATGGTTTTAAGGCCCTTATAGGCTAACTAAGTTTAATTTCTTATTCCCACATATGGCTGTTGCCCTTCAAGGGACATGGGTGGAATTCTGGGGTGAAGTCCATAATCCATTCAGTGGATGCTGGGTATGATGGGGATTTTTAGACAATTGTTTCATTAGGGAAAGAAATGGCAGTCTTTTCATTAGTATATCCATTGGGTGATCAGAAGGTGGCTTTTAGGTTTGATGGCATGTCAGTAATCTTGTTTGACCTGCTGTCATGGGGTATTGCAAGTTTCTGTGGTACATTGTGCTTGGGTTTACTGTTTGTGGTGCATTTTGGGTCGTACTGTTAAAAGGCCTTGTTTGTGGTTTAAATGCAATTTTGCTCATAATGAGTAGTTGGCATGGTGACAAGATTACTATTAAATGAATATATAAGAGACTTCATGTGGTTATTATATGTAATTGGCAGTAAGATGGAGCTGCAATTTTATGTGAGGCTATGCAATTGTCTCTACATGGTTTCAAGTTGCAGTGTTTGGTTGTCTAGTTGGCTGGTGATGACTATAGAATCATTAGGTAGCTTTTATTGTTATGGTAGTGGGGTAACTGAGCATTTCAATCATAGATACTGGGTATGCTAGGTTATGAGGTTAGGGTTGGTTACCTTAGTAGTGGATGGGGAACTGTGGTTTACTTTCAGCTTTTAGGCAACTGGCTAATATTGTTGTTTATGGGATAGGGATTTGAGAGGTGATAGCATGGATGCAGTTTGGTTAGGAAGGATGGGGTACACTGAATGATGTTTGGCCTAATGCTTTAATGGCAGTTACGTGGCTGGAAGTTTGGTGGGAGAGAAGGGGAACAGCCTGGTCAGGCTGGTTGGCAGAGAAGAGGGGAAGGCTTGCCCTCTTCTGTTCCTCCTCTGGTGTTGGACCTATAATTCAATTTGTTGGGAAGGAAAGTGAGTGGTTGCTCTGTTGGATAAGTTAATAAGCAAGAAGAGCTGCTTATTTGGATGGTGGTGTAATTCACTAAATTGGAAGTGAGCCGGGTAACACTGCCTTGTAAGTGCAAGGATAAGTGAGCAAGCGGGGGACACTGCTTATCAAGAGTGAGGGGTTACACTGCTCTTATGGTTATTTTATATTTTCATGGATGTTATTATCACCTGTGTCATGTTTTGTTTGAAATTTATAACTATTGGTTAACAATCATGTTTATGGAAGTTTAATAAAGGTCGTCAAATGTAATTCGGTGTTGTGTGTTTATTGAAGTGGACCAGGACAAATGAGGTTTAGAACAGGCCATTTTGTCCTGGGACATCTTCAAGTGGGGATAGATACATAGATTAGCAGGAATTAAGAGAATAAGGGGAGGATATGGTTACATGGGATGGAGGAATGTTTAGGAGGAAATGAGGTAAGGGGAGGGAGGGGCTTAGAGAGTTTTGTCAAGTGTAACTGAGGTAGGAGTCACATTTTTGGTGTGAACTTACTACCCTCCTGCCCTACCCCTTTTTATTAGTGGAGATTGTGATTAGGCAGAGAAGAGAGGTAAGCCTGCCCTCTTCTATTCCCCCTCTGGTGTTCAATTCAATAAGTTGGGAAGGAAAGAGAGCAGTTGCTCTGTTGGATGAGTTAATAAGCAAGCACAGCTGCTTATTTGGATGGTGGTTTAATTCAATAAATGGAAGGTGAGCGGAGTAACTCTGCCTTGTTAGTGCAAAGATAAGTGAGCAAGTGGGGGACGCTGCTTATCAAGGGGGAGTGGTTACGCTGCCCTTATGGTTATTTTATATTTTCATGGATGTTATTATCACCTGTGTCATGTTTTGGTTGAAATTTATAACTATTGGTTAACAATTATGTTTATAGAAGTTTAATAAAGATCGTCAAATGTCATTCGGTGCCGTATGTTTATTGAAATCGACCATGACAAGTGGACCCCAGTGGAAACAACATGTTGTTACCTGGTTCTCTTATTTGGAATCATCCCCTAGTTCTGGTATAGGGGAATGCAATTATATGTTCAAACTGGATGAATGCTAGGATATTTTTCATCTTGGACATTTGGGATTATTTACCCCAAATTATTTATACTTGAGAAAATATCAGAAGCTCTTTCCCCTCTTTAACAGAATCCTATACGTAAAGTTAAGATCTATTATTATCTCTAAAGTAATAAGCACTGGGATGCTATATAAAACAAGAACAGAGTAAGGGTACCATACTAGAAGGCCCAGGAAACAAAACCCCTCTTCCAAAGCTTTGCATCTTCTCCATCCAATTTATGGAAGATTCAAGGACAACATTACAGGACAATTTACATAAACAGAGTAAAATGTTGGTCTTCCCTTTGTACTCATATGAATTGGAAGAGTATCTCTGTTACATAGATTCACATACGTGAAATCACTATACCTCTGGAATTTGACACAAGAAGGTCTGTGTAAGAGGACCCTAATTACACATATTAGCTGTTGGCACTGTGGCCAAGCAAGTGTTCATTATCTACATTTACTATGGAGTTGACCCAAGGTGAGTTGGATATGGGATACCATCACAGAAGGGATAATTTGGGCACTATATATTCTCCTGCCTCCATGTTCTGATGCTAGAGTCTGGCTTCTGGGAATAGGTAGTACAACGTTTAAAATACCTGGCCAATCCCCTACACAGGATTAGTACAGTGCTAGGTGGCAGCAATAGTATCCATCTTTTTTTTTTTTTTTAAATGGAAGAATATATGCGCAGTTAGTTTATTCAGCCTTTCTGAAACATCAGCACTAGCTTAGCATGTGGTTTAGTAAGCAAATGGACACAACTGTGTGGCATGAATACTGTAAGTTTACTATGTATTATAGCTGTCATATATGGTATTATGTCATAAGCATTCATTTTCTTTTACTTAATTTTTCAGATAGAATCTTGGCAAGGGAGAATTACATTGTGTAATGTTTTCTAGCCAATGATTCATATGATTCAAAGTAAATACTTGCTTTTGTTTGAATGTTTTGTTGTATATATTTATTCTTCTTACTGATAACCACAAATCCTACTGATGTGTTTTTAATTACTGTTATTTACAATAAACTTTCATTTAAAAAAATCAGGCAAAGGGTGTTGGTCTACGCACTACAAATGGAAAAGCATTCACGTTAAAGATATGGGGTTCTGCAAATAAGAATCTGCAGAATTAAAAGATTAACACACCAAGATATCACACTTTGTAGCCCACAGCAATGATGTCTGCAGAAGCAAGAGACTCTGTCATCAAAATATTGCAGCCACTAAGGCAAAGTAACACGTAACAGTACAACTATTACAAGGAATAGAGTTGCAGTCTTAAAACACTACAGTTTGAAATGTAATACCTAACCAAATAGAAGACTGTTTCAAAATGTGACAATATGTATAGCCACAGAGCTGATAGTAGGTGGTGTTTACAAAGGTATACTATTTTTAAGATTTTATGAGAAAAGTATAGTAATAAAACAGAACAGTGTTAGTAGATGCTATCTGACTTGACCTTTCTGATATTTATATTAGTAAACCAACATGTACATTTTAACAAATCTTCACGTATTCACTTTCATGTATGCACTCATGGCTCATAAAGAATATCACTGAAAATGTGACAGACTAGCACAGTACAGTAATGTATCCATTATATTCAGACTTCAGGTTTCACGGGAGTTTTGATTGCATAATGCAGAGAATAATACAGTATTGCTCTTGTACTTTGTACCTCTGTAGACTACAGTGAATATTGTAAACACAGGGCAGTCAAAACAGGCTTCAGACAAAATGTAAACACAGAGTCTATTGATATATTTTACAATTTACCCCTATGGTGCTATGCATCTGGAACACTCACCAAATGTACTGTGTGTGTTGAATTTATGCACAGGAATTTTTATTTTGCACGGTGTTTAATGGGTATCCATTGTGAAAGCTGACTAATTTACTCAGCTGCTCCAATTTCATTAACAGAGTGGCTTGTCCATATGAGCAGTAACGATGACTATTAATTCATACTCAAATGTGTGCATGGGTGTTTGTATAAGTTTTATATGTAAAGATATATATATATATATATATATATATATATATATATATATATATGGATTCCTATCAGTTGTCTGAGTTTTCAGAAACTTGAAATTCATATGGTTGAAACCATATGATCGAGGTTTTGAAAAATCAAAACTTTAGAATACAGATTGCGGTACAGTGAAGATTGAAAAATTTACACTTTTCTTCACTGTAGTGCAATCTTGGAGTTGGTATGTGTAACTGGCAGAAGGTTTTGGGGGTGCAGGGGGTCTTTCCCCCCTGCATAAATGTAAAAAAATTAGAGTTTTGTGTTTTTTTGTGATTTTATTGATGTCCATATGAATTTTGAGTTTCTGAAAACTCAGTCATCTCATATAGATCCATAAATCTATATCTATCTATCTATCTATCTATCTATCTATCTATCTATCTATCTATCTATCTATCTATCTAGATATAGTGTGTGTGTGTTTGTGTGTCAAAATGCTGATTTTATGTAGTACTCAAGCCCCCCCAGGACCCTCATGTGTGGGATTGCACCCCCACACCTCCTGCAACTTATGAATACCAACTTTGGGATCACAGGAATGTCAAAAAAGGCCATTTCAAAGTATTTGAACCTGTGTTACACACACACGCAAACACGTATATATATATATATATATATATATATATATATATATATATATATATATATATACTAGCAATTTAGTTGAGCTTCTTGGTCATGGCAACTATTTTCATAGGTTATATGTTGGAAACATTTCAATGGCAGGAAGTATATCTGAATACTTACGGACTGGCATGTACTCTGCATTGAGTTACAATGTTATAGTCAATAGGAAGGGATATTGCCCTAGTGTCATCATAGCTGACTTTTCAACAAAGAGAAGTGTTGTGGCTAGCCTTATATGTGTGTGGCTAAAAGATAATGTAGATTAAGTTTGCACCATACAGCAGTAATAGTAACAGCACAGTGACAGTGTAATCTTTACAGCTGCTTAGCATGTGGTGGTATTATACATGGACTAAGTTACAGGTTCATAGATTCATAGGTAAATTATTAGGTTAAGTGCCTTTATGGGTCATTTTAAGTTTTAGGCATGGTCAATTCCTCTTTTTGTGCTGTAAGTAACATATCCCATTTTGTTATAGATAGGCCTTACCCATCTTATGATCAGTAATTATATATTACCCATAATGAGGATAAGTGGAATCATACCATAGATAATTTGAGGGGACCCATGCATGGGAGAAAGAATTTAGGAACTGCCTCTAACAGTCGCACTTATTCTAAGTATCAGTTTCTACTTTTCAAAAATAAACCCTCCATACCGCCTGCTTTAACCGTTATCCTTCACACTTCAACTGCCTTTGTTTCTTACATTTCAGAAATAACACATTTCTCCTACAATTCCTCATATGAGTACCTCTGCTATCACTTGCACAATAAACATCCTACCAGCATGCAATACCCTCACAATTCCAACAACCATCTTATGTTGTATTCCCCAAGCAAAATAACATTAAATCTAATCTCCCAAATATACACTATCTGTATAAGCACTTATATATTCTACTGTTCAAGTGATATTACTAATGCAACAGTCACTCACAAGCTAGGTAGTAAACATAAAATCAAGTGAAAATGACCGTTCCTGTAACATTACATCTCCATAACCATAGAATTTAGCTGTGACATAGGCCCTGGCCGATCTCTGCATATTCAAACCCCTGACAGCATATCCTAATCAGCTCCTTTATCAATACCACCACACCCACAGTGCTACCATGGCTTTCATCAACACCACACTGACTTTCAAAGCATTTATAACAAACTCCTTGAAGTGCCTGCATGGTTAGCGGACAGGAAATTCAGGGAGGCTTTGCATGGATAGCACTACATACTGCAACCATCTTACTTGTCACAGAAACCTGGCTCAGCAAGGAAATAAATAAATGAAGAAATTGCCCCACAAGTTTATAGTAGTAACAAATTAGAAAGGAACACCAAAAAAACTAGTGATTTTACTGTTTTCATCAAAAACATACTAGCCATCTCCTTTCCATCATACCCTGCCGACCTTCTCTAACTCAGAAATACTGCAAACCATGCTAAAACTAAACACTTACAAGACAACTCCAATCATACTCTCTCTCTCTGTCTTTCTCTCTCTTTTTCTCACCATACACACACATACATAGGTATATATTTATATTTATATATATATATATATATATATATATATATATATGCACACAGACACACACACACACACACACACACACACACACACACACACACACACACACACACACACACACACACACACACACACACACATACACATATGAGTATCTCATGAAATATTAAATACCTAGAGGAGTAAATGTAGAATGAGCTTTCATTTTAGACTGAATTGAAAATGATTAAAAATAAGAAAACTATGTTTTTTTGTAGGATGGGAAGCTGCCATGCAAACATACACCCCCTGCTAATTAAATATTCTAATTCCAAGATCACACAACAGTGGGGTAAAAGCACATTTTTCAACCCTGATGCAACATTTTTTTTATTTATTTATAGGCACATGGCTCTTTTATAGAATTTGAAATGGAGTTAAAGTTAACTTGCCAAAGACTGCTTGTGTTGAATGAGGAAAGGACCTCAGAGGGCACACAGAAAATGAGGGATCTGTTCAGAATACTCCAAAGAGAGGTTGTCAGCAGTCTGCCCACACAGAAGCAGTTGATGAGGGCCCACCTCCTAAAAGAGCTTAATGGTGAGAAAAGAACCAATTGCAGCAGTCAAAAAGACTGCACTAGTTACAGCCCCTTTGGATACAGAGACCACTTAGGACACTTAGATTATATAGCTGAACACAGAGCAGAGAGATTAGTATCACCAGTCATTTACATATGCTTTGAATGAGGATGATAGGCCATGTTTTTTTTTTTTTTTTTTTTTTTTTTTTTATTTAATAGTAGACAAGAGTAATTTGTATATGACAGATGGACAGGCAGAGTTGATCCTTATTGATTTGAATGACTGTAATATGAATGAAACAATTTCCCTCATTTGCTATTAAACTTGAAATGATATGCCAGCTCTTTCAAATAGGTGGGCTGATGTTGCAAATGTAAATTGTGAATAAATCTTAATTTGGTTCAACCTGCAGTGGCATTCATTTTGAGTGTTGCTCAGTTAATGAAAGAAAAAATATGGAGTGGTGAATATGTAGATATATTTGATCTCACTGAGTGAATGCAGTTTGGCATATTTTTGACTGTGAAGCATTAGGTTAAAATAAAAAATAAAAAACAATAAAACTGCTAGATGCTTTGGGAATTACTAAGCAGGCGGCAGAATAAGAACTTTAATAGTAAGCAATGGGAGAACTAGATTATAGGTTTTAATTATTTTGTGAAAAAAAATGATTGACAAAGACCTGATCAAGCATTTCCTCTCTGTTGCTACTTTCTCATTATTAGAGAAGATCATTTTGTTAAGAGATGACAAGCATGGATATGGTATTAGCAAAAGTTTACAAAGTCCAAAGCCCTTGACAAACAGTTAAACCTGGAGGAGAGGCATACAGGCACGCAGTTGGAAGTAATGGTTGACGAGGCATATTGACACACAGCTGGGAGTTATGGGTAATACATCTAGGGCCATGATTAGACAAAATGAAGCACAAGTTTGTCCTAGTTTTAAATCTTGCTGAGCATTTAACTCTAGAGTATGTGTATATGTGCTCTTCCTGCAAGTCTTTGCATATTTGCTCCAGTTGTGTAGATAAGCACCCAGTTTTTAAATGCCATTTCAGGGAGGTTTCTAAATAGTTAATGGAAGGTGGAAACTATTTTTTGAGGATTGAAGAATTTCATCCTTTTTTTATTAATAGAGTGAAGAAGCTAAGGAGTTATGCTCCTAAAAAAAGTAGATAAATTAGTAGACTGATTAAAAATCAGCTTAATACCAAGGTAGAATTAGAATTATTTAATATTTTTTCTTCAGGCTTTTCTACCAAGAGGAAAAACTGAGAACAGATAGTAATGCTGGGAAATGCTCAGACTGGGACATGTCAGGAAAACTGAAACTTTGTAAACGGAAACAAACTAACTGTTACTTTTTCTTGTTCTCCCTTTCTTCTGTTTTTTCTAATGATTAACTCTTTTACGTTAAAGGGAGTTTAGCTTATATATCTAAATCTATCTGTAATGATTGTAAATACATGTTCACTATTCATCTTTTAATAAAGGGCAATATATTTCTCAGATCCACTGGAGAAGCAGCAATCTTAAGGCAGATGCAAAGACAGTATAATTGTCCTTTTCAAATGATAACCCCTCAGGGTGCTGAACTCCATGCCCAATGCCACTATGCAGTGTTAGTAGTAGTACTGAAGCAAGAAGTCAGTAACCTGTTCTGATGTTATACTTTCCATCTGCAAAATTTTTGTAACACAAATAGTAAATAGTAAATACATCACATGCTGAATGATAGCAAAACAATAAGCCTGTCTGAATAAGTTTGTATCATAAACTGTTCAAATGAATGAGCTCTCTCTCTCTCTATACACACACACACACACACACACACACACACACACACACACACACACACACACACATAAATAAATATATATATATATATATATATATATATATATATATATATATATATATAATGTGTGTGTGTGTGTCTACTTCATTGACCTAAATTTCATTTGACCTAAAACTCATTTGACTGACTCACATTTCACCGACAGCTTACAATGCTGAATTTCAACATACTAAATCTTAAACCATAGACAAGCACACTTAGAACACCAATAACTAACCCTTTCCAGAACTTAAAAACTACTTACTAACCCACTTAACTGAAACGGGACAGTCTAAAACCAAACTAGGTGGAGGACTACTCCCCCCACACCTCCCAATATGGGGTGCTGTGCCCCACACACCTCCCCTAAATATATATACTAACTCCAGGATCGCACTACAGTGGGAAAAAGGGCATATACCTTTAACTTGCCTTACAGTACTTCACATGTTGCCACTACTGCTGGGAATGCAGAAAACATTCACCAAATTACTTTAGATACTTCCCATAAAAATGTAAATAGAAAAACCCACATTTAGAAACACTACAACACTACTGTCTACATGACTATCGGAAGTATAGCAGTCAGTATTATAAGTTACAGTACCTCTTTTTATCACAAACAAGTCACAGGTGAAGGACAACCCACAATAAGTCTAGGTCTTACATGTTGGTGAAATGAAAGTCAGTCAAATGAGATTTAGGTCAAATGAAATTTAGGTCAATTGGGTGTCAGTCAAATAAAATTTAGATCAAAAGAAGTAGACCCATGTATGTATATATATATATATATATATATATATATATATATATATATATGTATACATACATATATATATATATATATATATATATATATATATATATATATGTATACGCATATACATTGTTTTTACCATTGACCTTGAAACCAATCTCTTGCTTTGTCAATGATAATGGCCTTTTGAAGGATTGTTCATATGTATAACAACAAAGCAAAACATTATAGTGTAAAAAAAAACAGAAATCTCATAATTAGTTGAAAATGCCAAATTAAATTTTTTAGCTTGCAGGGTCTGTGAATATATATGTATATGAGTATGTTTAATCTGATCTAAAATATATTTCATAAAAAAATGAAACTTTCTTTGAAAAGACAAATGACTGAAACATGTTTAATAGAAAATTTCATGTACACTTACTATACTTTCAAAAGTTCTCCCTAGTCCCTACACTCCCCTCCCTACACAACCACCCTTACTTAAGTATGCTAACTCCACAGTCACACAATCATGGAGAAGAGAGAAATTTTCATACATACGGAATCCCTATTGGTACACAAACACACAGCTCTCAAGATGAAGTTACAATATAATAGTAGGCATAATCACGGTACTAATGACAATTAACACTCATTTGTTTTGTAATTAATATTGAACCAATGCGTAGATATGGGTTATATTTGATTTGTTGCTATATACATTCATCCATTAGCATTCGATTCATCAAAGTTGTTGGATTTATATATTTTAAAAGATCAAAAAATGGTATCCAATACAAAAAGAAAAAAGTAAGAAAAAGTTTTGAATATGTTGTGATTAACACGACTTTTGCCTTGGTGTCAGTATTTGTGAGGTATGTTTACATATTAATGAGTTTCACAATATTCAGATGCCATTGGATAATTTAAATGTTTAGGTTAGTATATAAAGTGATGTTAGTAATTTTACGTTTGTCTGATGAAGTCTGTATGGAATAGATGAAAAACGCAGTGATTCGTTAAGTGTTTAGTCATTGTTAATAGTTACTCAATAAATTTTAGTTTTTAACGGTTGGAAGTTCGGCGCTTTGTTTCTACCGCCTGCAGTGCGTTTATCGTTGTTACTAATTTGTTTTGTAATTCTTGTGATCCCAAACCACACTAATCATGATTTTTGTAGCATTGCAGATTTTTCAGTCAATTATGATTTTGTTTAAATGTGAATTAAATCAGGTTAGAGACATTTTCTGTTTTTTTTTTTATTTATGGGAATAGTAAATTGCTCAAGTATAAGAAATGCTGTCATAGTGATGATCAATGAAATGCTATCATAGTACCTGGCATACTGACAATCAATATTGTCAAAAAGTAGCTGAATGTTATTGTCCCGACTAAAGTGAATATCATCTGGATTGTTGTGTGCAAAACATCTTTTATAACTCACCTTGCCTACTGAGCAAGTCTCTGTTATGTACATGCATATCACCTGTGCTCCCCGCTAGTCGTCTAGACTATCTTCTTGTTCCACACTTATTGCCAGAACAAATTTTGTCAGCATATGTCAACAATGGTTGTCTTTCTGGGGAGATATCTCCCTTCTTCAAGGTAATGCACTAATAGATTTAATATATATAAATTTGTGGAGTAAGTAAGATGCAGGGAGGGGCTTGCCCTCCTGCAAAGATGTGGAAATATTACATTCCTTTTGTGAACAGGAACATTAAGATTTATTTGAGGAAAAAGGTGTGTGTGTGTGTGTGTGTGTGTGTGTCTGTGTGTGGTATGGGTCAATGCCTGTGTTATTTAGTACATACTTGACATTTCCTTTGTTAATATCATACTACTGCAATAATATGTTGACATTTTTATGCTGGTTGACCTTTTGGTGATTAGATATTTTTAAATACACACATCATATATATATATATATATATATATATATATATATATATATATGGATCTACTCCATATGGTTGACATTTCAGAATGTTGAAGACCATCCGGCCGAGACCATATGATCGACATTCGAAATGTTGACCAAAAAAATAAATAAAACGCAACAAAAACTTACCTTCATGCTGCTAGCAGGGGGCAATGCCCCCTGCCCCCTCACCCCCCCCCCCCAGAACTTAAATATACCAACTCCGAGATCGCACTACAGTGGGAAGATGGAAATCTTTCCATTCTGCACTGTACGGAGATGACGATTCCGTATGGTCAACATTTCGATTGTCGATTATATGGTCTCGGCCATATGGGCTTTATATGTGTGTGTGTGTGTATAGATATAGTTCTGGATACGCACACACACTCTAGTCTGTTTGGTGTATGTACCATTTTTATCGATTTCCTTTGTGAGTCCATAGATATCAATATCTCATGATAAAAAAAACTCTGCTTGTCTTATTTCAGTACAGCAAATATTGTAACACACTACTCTCATATCACTTAAGTTTAAATAGTGCTTGTAGACTGACCATCCCTTAGAGACTTTCATTTTGCTCTGAACTGAGGCCTGATTCTATTATCCCTGGGAAAATAATAATGCCCTTGAAATGTTCATATTCATTCCATTAATGCTTTAGCATGATTAAGATAAACTTCCCAAATGTCTGTAATGCATATTTGAGGCTTTCTCTTGTTACTTGGATAACTGAAATTAAACAAGATGAACAAGACTCATTATATTATGCATTCTTTTTTAATAAAAGTATCAAGTATACTTCTCAACTACAGTGTATAAAACTGGTAATTGACTCTAGCATGTAAGCATTTGTGGACACACATTTGTTTTATTAATATAGGCTTCACTATGGTAGGTTAACTGTGGCAATTATGGGTATTTACAAATCAAATAAGCCAACATGTATAAAGTACACTGTACACCAGATGCCTATGCTATTACATAATGTCACCCCACTGAGACATGAACATTCCTATATTCACTCTTTTGCTCGAGTCAGCTTTGACATATGCAATCTTATAGTTTCCTATATCCTGTCAATATTTACTGGTTAATTATTTCATGTGAATTGCACGCTGATCTAAGAAAGTCAAAGTATCTCAAAATGTGCACACATAACATTCAGCTGAATCAATGAAACTCAAAAACCTTAAAATTCTAATTTAGAATCACCTACATATTTTTTTTTTACCAGACCTTGTCTTAGTTAATTATTTTCTCTATTTTTTTACATATTACCAGCTGTACAGTTACTTAGGCAAGAGAGTACACATTTTCCTGGTTTTATTACATGAATCTTGACTATTTTTAACATTATTGTTACATTTGTTTGGGTGTTTATCTTTGATATTAATAATATTGTTATATAATAATAACACTATAAAATAAAATGCTAAATAGGCAGGTACGTCCAACAATAGTTTATAAATGACTGTAACAGTGCATGGTTTGGAGTTAGCATACCAAGAGATACAGTGAGCTTTTACTGATATGACTGCAGCTTATATGTGCCCATGTGAAGTTTTATAACTGTTTAATAAACAATCCAGTTTTTGTAGTTAACAGTAAAATAATCACTGCTGCCAACTTTAAGTTCATTAAAACCATAACAATAATATATTCTCTACATGGCCCATCATGATTTGAAATGAACTGAATAATTTGTGCTTTCCCAGTACATTTAATCCAGAACTTCATCCTACTATTAAATTATTAGAGCAGGTTCCAGACATAGATGTTAGACATTTGAGAACTACATGACCACCACATTCATGGCACAAGTTTTCTAAACAGCAATATAATATTTTAAAAGAATTACAAACAGAACAGAATTTGCGAATGTGCTAGGAAAAAGATGGTTGGCTTGTCACATTGGGGGTATTAGTGGCTGTAGCCCCCCCCACACACCTTGTTTGTTTTATATTATATTTTACCAAAAACTTCAAAACAATGCATTTTAAAAAATAGACATGCATAGTTGCAACAGCAATGACTATCCCTCTCCAGAAGACAATATGTACTCAAACTAATTAGAGGGCTACATCCCCCACACCCCCTAACTATATATGCTAACTCCAGGATCGCACTACAGTGGGGAAAAGGGCATATACCTTTTACTTGCCTTACTGTACTCTACACAGTGCCATATATACTAACTGCGATTCAGTGAAATGAGTTTTCAGTAATTTGAGTTTTCAGCAAAGTGGTCGGGGTGAAATGAAATTCAGTGAAATAAGATTCAACTAAACAAAGTAGATCCATATATATATATATATATATATATATATATATATATATATATATATATATATATTATATTATATACATATATATTTATAAAACACACACATAGTTTAGCCATTTTGCATGCCTACTGAAATGTCTGCAATTTCAGAGACTGGGCTTGTAGAAACATCAGTTTTCTTTGTTTAGACTGTTCAAATGTGAAAGATAATGTAAACAAGTTACATTCTGTAAGTGCTATTTTAGACTGAAAGTGATTTGTTTATCAAGTTTTGCTTTTGATTTATATAAGCGTATTAACCTATTCTTATGTACCTATATATATATATGTTTGTTTTTAGGTGTGATAAAAAAGACACCCCTGCTTGTGACAGTATAGTACAGCAGTGACTCCATTTAAGTGGAATATGCACGCCATTATAGTTAGCTTCAAGTCAATAAAAATTTGCATAATAAGATGAAATATAAAATGTGGAAGTATCTGGTATTAAAAAGTGCGTGCTAAACACAATCTCAGTTTAAGTACTCTGTATATCTACAGGTATAATTCAATATTATACAACAAAAGAGGTTTGCTGTGGTAAAGGTATTACCTTATAGGTAGCAAAATAGACTACCTTGTATGTTTTAGTATTCACATTAATTTATGTACGAGTACTGTTCTTCTCTTGGAAGAAAGACACTGAGAAGAACACAGTGTTCTGCTTACAAATGTGTAATTGTACTCATGCGACCTCTGAAACTCCATTGATTATGTTGCAGCTTTACTTTAAGAACTAAATGTGCATTTACTAAGATAAGCAATATAAAAGCGATTATTCCTTTAAAATTATTTATTTTAAAGCGTGGATGTAGTCAAGTTCATCTGATGTATGCGGTACAGCAATTTTGCAACATATTGCTGATGTAATCAACAGAAATCTGCCGATGCTTCTTATGTGCAATACAAGATGCACATGAAAAGGACGTTAAATGCTAATCATTGTATGAAAAGACACCATCTTATTCCCTAAACACAGTGCAAGAAGCTGCTTATCATCAACAAAGGAACCCAGGTGGTTTCATCTACAAGTTCTACTTAGAAGGGCTATTAGCATACTCATAAGGGTCATGTATACCCCACCCCAGTCTCATTTATCATTGCTCGGTTTACATCAAACAAACTAACTGTGTATTCAAGGCAACACTGGATAATGTTAGCTGCTGATTTAAATATTTATAAGAATGGGCAAACAGAACTCAGTTAAACAGATTACAGAGCACATAGAATTTAACCTACGTAGTGAATAAATAACCAGGCCAAAGTGTAATACCATCAGGGATCTAGTCCTCAACAAAGTAATTTCAAATTTTTGGCAGCATTAAGAAAACAGTTACACTTAGCTTCTTCTTGCAAAAGCTCATTTCATGCACTTGCTGTTCCTCATAGCTGTCATAGTTTATATGGTTAATATGTCCTGTCATTAACATGATTAGGCATATATTTCAAATGACCTTTTATAATGAGTTTTTCAAGTCATACCAAGTTGCTCATCTGAAATTGATCCATAGGCAATACTTGATCTAATATTCATTATCTTGTTAGAGTTAATTAGAAAGAAATATCTGAGCTAGCAGATTTAGATTTGTGCGACTGACTATGCCTGAGTCACCCATTATGCCAGTGCAAGCTTATCGCTCATAGGTTCTCATAATTTTATACTAGGCTAGCATCCACTAGAGTCTTTCCAAGGCTAGTTGTGAAAACGAACCCAGTTTTGTTCCTGAGTTACTTGGATGCATTTATGGTGAGGTATGTTAGCAAAGAGGTAGCCTACAGTTATGGGGGGGGGTGTTAGCTGGGGATTAATTTACTTACTGTTGACCTCTATCCATCAGAGACATTAGGGCCAGACTGGGGTGAATTTGCAATTCCCCATCCAATGATAAATGTTTCTTTTGAATAGGATCAAGGATGAACTCTGCTTTGTGTAGATGGGGAGCTTCTTCCATACAACTGGAATCCTTTGTGACACATACTGGTCTCTCTAGCATGTTCTATTTGTGTTGCACCAAAGTTCAGGCCTTCGGATCTAGTGGTGCTGTTTGTTTTGCTGATGTGTAACAGATCCATCAAAGCTGGATCAGAGGATGCCTTATATGCCAGGCATTGATCACTTCTAAGTAACCTATAGGAGATGGAGTACAGAGATAGAGCCTTATGGAGATCTGTGTAGGACAGGATATTTATATCCTAGATTCTCCTGTTGAGGAACCATTGATGGCATTCCAGCTGTTACAAGTGCCTGGATACGTGCATGCCAAAGTGGGTTTTGTATGCAGTGATGGGTCTGTCAATGATTGAGTACAGAGGTACTATAACTTCTTTGGCTCTGGATGCCATACCCTTACTTATGTGTCCTGCTACATAAAATCATTTTCTTACTTTCCTAGCTATGTGTTTGTTGAAGGCCAGATTACTGTCTACATATGTTCTCACATCCATAACTATCAGGTCAACTCGCCTTGAATTCTGAGAATAGGATGCCTAACAGGAGAGGGCTAAACATAGACCCTGGGGTACTGCACTGGTGACCAGTCTCCTGGAAGAGGTGATCTCACCATTCATGACTTTTTGGATCCTATCTATGAGTCAGCCAGCAATCCAGTGAGTTTTGTAGTGATTTATGCTTAGTTCTGAAAGTTTGCCAAAAATAGCTTAGTGGGGTATTGTAATGAATGCCTTGGCCAGGTGAGGGTAGGTGGTATGCACTATTTGCCCTCATCAAGACATTTACCAGGTTGAGTAGCCAAGATCTTTCCTTAACAATGTCAAACTGAGAGAGGTCCAATACCCTTTTTGATCATTTTCATGATAATTTATTCCATGGCTTTGCATGTTAAGCTTGTTAGACTGATGGGTCTGAAGTTTCCTGGGTCAATTGATGGTCCACCCTTATGAGGAGGGATGATCATTGCAGTCCTCCATTCACCTGGTATATAACTTGTTTTGAGGCTGTAATTGAAGAGTTGCTCAAGTGGTCCTGCTAGGTCATGTTTTAGGCTATTTCAGAGAGAACCAGAGATAGTATCAGGCCCACTAAAGTAGTGGTTTTGGCCTTAGCAAGCAGCACCAGGATGTGTTCCCTGTTGATAGTTGGGGGATATGATAGAAGAGCTTTCACAGGGGTTATGTGGATGATGACTGAGCTATATTTATCAGTCAGAAGATTCACTGCATCAGTTTGGTCAGTGAAAGTTGTGCCATTTACAACCAGTTCTGCACACTGTCGAGAGTTACCTTTAAGGTTCTTGACATAGCTGAAAAAGGCCTTCTGATTGTCCTTAGTGTCTGAGAGGCTATCCTTGCCTGATAATTGGCCTTGTTGGAGTTTATAAGGCACTCTTAGTTTATTGTTTAGTTGAATCAGAGAGCTCTTGTCTCTATGACAGTTGCTTTTTTATGATTTTGTAAAAAACAATGGATATGCAATGGAGGACAAGCCAGAAAACAATCTAAACTGAACAAACAAATCTGACTTGAAAAGTGCCAAGTGATATTTATTAAAAAATAAAACAATAATTGTTTCTTAACTTGGAAAGGGGATGAGCAAAGCCTTAATGAATATGTTAGGTATTTAAACAACACAACAGGGATTTTACATTTTAAGATGACTTGCTCACCAGTAAGTATTACCTTTCTAGATGTTAAAATAACTATGGACCTGGATTCAATGATGACCAGTGTCTATAAGAAAGAGGTACATAGTAATCAGTATGTACATTATGAAAGTATGCATGCCCCGCATGTGTTTAATGGGGTCATGAAGGACCAGTTTATCATGGTCAGTAGACTCAATGCGGATGATCGGACATGTTGAGAGCAGATGCAACTTATGGCTAATGAATTCTAGGTACTTATAATCCAGTACTTATAGGGGGTATTATGAATGAGGTTTTTAATAGTTGTGGTACTGTAACTAAACCATTCTTTCATGGGACAACTTGCCAGCACCAGAGTAATAATGGTGCTGAACAACATGATGGAATTAGATACGTCACTACGTTTAATGTTAGAACACAAGATGTCAAAACTATAATTAATACAAATTGGTGTGTTTGGAGACTATTAGGTGACAGACCTAGGTTTACATATAAGAACTGCAGAAATCTGAAAAGAAGATTGTGTTATAACGACTTTAACACTATTAGTAATAACAGAATAAGCACTAAGTCTGGAACTTTCCTCTGTTTAAATTGTAATTGTTGTAGTGATATTGTTGCCTTTAGAAGTGATGTATTTATTCATCCATGCACTAAGAGAACCTGCACATTTGACTGTTATGCCACATGTAATAACACTCATGTTGTACACTTGGCAACTTGCATAAAATGCCCCTGTTTCTATGTCAGAAAATGTAGCCGCAAGTGTAAGGAGCATATTGTTAAACACAAATCAGACATAAGTAGGAATATATATGCAAATGCTCTATGTAAATATGTCTTGCACCCCGGTCATGTGTGTAAGTTTACTGATGTTCATGTAGTACACAGACACATCGGGGGGGGGATTTAAATAATACTTTAGAGTGTATGGAGTACAACTGGATTATTAGGTTAGGGGCTGATCTTAAACCCAGTGTGAATAGTGCTGTCAGCATAAAACCAGTGCTGCTCAAGAAACAGAAGCAACTACACTAGATCTCATATATTTTCATATATTTTTTTTATATATTTGATTGCATTAAGTGTTAATTAGTAGGGATTTTTTATTGGCTGGCTGTCATCATGTACTTGTTACAGAGTCTTTTAAATTGGGATACTGTTTTAACACCGAGGAAAGGTTTACTACCTGAAAGCTTTGTTCTGTTTTGTTTTTTAATAAATATTACTTGGCGCTTTTCAAGTTGGAGTTGTTTGTTCAGTATTTACGATTTTGGCCATAACTTTTTTATTAGAATGCTTTTATTGAAGTTGGCTTTGTGCATCTGTCTCTCTGTCCTTCTGTGGTTCTGTCACGCTCTTGCAAGACAGTGGAAAAAATTCCGAGTGAAGGTCAACATTTTTTCCACTGTCTTCTAAGCCAACTTCAATAAAAAGCTTTCCAATAATGACAGAGGGACAATATTTTATTATTTAAGTAAAATATTGCCCATCTGTCATTAGCAAGACACAAACACACACATACATGTACATGTTCACACACACACATACACACACTCATTTCTTTAATACAAAAGAGATATCCAGACACCCCAGAGGTGGGTGCAGGAAGAACAGTGATAATTACAACTGCAACAATAATAGTAATAATAATAATAATGTGCATTAGAAAGGAATGCTATCATGGAGAGTAAGTTCTGCACCATCCGGAGGTAATGAAAATAAATACACTTAACAGCATACGGTACCAAACAGTATTACACCATTATGGCATATAAGTGTGGATGTGAGTGTAAAATTGTAAAAACTATTACGTTGGTAGATAGATTGCAATTCCTGGTAGTCTGCCAAGAAGACTGAATATGTTTTCCTGCAGACAGGCCTAAGCCATTATTTTCTAAAACAATTTGATAGGCATAAACCTGCACCTTTTAACTGTCCCTCATTCTTAGTCTAAAGTCCATGTTCCTCACAGTACTATGTTGAAAAGGCATGTCCCACATACAGTGTCAGTATTTTTTAACTGATCTCCATAGCAAATATCAATGAATCATAATAGTTCATGAAAATAACTTTTTTTAAGAATACAATAATACATTTAAGCATGCTGTGCACTTTCTAGTTGAAGGTGTAGGTAAGCTCTTAGTTAATGTTCCACATTTTGCCCATGTGTCCCATATTATGAGAGGTACTGTTCCACAGTTTGGAAATGGAAGGTGTAGACCTCTGCACATACCAGCCTAAATATGCTTCATTTTTCAGTATTCAAAAGCCAGTTTTAAAAGGAAAGTTATTTACAAGGTAGAACTTTATTCTAGTGATCCAATGTCAAGGTTCCAGGAATGGCTCTTGATATGCAGTCCAGCTTTATAAGTAGCAATGAGAGAGGGTGGACCTACTGTGCGTAGTTAAAATGGAGACACACATTTTACATTTATATTTACATATGCAGCACATACACACACACACACACACACACACACACACACACACACACACACACACACACACACACACACACACACACAATATTGAAAAATAATGCTAAACTTAAGTATTTTAAAATGTAGCTGTTTTAACCAAAATCTGTAAGGGAGTAAATAAGCATATCATTTAGCTCTATTTTAATAGTGTGCAACACAACCATTTATGGAAATCATATGCCTTTAGCCACACTTGCTTTCACTCTTGTGCTTTCAATAAACCAATGTAGTGTTAGTAGAACAGAACATTCAAGAACTGCCTTATATATATTTTAGGTTATTGGACTCTACACCCCTCTTCCAAATATCTGAAAATCTTTGTTACAGACTAAAACATTGTTGTTTGTCTTTCGGCTTTTCATGGTTAGTGGTCTCCACAGCAGAACTCCAGTCCGCTAATGATTGGCAGTAGAGTTTTACGGTGCCAAGTTGCCAGCTCGACACCCAACCTTCAATGAAGGCATGCCCATTCACGCATGTCTTTCGGAATGCCACTCGACCTATGGGGAGGACATGCAGACTCCACACAGAAGGCACTCACCGCACTCCAGCCGCGAATCGAATGGGAGAACCTCTTGCTGTGAGGCAACAATGTTACTGCTGCACCACCGTGGATCTACTCGTTATTTTTATTTGTTTACTTTTTAGTCGTTACAGACTAAAAAGTAAAAAATGAAAATATAAAAACAATTTTTTTACAAGGAAACCTTTTTATTGAGTAGCTCTGAAAAATAAACAATAAGGAAGAATAGTGAAAACTTTACAAAAGAAACACAGACAATTTGATTTCCGAAAAGCAGTTGAGGTTGGTTTTGCTGATTCTGCTGTTTCTTCTGGTACCTGATCATCACAATCAGCAAAACCAACATCAAATGCTTTTCTGAAATCAGCTTGTCTTTGTTTCTTTTGCAAAGTTTTCACTCTTCTTTATTTTTTACTTTTTAGAGAGACTCAATAAAAAGCATTCTTTATTTTTTATTTTATTTTTTTGTTATATATCCTATTAATGTATGGATTCTACTGGTTGGGGGGTTGTTTTTGGTGTTAGATATAAGTTTATTTCTGGGAAATACAGCAGCCTCATTTCAGCCATGTATTTGTTTGTACAGGGTTTCAGTAAATAATTCTGCATAGGGAGCTGTGCTCTCAGGGTTTGAGGGAGCTGTGACTTTTGACAAACTGTCACTTGGTGTCATGTTTTTAGTTCCTAACCTAACTAGGTTTTAGTTGGTTTTCAGGTTTTGATTTTTTTCAAAAGGAGATGGCTTTGTGGTCCAACCTCACCACCGAGGACATGACAATGGGAGGGTACAATGCTCTTTCATGTTGGTATTTAGTAGGGCCAATATGTTTGATCCTTTGGTTAGAGTGTGCACTATCAGGTCCAGGGTGTCTGTGTTGATAAAATCTGGGAAACATTGTGCCTGTGGATCAGAGACAGTGTTTCCTTCCCAGGCTATAGAAGGATAGTTAGAGTGTTCTGTGAATATGGTATTTGGTTGGATGGTGATTTCCTCTAATAAGTCTAGGTATCAGTTGTGAGCTTCTTGAGTCATAGATGGTGACCTGCAGCTGACCAGGACATGGTAGGAATTTTGTCTATGGAGATTTGGAAGCAGATGAACTACAAGGCACCATTCTGTTTAACCAACCTGAAGTTGTATTTGCATCTAATGTACATTGAGACACCTTCACCTTTAGCCCCTGTCTGTGCTACTATTGGTCTAAATGTGTGGAAGGCACTGTGGCTTTAAAGCAAGTCTCGGTGACAGCACTAATGTCTACATTCTCTAGGATGAGGAGAGCATGTAGGGTGTGGAGCTTCTTGTTTATGCTCTTCGCATTGTGCAATAACATCACAACACTGCTTTGAGGGTTTTTTTTTGCTACATTGATAGTTTTCTCATTGTGGCATCACCTAAGTATCAGGGGGTGGATAAAGCTGTATTCCATATCCGAAAGCCAAAGGGGACAGATGCAGTCCATCCTTGCCAAAGCGATGTGGGCTCTTAACCATGTCCTCCCATGCTGATAAAAACTGGACTTCCCTGGAGTGACACCAGGAATGAAACCATTTATTAAAATCAAGCATTTTCTGATCATACTGTGGCATCATCCTTCGTGAAGGTAGAATGCTGCTTAAGGCAAGGTACATACCTGTCTGTGACACATACTGAGACGGATCTATAATGTCTCCTTTTATATAGTCAGTGAGGTATGTCTCAGCTCCTTTCCACTCAGAAGGACTATGACGGAATCATAATGGTACCTCTGCTGCAGGGACTTGTATATGTATGTAATACTCCTAATCCTTATAGACAACTAAGGGCATCTCTGTGTCATACAATAGAATACCCTATGACAGGAGTATGAGATAAAGTACTGGCTTGCCATATCGGCTTTGTTCTTGAGGGATCATTGGGTATAAGCTTATGTGTGGTATTAGATATTGCATTTGATATGTGCTTTAGAGATTGCTGAGGATAGGTGTTGCCGTTTGATGGTTTTGGAAGTCTTTGTGGTTTGAAAAGGTTTATTTTAAATGCCTCAGCATAAGATGGTCTGTGTGTGTTGTGAACAATAGGTATAAAGGACATAGTATGTGTGTGTTCCTGGCAACCTTGTTTGTAAGTGAGATTTATGCCTGTACATCTCTCCCATACTGTGTTAGTTTCTTTAAATATTAAAATGGTTGTCTGAGTGCATGAGACAATTACTACATTGTCTCAAGATGCCCATGTCTACCATGCTGGCCGCAGAGATATTAGGAAATTGCAAATGCATCTTGCCAGGAACTTTATTATTGTCTGGCCAATATGGTTTAGTTATTTGTTTTTACATTTGCAATCTATTACCTTAATTCATTATGATTCCTTTGTAAAAAGCCTTTCACAATATTTAATGGTTTCTAACATGAGAAGATACTTATATAGTTTGTGTTTTTTTAGCTGTAGAAAAGATCCATCCCAGCTTGACTGGTTGGTGTACAATTATATTATTCTGTCATATCACAATTAATCGAAGTGCAAATCTGCAGAGCACTTCATTCACCCATCCTTACAGTTTCATCTAGCAAAAATCTAAAGAAGGTTGAAACAATCCTAGCATGTAATTGGTACCAAGAAGGAACTATCTGTTAATAAGATGCCAGTGTATTTCAGTGCATACTCTAACATACCCACTGGCACATCTATACCTAAGAAAAATAGCACTGGCTTGCACATTGAAAAGACGCCTTTGAAATGTAGGACAATAGTATATGGCCTGTCAAAAACTCAAATGAACAAGAGGACAATATACAAACAGAACACAGGAGACATTATAGCCAAAATTGAACAAGAGAAATGTTCAGTGAAACAATTATGCAAACTCCCTAATTACAATTGCACGCATGTGGATTTGGACACAGAAGCAGAAGGGATTTAAAAATAACACTTAATTGTTATTAATATATAGTAATTTTGAGTTCTATAATCATCATCTGAATGTGGTCATTGATTAGCATCTTAGTACAGCAAACCTTTTATCCTACATTGTAACTATTGCTATCTAAAATATCTAGTCTGTTGTTTCAATATCAAATGGTATCTAATTTTGTTGTACACTTGGTACAGGCATTTGCAGAAATTACAGTCAGCTGTTTTAATGCACAACCATTGTTGCCATTGCTTTTATTTTACCAATTCATTAATACATGCATGAAACCACATTCCTTTTAAACTGCTATGACTTGGCCAGGATGAAGTGCTTCTTTCCTTTCTAGAATGAACTGCTGAACTGAGGACAATGACGCTTGGCAGGTATAACTTTTAAAGCATGACGTGAGTTTAGAGGATGATATGTTAATCAAATATGTAGTGTGTTTTCAAAAATAGATAGTGAAATTTGGCTGCACGCTATAAACTAGTATGCAGGGATTCTCTAATTTAGTTTTATTTTATAAACATATGTCTCTGCTTCACAGCAATAATGTCATTTAGATAATGGACATACAATATTATAAACCCCACTGTCTAGCAAAACTTCCAGCAAGTTACATTCATGTCGTGGGCAATTTCACTGAAAAACAAACTCATCTTTTTCATGGCACTAAATCTATATGTCTTCTACAAATACACTTAAGATGCCTCTGTTTCTTTTAAAAAAAAAACAGTGTCAACAAAGGGCAGAAACTAATACTCAACAGCAACAGAACTTCCTAATTAATCTGTTTCTCTGAATTACAAAAGTTTTCCCATTCCTGAAAACTTTTAAAAAGTAAAGCAACTAAGCCATAACTGAGACACTCATGCATCTGACCTCTACCCCAAGAATGTAACTGAAAAGCTGAGTAGAACTAGTCCTGCTGCTAATGAGATCTGAAGATGTCTATTATAGTAAAGGTAAAAAACATTACTCTCTGTATCAAGAATTTGTTAGTTTACTGTTTAGATTTTGTACAATGACAGAGTATCTTCATTTAATCTCACAAAACAGAGAATTTACAAAATCACTGTTACCTGTATATCTTTGCAGTCAGTAATGACTATAAAGAGTAACTCCATCTGTAATAATAAAGATATTATACAGTATATAGAATAGGCACATATGACCTTATCATAAGAATGAAAGAAACGGTATGTTAATGTACAGTTTGTAAATAAATACCCATTTTTCATTAAAATGCAATCGCTTTTTGATATCGGCACTTCTGAATTTTATTGGGACGAGGGTGGTTTGCAAGCAATAATGCTGACAGAGTGTATATGTTTTCATGCAAATAACTCTCACCCTGGGGTATTCTGAGGCCCAAAGCTGCAGTGGAGGGCCTCCACACCCCTAGAAGAGTGTTATTTATACAATAACACACACCCCGTAGGGCATTATTTCAATCAGAGAAAGGGCTAAATGTTAAATTATTTTTTATTTGTTTTTCATTTTTTAAATTAATATATATATATATATATATATATATATATATATATATATATATATATATATATAATTTTGATGTAAAATAGTTCCTCTGCCTACTGTTTCAAACTTGATGCAATATATGCTGACAAATCATTGGGGGTTGAAGTCACTAAATAATGAGTTACATTTGAGTTTCAGATTTTGCCATAGCTTTTAAATAGTTAGGGACAAATCTCAACCGAATCAGTAAGAAATCAAGAAATAATCAAGGACACTTAAAATATTCGTAATATTAATTTGAGACGCTGATGGAGTAAGAGAATGTGAATTATTATAATTTTCTGAAGTAAAAAGTCTATAACTGTTATTTATCATTGTTTATTGAATGTAATTCATCACTTTTCTCCAAAAGTCAACAGTTTTAGGAGGGTTTAAGGAAGGCAAAGCTAAAATATAAATCAAAATCAGTGGTGACCCTGAAAATCTGTGGCAGGTGAGAAGTATGGACTTCATATATTTCAGGAAAATGCATGTTAACATAAATCCTGTTATGATAGCAACTTTCCCTTTTTATGAGAGCAATATTTAAAATATGTCCCTGGTTTTTTGAACCCCCCCCCCATTATTTTAGCCTTTATATAGATTTCTTGAGCTTATAGGTTGAGATATATTAATACCTCTTAATTTTAAAGTGTTCCATTCACAGCTCGATCAATGTCTCTTTCTTTCTCGCACACACACACTGTTTAATTTTATTAATATTCATTTGTTATAATTTTACACTCACTAAACAGCAAACACGCTGCTTAGCAAGTGTAAAATAATTGATTGCTCACTCTCTTTCTTTAAGGCACATATAAACTGACATAAATATAAACACACACACACTTTATTTTTATTTATTTTTATTTTATTATTATTTTTTAGTTTTACACTCACTAAACAGCAAAAGTACTGCTTAGTGAGTATAAAATAATGGTGGCCATTATCTCCATTACAGGCCGAGCTCTCCAGCTGCTTAATATATTGACATGAAGCCGCAGACTCATTTTTCAGTAGTCATTACCTGTACATTAACACCCCGCTGGAGAAGGTTCGTTTTCAAGTCAGAGTGTGATGTACAGGTTGTTCTTTCTCTAAAATCCATTACGAAGTGACCTCAGTCATTTTCAGCTGTAAAAGGATACGAGTTAAGAGTGAGTCAGCGACAACAGAAATAGCCCTAGTACAACTCTTTTTAAGTACATGCTTATTACTAGCAAACATGAATAAAATCTTTCCTTACTAAAGATGATTTTTCAGGTTGACACTCTTTAGCTCTGATACAAAAAGCAGCCTGTGCAACAATACATAAATAAATATTATAGCACTTTAAAAACAGTTCAGGAGATAACCCGTTTACACAGTGTGGCATTTACATAAAGTATAGGCAATGTTGAGTAATACTGAAACTTCCTAAGGTATTAACACAGCCTCTGCCTGTTGAGTTGGGTTTCAGAAAACCTTTAGATAGTCTAATCACCCAATACTGACCACCATGTTGAATGTTACAACTTATAAGCTTCACATATCACGTTTGCATAATATTTATCTTGGTGTATTAACTAATCAAAACAGACACTTTTGCAGCTGAGTGCACTGAGGAAGCAGGTATGATGGTCTGGTGAAAAATAGTGTCATGTAGCATTCTTTTATGAAGGATAGTCAGATATTTTTAGGCAACCAATATTTCTGATATGATGTACAAACACTTAGCACTAAGTACAATTCAAGATTATTTTCTTAAATGATACAACTGAAAACTATTTTGGTATAGCTGTAGCCATATTACTTTTATCCTCAAGTGAGGTAAATGACAGTGGCTTTCTAATAACAGATTAATACTAAACAAAAGAGACTTAAATGTTTCACAGAAGTCATCAATTATGTTTATTTTGGAAATGTAACTGAAGTCCAGAAGAACAAACTTTGCTTAAATTGGTTCATAAGATTGCAGTGTTTATGAAGCACTTAAATGTTAACAGTACTTCCGCCCCATGTATTCTTCCTTAAATTGTCCTTGCCTGCTTCATTTTTAAGCAACTGTTGGCTTTGACCTTAGGTAACACTCATTAGGAAGTAAATACATACTGAAATCAGACAGAAACAAAGAAAGATAGAACATTTAAAAGTAATAAATAGATGAATGGGCAAACAAATGAATACATACATAACACAATGCAGGAAAATCAGCAAGAAAACTAAAATTAGGAGGAAGAAGTTATGAGTTCTGTTTGTGTTGTCTATTTACTCAGGATGGTGTACACTTAGTGCAGGTGTTAATGAATCGCAGGGAGTATTTATGAAAGTTTTCTGGTTAATACTGTGGTGGTGCTGCGGTAGCATTGTCGCTTCACAGTTAGACGTTGCCCGTTCGATTCTCAGTTAGAGCATCTTCTGTGTGTAGACGTGTGAATGGGCGTTCCTTCATTGAAGGTTGTGCATTAGGCCCGGCAAGTCAGCATGTGAAAATCTACTACCAATCATTAGCGGACCAGTTTCTGCTGTTGCGACCCCTAACTGGGAAAAGCCGAAAGACACACAAAAAAAAAAACTGCGTGAAGATTTTAAATGTTAACCATGCTTCCACACTCTGTTTTCTTCCTCTGATTTCCTCTGCCTGTTTGATTTTTAAGTCGCACCTCAGTGCAGTTATTCGTGCTGATATGTATACTGAGTTTCTAGGTATGATGGAAGCTTTCAAAATTATGCAGCACTATCAAACAAAATACCTGTATCTGTGTTGTTTCCTCTTTAAGTTGCATGTTGTGCATTAAACTTGTCATAAATTACAGTCCCATATTACAATGAGTTACATCTCACAGTTCCTTTGCACCATGGCATCTCCACTGGCAATGCCTACTTAGGGAGATAAATATCACCAAAAGAAATAGGTTTCAGGCATTTTCCAGTTATAATTCCCCAGAAGACATATATAAGATCATGGATCAAGGGACAATAATATTGCTGTCATGCTAATACACCAGATTTTTGGGACCATAATTAATAATATCACATTACAATGGCATGCAGTTGTAAGCATATTTAAGGGTATAGTGATGATATCTATAAAACAATGCAATGGAATGAATGCAGACCTTAAATAAACAGGCTACTCAGACTTGCATCACTGAAGATCTAAAACAAAAGGCAAATTGCTATAGCTTTTCATAAAACTCCTTCAGCATCACTAGACAAAAAAAAACTGAAACAAGATACTTGCTATTTATCCTGTAGGTCCTTTTTGGATATGTGCAGAAGGTGACTATTCCTTCAGGGGTTTCACAGGTAAAATACAGCAATGTGACTTCTAAGAGGAACTCTTGTGGGATTTCATACACTCATACAATTCAGACTTGAAAATATTTTTATATGGATTTAACAGAGGATAGATGCAGCAAGATAAGTATTTTTTTTATCCTAAGACTTGTAATTTGGCTTCTAGTATAAAATGAGTGCAGTGCTATTATCATATTAGTAGCTATGAGTTATTGATTTTGAATGCCTTGCATTGCATAGTGTTATACAGAATAGGCCTGACAACAGTAGGAAACAGCATATCCAGCCTGTCTTTAAGTGTATTTAGCTTTATATCGTAACTTTGTCCCTAAACTGCTCCATGTTTTCCTGGATGTTTCCATGAATTCTCTCTCATGTACATACACACACACACACACACACACACACACACACACACACACACACACATATAACTTTTGTCTCTATGATCTTTGGTATAACATTTTTGGTACCTTGCTATTGCTGCCATCTCAATGACCCCACCAATAAATGACATATATGTTCCTTGTATATATCTGTTCATAACACTTCCAGAAATAAACCACTAAATTACTCACAAAGTATATCATAGATGTGAGCTTCTTAGACATTGTATTAACCACTAATTGCTTGTTGACATCAACCCACTTACACTGACCAATTACTGCCAATCAACTGTATGGCATACATAGCACCTCCTTTGGTCACTACATAAGCATAGCTTATCCTGACAATTTTCCTCCCCTTGGTCAAGTACCATGAATTTAAAATGTGGTAGTTGTAGAAGTTGCAGGTATATTGCTGAAGGTACATATACTTGTGTTAAGGAATACGGACACACGTCATGCCCGGGCACGTGTAACTGCAACACTAAGAACTTGGTTTATGTTGCCTTGTGCCTTACCTGCGATGCATTCTACGTGGGTATGACTACATGTAGATTGCATGACAGAATCACTGAACACGTACGATCTGTTAAGAACAAGGATCCATACAATGCTTTATATTTACATAGTTGTAGATGTAATGGATTCAAAAAGTTTGTGTTTTTTATTATAGATAGGGTATATATTGAACAAGGTGGTGACACTAGCAACAGAGTAGCCCTGTTGGAAGTTTTATGGCAGTTGAGATTAAATGCCATGAGATATCCTGGTATTAACGATTATATATCAATAAAACCTGTTTTGAAATACAAGGCTAGTTTAATATAACAATATATAAAAAACACACAAAAATTCAACAAATATTTAATAATTTAATGTTTTTGTAAAATTTGTGATATACATTTATATGTACCTTTGCATTGTTTAGTTAACAGTTTGCAATTATATTTATATAATATATAATTACATTTATATTTAGATATATATATAAATATAAAATACAAAATATAAATATAAATTTTAGGAGTTTATTTAGTTTTTGTATAAGTAACTTGTCTATGATGGTTTAGTTTAATTGTATAATTGTATTATTTTGCTCATTGGAAGGGACTGGATGACGTCACTTTTTATTCAAGCACGTTATTTGTATAAATGTGTTTCACTTGTTTTTTAACACTGACTCTGATGAAGCCATTTTATGGTGAAAGCGCTTAGTCGGTGATTGTGATTAAACAACATCCTTTTTTACGCTTTGGTGTGGTCTCCTGTTTCTTGGAGCAGTTGTCATGGTTCATTTATTTCACTCTTACTGGTACTCATCTGTCACAAATCACTCCTGACACTCTTCACCCTCTCCATCCTGCCTGTACTCTCTTCTTTACCTCTCTTCCACACTCACCATTACTCTGAACTGTTGATCCCAAATAATTAAACTCATCCACCTTTGCCACCTCTACTCCCTGCATCCTCACCATTCCTCTATCCTCCCTCTCATTCACACACACATATTCTGTCTTAGGTCTGCTGACCTTCATTCCCCTTCTCTCTAGAACATATCTCCACCTCTCCAGGGTCTCCTCCACCTGTTCCCTACTCTCACTACTAATCACAATGTCATCTGCAAACATCATAGTCCATGGGGACTCCTGTCTGATCTGGTCTGTCAACCTGTCCATCACCATTGCAAATAAGAAAGGGCTCAGAGCTGATCCTTGATGTATTCCTACTTACACCATAAATGCATTCATCGTTCCCACTGCAGACCTTACCGCTGTTACACTACCCTCGTACATATTCTGTACCACTCTTACATACTTCTCTGACACTCCCAACTTCCTCATACAGTACCACAACTCCTCTCTAGGCACCCTGTCATATTCTTTCTCTAAGTCCACAAAGAAACAATGCAACTCCTTCTGACCTTCTCTGTACTTCTCCATCAACACTCTCAGAGCAAATATCGCATCTGTAGTGTGATTCCTGGCATGAAACCATACTGCTGATCACTAATCATCACCTCCCTTCTTAAACTAGCTTCCACTACTCTTTCCCATAACTTCATGTTCTGACTGATCAATTTAATCCCTCTGTAGTTACTACAGCTCTGCACATCACCCGTAGTCTTAAAAATCGGTACCAAAACACTTATACCTCTGATAACATATACACTTCAGTATATGACCATTGGTCATATGAGTCATAATGTCAAAAAGCAGTTCGGATCCACAATGATCAAAAGTTATAGTTCATGGAAGAAAATGAGGTACTTCAATAAAATCTCTGCTATCTTGGTCCATAGTTAATTCCTTCCAGGAACCTTTGATTCATTTAATTTCTTCCACTTGAATTTCTGGTGGAAAAATGGTGGGTTTATTGGGTTTACACACTGATTTAAGTCTTACAGCCCACTATTATACGTGGAAATTGGTGTATGTGTAGGGGTGACAGTGTAGTTTTAATTTATTGGGTTAGTTGAATTTTATTCAAGTTGATTATGTCTTTGTGAATATACTGTCATTTAATGAAATACTATCCTTTTAAATGTTTTACAGGATATGATGTCATTGATGTGGAGGGTTATTTAAACTTGGTCAGTTATTGATTATATGTTTGTCTGAAGAAGTTTGTAAATTTCTATATTCAAAAGCACTTAGAATTAAATTAATTCTTGTCTGGTGAATGCCTATTGCCTGCCTGTTTCTTTTGGTTTTATTGTTTGCGTCATGAAAAATGCTTCAGGTTGTTGGAGCGTCTATTCTTGAACCTATTGCAGTGAACTCATTTAATAACTGAAGGAATATTAGTACTCAGTAATTTAGTTAACATTGTTGTGGTTCAGGTCCTTCCACCTGTTACAGGAGACCATCAACTGTATAGTGCTGTGGCTGTCCCTTTTCACTTAGTCCTCCACTTTTAGCTCCAGTTGCTGTGCTTGGACATGAAGGTCCTGTAGAACTTAGAAGCAAGTCCCAATGATAGCTTCCTGATCTGTCTACCCCCCTTCTTGTTTTTGAATAGCCCCTTGCATTGTTTGCAACTAGATTGCATGGTTTTCTGACACTTGTTTGATATGTTGGATATATGACACTGTACCTTTCATTATCAAAGAAGAGTGCTCCTGTTGAAATGTGAATGACATTCATCTCTTCAGGCACAGTTGAACCCTCTGTGTCCTTCATTTCTTGCAGCTGTGTTTGACAGCATAACAAGAAAACACTGGTATGGTCAATTCTGCAAAATATGGTTTTGTCTTTCTTAAAACAGTTCTGTTTTCAGGCAATCACATCCTTATGACAGTAGATCTTCGGTGGTTAATGCAAGGGCTTGGTGTAGACTGAATTCTTTATCTAAGAAAATAAAGAGAAGTCCCAAAAAGTAGTAACCATAAAATATCAACAAAATAACCACTTAAATGCATTAACCATGACTGGACAAATCACCATAAAATATCAACAAAATAACCACTTAAATGCATTAACCATGACTGGACAAATCGCCATAAAATATCAACAAAATAACCACTTAAATGCATTAACCATGACTGGACAAATCACCATAAAATATCAACAAAATAACCACTTAAATGCATTAACCATGACTGGACAAATCACCATAAAATATCAACAAAATAACCACTTAAATGCATTAACCATGACTGGACAAATCACCATAAAATATCAACAAAATAACCACTTAAATGCATTAACCATGACTGGACAAATCACCATAAAATAACAACAAAATAACCACTTAAATGCATTAACCATGACTGGACAAATCACCATAAAATATCAACAAAATAACCACTTAAATGCATTAACGATGACTGGACAAAAAATCTCACTTAGTAGTTCTAAATGAGTTTTTTTTTTTTTTTTTTTGAGTCCTGGTGTCAGTGGTTAATTTTTTTAATTCTTTCTATTTTGGTTTAGATTCCCATGCAGATTGACACAATTCCATTTACATATGAAACTCAATTCACATACCCATGTGCACTCCCTAAATTAAGTCTTTTTCAGTTCTGACTTGAAGATTAGGAATAGATCTCATGGCAACTCTGACATACTTCATCTCAGAGATGGTGACATGTTGGATAGCATGAGACTAGTTCTTAATGGCCGAGGTCTTAAGTGACAGTCTAATACAATTATATTTTGACATCTCACAATTACTGTATCTTCATGTAGTAGGATTACTGTATTGTCAACAAACATGAGATAACTGTTACACTGTTTCAGTGTAAAAAATGCTACTATACTGGTCATTAAAGGGTTTAGTGCAAACTGGTAACAGAAAAGGGTGTGTAGGTAAGGTATACTGAGCTATGTCAGATGGATTAGGATTTGGAATAATGCAGGATAACAGTAAAACCAAAGATAGCCCATGTTCAATGAAATAATAACGCAGGTTAAGTGTACTCTGAAAGACAAATAGCTTTAAGTTGAGAACACTAATAAAATGACTCACTAAAAATAAGATCTAGATGCCATTATTATAGCTGGCACTTTTCAAACAGCAATTCAATATGATAATATAGCATTCTGAATATAGCTTGCAAAACAAAACAGTGCCGTATATATTCATTCTGTGCAAGAATATTACACCCTGTATCTCAAGTAGCCCAAATATAAATTAGCATAGCAGAGTAGCACTCAAAATACCAGTCAGCAGATTAGCGCCTCATGTAGCTATCAGTAACATGTCAGTAGAACAATCCACAGTTTGAAACGATGCAATCAACAGCAGCTCGGTAAACTATGTAAAGATCTGCGTCTAGTGCAGTGATACTAAGTCAATATAATAATATAATATAGTGATATAATTTAAGTATATAAAGAACAGAGTTCCACACACTAGATCAAATTTTCACTAATTCGAAATAGTGCACGGAATGCTCACTGCAGCAAAAGTGCACTTAATCGAAAGTGCACTTAATCGAAAGTGCACTTACGTGAAGTTCATTACAATGAACAGGTGTTGTACTGAACTTCTGTGCAGTACTCATGGACCTTAGGGTTAGGGCACGGGTCATAGTACCATGACCCGTGCCCTAACCCTAAGGTCCGTGACGACTGCAACGCAGTGAAGACATAGCATTGTCCTCCACTATGGTAAAATAGTCACGAACCTTAGGGTTAAGGCATGAGTTAGGGTAAGGGGATAGCTTTACTAACTATCCCCTTACCCTAACCCGTGCCCTAACCCTAAGGTCCGTGACTATTGCACCATAGTGGAGGACATAGCTTGTTTTTTATGTCCTCCACTGTGCTGCAGTGTTTTCAGTGAAGTGCACTTACGCAAAAGTTCACTTTCGTTAAAGTGAACTTTCGCAGAAGTGAGGCTTCCTATTACAAGTTTGAAGAAGTGAACTTTCGTTCTTGTAATAGGAATCCAAAGAACAATATGGTATAGTGCTTCTCTGCAGTAAATAACATCAGAGTCTTAGCTAAGGCAGGGCAAAGATGGTGGCTGTGACTAGCCTAAGCTATTAGTAGGTGCAGCCTACAATGCTGATCAAGCAGAAGTGTTTAAAATGACTGAATATGTGCATGTCAGAGCCCAATGTAACTGAAGCACACAGTGGCACAGTTCAGAGGATCATAACGTATGGAGGAGATTTTTTTTTTATTTTCCTTGGGTATAGATGAGCTTATTTATGCCTCCTCACCTTTTGTTTGAGTCTTGGTGCTAAAATATACAGATCGTTCTCTAAGGAACATTCAACACAGCAGTATAACAATCTGCAAGCCCGTATAATAAAACTACAGAACAGAAGAAAAAGATTAAGTAGCTTGTGATAAATGAGTCACATTACTGCCTTGCCTAATGGCTAACAGTTGCAGAGACTTTCTCTCCTGCACTGAAAATTAGGTAATCCTCATCAGGCAGTGTGAAGATGTTCCTTCATTAGTTCTCGACTTGCCTTCTCAGTCATGACATCTTTAAGATGGTTTATCTTGGTTATCTTCAATATAAGGGTGTAATAGGAGTTACTGATTTTTAGAAAGGAAGTCATGCATATAATATACAGATTCTGATTTTCACAGTTTTCTACTTCTTCTACCTATATTTTTGATCATGTCCAAAAGTGTAGTTGTGAAAATAATTTCTTGATCTGGCCACTGGTTGACCAATAATCCTTGAAATCCTCTAGCTTGAAATTGGTACAGTACAATCATTTTAGACTGTTCACCCCATACTGTCTAGGCCCTGTACTCCATTAGATAATGCAATATTGTAGTGTTAGTGATGGTGAAGAAAGGTCAGGTGCTTGTCATGGGTTCTCACTGAGACATTTTGCTCCACAGCAGTGTATACCCAAATCATATCATGCCACAATAGCTATTGTCCATTCTAGACCTGTGGGAGATGAGAAGGAATAGGTTAAAGGTGTGGTGCAGATAGTATCCACTGATCTTCTTGAGGAAAGTTTTATGCTGGACAATCATTGTTTCTTTACATGAGGTGAAGATGTTCTGGCAAGATTCTATACACTTAGTTTGGGAAATCTCAGACGAAGCAAATAACCACTTTGGTATGGTTGTGAAGCTGTCTAGTTCAGACTGCTCAGCCAGGTAACAGTTCAGTTTTCTGAGGAATGTAATTTTGCTGAATCTATTTTTCCACCAAACTTGTATTGATAAGATTACGTTTCACTGATATTGCTGGAGAGGCATGTGTGAGTAGTTCTATAGCAGATTCTCTAACTAGGTTCATGTTTCTCTAACCTGACTATGAAGATTTTAACTCTATAATTTCCTCGATGACCCTTGAACTACTAGGTTGGTTCTGCCCTGTCTAGATTAAGTGGGCACTATGCCTTACCAAGTGAGCAATGAGTATATTCTGGATACCGAACTTCCAGCTGTGTTAAATGAGGTCTTAGTTACTCTTGTCCTAAAAAAAAGATGGTTTAGATCTTGATAATCTTGATAACTGTAGAGCCATCTTAAGCCTTTCCTTAATGGGTAGTTTTAGAGAAGGTGAATAATGTGCCAGTAGATTAATATTTGCCAGAAATAAAATAAATATTCCTCTTTAGTCTGACTTTCATGCAAGGCAAAGTACCAAGACTCCTTATGGTGAGATACCAATGCCATTGTTCTCTTCTGGTCCTGCTGAATTTGTTTTCATTTTACACAGTGCAGTATGGGATTTCTGTGAACTAATTGCAATACTATTGTGGTGTTTGTCTTGTTGTAGAAGACTGACTTGCCTCCTACCTTACTGAGAATATAGCATCAAGGGGTAATTCAATTAATTTACACCATCTTTCTTGGAATAGACTGCAAGATTCCATACTAGGATCCTCTTATTCAATGTGTCCATGCATCCATAAGGAGATATAATTTAAAGGAAAGGTCTACTATACTAATGGTATACTGGCAATATGCAAATCTAAATCTCATTTCCTCAAGGATCTGTGTTTTGTAGTAGGAGCCTTGCAGAAGACTTGGAGTGTATCCATGTTTACACAACAATTAATCAGCCGGAACTGAATGCCAAAAGGTTTGTTTCTCAGTCTGTGCCTGCTATATCATGGGACTTGTCTGATACAATTTTGTCTCCCAACATCATCTTTAGGGGTCACAAGCTGTAATTCATATTACGGATGTGTATTCTGTGCATTGTACTTGATGACATGCTAACTCTAAGTAACAAGGTCCCTGCTGTCCTCAAATCTTCCTGTTTCCATCTTAGGTGCATCACACTGATTAGAGACATTGTTCTACCTGCAAACCTCCCTAAAGTTGTACATTCCAAGCTTATGGTATCACAAGGAATATTATACTATTCTGTACATAGAGTTTCTGGGCTTTTGCTTTGCTGCTTGCTCAGTGAGATATCTCATTAGCAATATATTCCTCCTATGGGTTAATACCATGAATTTTATTGCACATTTTTAAGCTGAATATTATGTTTTTACTGACATTTATTGATATAGGCGGCCGCGGTGGTGCAGCAGTTAGGATTGCTGCCTCACAGCAAGGGGTGTTCCAGTTCGAGTCTTGGCTGGGGTACCTTCTGTGCAGAGTCTGCATGTCCTTTCTGTGGTCGCGTGGGTAACCTCCAGGTGCACCGGTTTCCTCCCACATCCCAAAGACATGCTGTAGGTGGATTGGACACTCTAAATTGGCCCTAGGCATGAGTGTGTGCATGTGTGTGCCTTCTGTGGAAGGTTGGGCACCAGGCTGGCAACTCAACACTGTAAAACTCCACTGCCAATCATGAGCAGACAGGTGACCCCTAACTGGGAAAAGCCAAAAGAAGAAGCGACATTTATTGATATGTGTTGGTTTATATACTTGCTGTTTTATTTCTGTGTTTAATTCTAGCCCCAGGATTTAATAAACTCTGTGTAGGCACTGTGTAGAGCCTACACGGATTGTATCTGTGCTTGTGGTCATGGTTCCCCCTCGGCAGCATGCCATGCATGTTAATGATGGCAGGTTTCAGAGGGAGATCGGAGGAACATGGTTATTGAATCAGTGTAAGGAGATGTGTAATGCTAACCATGGCTGCAGAGGAGTATGAGGCTCCCTTCAATGTCCTTTGTTTTATTTGTATTTAATTTTTTTTTCTTTTGTTTTGTTCTTATGATTTTTGCATGGCATAGAGCAGAGCGTATCAATGCCAAGCTGCCCTCACATATAAGATAGCAGACACCTGCCAGACATCTAAAAATAGAAACTGGATATAATTAATTATTTATTTAAAGGTGTGTTTAAGTGTGTCTAAGAGTTCTTGCACAGTGCAACAAGGTGTTTAGCAAAGCTTATAGGTAGCTCAGTGGTATATGTGAAGGTATAATGGGGTTCCTATTATGTTATCAAAAGATAATGTAATCGAACGGCCAAAACATCAAAACGGCCACATTTCGAAGTTTTAATTGTGGGATCACAGTACAGTGAAGATTGGTATATTTTCCCTTTCCTCACTGTAGTCCGATCTCGAAATTGAAATATATATTTAGTGAGAGGTGTGGGGGGTGCAGCCCCCCACAATAAAAGTTTAAAAATGCGGCCGTTTTGATGTTTCAACCATTCGATTACGTTATCTTTTGATAATGTAATATGAACCCAGTATAATGGATTTCTTAATATCCTCATAGCTAAATGCATAGAGTTACAGCTTCATGTACAGTAGGTCCAGGGTTTGAATATATGGAATGGAAAATATGTATTTAATTTTGATATACATATGCATTTTTTAATAACAGATGGCCTTGCTGTTCTCTGCCAAGCTCTGTTCAACTATGCTGAGACCTGCTAAGCACTGCATAAACATGGTAATGGCTGCCAATGTTTGTGCTCAGCTCGGCTCTGCTTGGCTGGTTTGAGTGCTGCTAAGCTTGGCTAATTCTACAGTTTTGCAAGTTTTAGTGCTTCTCAGCTCAGCTGCACTGATTTGCTTGTTACTAAGCAACATGGCACTTTTCTGAATGTTGTCCAATGACATGTAAGGGTGTGAAACAGTCCATATTAGTCCAACAAGCAGGAATACAGCAGAATCCATTGGAGTTCTATCACTGTCAGTGTACTATGGCTGGTGGTGTGGAAGGTGCTCACTGTTGAGCGCAGTGTTGTGGCATTCTGGAGTCTAGGGTCATGGTTGAGCTCCTTATACAAAATCACACTGAAAGGCTGCTGCAGGGAGGTTTCCATGGCTCGCAGTGTAAGACGAATGCCTGGGACTGGCTGGCCAGAGAACTCACCAGTGTCACTAGTATCACCCACACAGGTGAATAGTGTTGTCACCACTATGACCACCTGAAAAGATGGAAGAGGGGACTCTTGGACACCTGGGACCAAGAAGCAAGGACAGGGAATGCCCCACAAGTATGTAAGTACCTTTTCCTCTGTTTTATCAATATGTACTTTGAATGTCTGCAAAACAGGTATGCATAATGGTGTACTTCTCTCCCAACAGCTGCAGCTGAGAGGGCTCGCAATGTCAAGTGCATGCTGGGTGCTTGGCCAGCATGCACTGTGAGTGTGGAGAATATGGATGTATTATGTTAACTGTAGTGAAATAAGTAAGAAAGAGTAAAGCATCAACTGCAATAAAGTATATACAGTAACATTTGTAGTGCAATAAATGTGGACTTAGAACTGTATTGCAGTGAATGAATAATGCCAACTGAAGTACAATAAAAACATGAAACAATACCAATAACACCAAGAAAATTTCTCCAAAGCCAACTTCACGCTTCTTAAGACAGAAGTGGCAAACTCCACAACACCCATGCTGACATATAATAGAGGTACGACTGCTGAATCCTATACAAATGCACTTTATAAGCACTTACATGAGTGCATGGATCGTGCAATCCCTAACAGAACCAAGATGCTACCCACCACAAAAAGGAATCCAATCTGGTGGTCCCCTGCCATACACAAACTCTACAACAGAAGAAAGAAGCTGTTGCAAAAAACAGTAAAATCCCCTGATTGGAGGAACTCCCTGGTCAGCCTTAGTAAGAAGCTGAGATCCCTCATAAAATCCTCCAAAGCTAGTTACGAAAACAAAATTGCCACAGATTCTAAAGACAACCACAAAGCATTCTATAGCTATATCAAGAATCTCAATGGCAACACTCAGATATGCTCTGAGTTACAGCACAATCAATGGCACTAAATATACAGTACCAACTGATATTGCCAACATCCTGGCAGATAGGTTCAGTGCTAAATTTACTCCTCTCTCACCCCCTAAAGGGCCCATTTGTATTCCGGAAGAATGCAAGGTTCCTGCAATCATGGCTGCACAGGTAAAAAAACACACTCTCCAAAGCCAAGAACATAGTATCCATGGGACCTGACAACATCCCAGGCTGCATTCTACATGAACTACAGAATGAACTGGCACCCCACCTAAGTACCATGTTCAATCATAGCCTCACCTCAGGCTTTGTGCCCACTGAATGGTGCACAGCAACGGTTATCCCACTCCACAAAGGGGGAGCCACCATGGACCCTGGGAACTACTGCCCCATTAGCCTGACGAGCCTGGTCTGCAAGGCTATGGAACATATCATCATGGATCTTATAAACAATGACAATGGTAATCTCCAAACTCTGGACCCTACCCAGTTCAGGTTTGTAAAAGGCAGATCATGTCTCCTAAACCTTATAGACTTCTTTGAAGCGGCCACCAAAGCCGTAGATAAGAGTAAGGTGGTTCACACAGCCTATCTAGATCTCTCCAAGGCTTTCAACACCATCCCCCACTCTGGAATTATAGATAAACTCACTGAGCTGGGTATAAATCCCTATGTCACAAGATGGGTTGTCAACTGGCTTACTGACAGAACCCACACTGCGAAAGTAGCAGACTCTAAATCCAATTTCAGACCAGTGACATGTGGAGTACCACAGGATTCAGTCCTGGGTCCTGTCCTGTTTGGAAGTACAGGCTAACACAGAAGGTCTTTGGCTAACAAAGTCTGCAGATGACTGCAAACTAGGAGCCACAATCAAAACTCCTAACGATGTGGACATCCTACAAAAGGGCCTCACTGAGACAGATGCCTGATGTCAAAGCCATGGCCTCAAGCTCAATGCCAAAAAGTGCATTTCATCCCTTTTGGTAAAAACTCTGTACCCATGAACTACCACATAGGCAGTAGTTTACTTAACACTGAAAGTGTGATAAGAGACCTTGGGACACAGGTGGACAGTAGTCTCTCCTTTGATAATCACATCGCCACAGTAGTCAGGAAATCCTTCTACATGGCACATCTCATCACAAAACGTTTTTCATCCAGGAAAAAAGAAGTCATTGTTCTTGTCTACTCATCACTCATTAGACCCATCATCGTGTACAACACCCCTTTTGGTATGTACCTCACAAGACATCTACAACAACTGGAAAGGCCACAGAAATAAGACACAAAGAGGATTACCGGCCTAAAACAGATGCCCTATGCAGACTGTCTCAAAAAACTCCAGCTTTACTCTGTTGCATATCACCTACTCAGAGGATATCTCTGCCAAACATACAGAGTTATGCCAAACCCAGAGCTGTTGGACATGCTCCACTTAAAGAAATCCTAAGCCCTTCGAACTAGACGCTCTAGGGACCTAAACTTTGTCACCACAATAAACAGAACCTGCTGGAGGGATAGATTCCTGTCCCAGGGACTTTCCATACTCTGGAACAAACTACCTATCTATATCAAACAAAGCTCCTCAATAGCACTCTTCAAGAAAAATCTTGATGACTGGATGGGAGATAGGAAATTCATCCCAGGGATCACTTCTGTGGCTTTGCTTGACAGGGGCACAGGAAAATAATTTTCTTGGGTGGCAAAAGCCAGGGTACCTTTTGGTTATGCTTATATAGACCCTAGGGCCAATAGCCTTGTGCCTACCTATGAACGTATGAAAATGGTGGAGATCAGGATTGTGTTGTCGTAACCATTGCATTAGAGCTGTACGCATTGCGGCTTTAAGGTAAGGAGCTGCAGTCAAGTATAACACTATAATAGCGGTTGATTGCAAATGTAATGGCTGCAAATTTTATTGGTTAACTCATAAAAGTATTGGTCACATAATGCTCTGTCATCCACAGACATCAGGTAATAAAGGTATATTGGTGAGGTCGCCCACTCTATGAGCTGATATTGTCTGCTGACTTCACAGATATGATACTGAAATCTAGCTTACCTACTATCTGCATTATGCTTGTATTTCATGCAAGTGCATTGTGCTGTCACTGCAGTCTAGTATTAAACTGTAGCAGTACTATCAGGTCATATTCTGTTTCCAGGTGAGCTCTAGGGAAATATCAGTCAGTCAGTAATCATCAGTGACTCTACCTCAGTTTGTTAAATACTCTGTATACAGTTCATTTTGCCACATACAGTCCAGGATTCAAATCCAGTAGTATGTAGCAGTAAATATTACAGTAGCAGTCACATAATGCTCACAATTTCTCTCTTCACAGGAACCGCAGGTGAAGTAGCCCATATTAATGAGTAGATAATTCTGTGTTTAGATGTCACAGACTGTTAAAATCGTTAGCAAGACTGTGTTCATCAGCAATGTTCAGTCAGGAATAAAATGTGTATTGCTGTATGCCTGGAATGTCGGTTAAAAGTTGCTGCAGTCAATTAATACATCCTATGCAGATGTCTCCTGCAGTCACTGCTATTGAGTTCTATTCCCATGCCTGCCAACCAAGACATGACTGAAGTTTAGTGGTTGTATGGTACACATACATGTCTAATAAGTGTCACAATTTCACATAATGCAATTAATAGTGCATACTCCATCTGTCACAGGATAACCATGGAAATAACACCAAATCAGACCACATAACACCTTGGTCGTTATACAGGTCTACCTGATGTGCAAATGTTCTGTGTAGTTGTGTACCTGCAGCTGCTTTCTGCTTGGCCCATAGTGTCACATGCAAATAGCTTGAGGTGCTATATCAGCTATAGGAGACTTGTCATCACTATACACATAAAATACAGACCCATAGAGTAGATAGTAGTAGAAATAACTGAAAATGTTACTAATGGACTGTTTTTCTCTCCATCCCCACCCCTTCTCTTCATTTATTTCTTACTGTCATTCATTGGTTATGGTTTACTATTAACATATTTTGTTACATTAACTGCATTTTGGGTCATGAGTTTTATTATTGTGTTGTTTTATAATGGTTGCATATTAACATATCTTGTTATATTACTTATTTTGTTGGTGTTATGCTGTAACTGTTACTAGCATTCTGTTAACATATTGAGTGTTCTGTTATTTATTGTTGTGTTTCACATAATATACATTGATGTGTAATTGGATTATTTCCAATGTTCTGTCATGCTGCTATTACTAACAATGATTTGTTCAAAACTAACCTACATTTATTGCTGTACCTCAGTTACTACAGCACATCAGGGTAGGCCAGTTCCGAGTGATCCGCCTAGCTTGCTTCAACCTGCTGTGGTACTGGGTCCTAGCATGTCTGCAACCCAGACTGGTGGTGCCCACTCCACTGCCCCTGTTTCACCTGCTGCATTAGGTGACATTGCCTCAGTGGATGGGGCCCGGCCTCACCTTGGTAGCAGTCGTGGTGGGGGTGATGTCACCCAGGATCAATTGCCAGTCATGATGCACAAGATTGTTTCTCAGAGCTATGAATGCCACCTGTACCTGATTGAAGACATGCTGGGCAACCTGGTGGAGCAGCCTCACCTTGGCACCTAGCCTCCAGCACAGCCACCCTCAGGCCACTGAAGGAATAGTGTCAACAGTTCCATGGGGTGGGGCTGTGAGTCATGCTGCTGCCACCTGGAGGCACGTGCAACTTAGATTCCCCAACACTCTCCCCAGCCAAGGTGTCCACCCACCTCATATGTTACACCCCATTCCTGTCTGCTGTCTTGTCTATCTGCAAATGCATCCTCTCCTACCCAACTTACCTCATCACATGGACCCAAGTCCCTTCCCCAACATTCCACTGTCACCTTGATAAAAAAAAAAAAATATATATATATATATATATATATATATATATATATATATATATATATACTGCCCCATATATAGCTTAAATTTCACACACGTGTTCACTGGACACAAGTAATTTGGTGCAACTGGCTTGCCAACACAGTGATATTGTCCTTGCTCTTCTCTCGGGGGTTTGATAGTTCAAATTCACCTATAAAATCTGTCAAAGTGCACATCTGTTGCTGTACAAGAAATGGATAGCTGTGGTTCATTCCTACACCCTTCCTGCACACCCCTACCTGCCTTTCACTATGTTTCCCCCTGCTTGTCTCCATTTCGCCACTTTTGTATCTCCCCTTTTTTTCTTTTCTTTGTGCTTTTTTAGCGCGGAGCTGCACGGCTCTTTCCGTTGCACAGCTTTACTTAGCTTAGCTAAATAGAGGTCTAATGATTATATGTGTTTATAACATTGTAAGTCACATGTACAAAATAAATACCTCTTCCATGTTACAAAGTGAAGCCCATCACACCTGCAACACACTGCATTAACCCACCATGCCATGCAGATCTTAATTAAAACAGGAGTTTTCATCAAAACATAGCGATTGCCACTTAAAGTCATTAGGTGTTTCTCAGCGAACCTACACAATGTGCTGCATCATGCAAACTGGATTTAAAAATTAATAGGGAAAATGGGAGTGTTCCTTGGACTCAGGTGCAATAATACACCACTAGACAGCCAAATACATAAAAATGGAAGTAAGTGAGGCCTGTAATAGCAGGTAGATGTGCCATTGTATCAGCAACTTGAAGAAAGACACCTGCTAAATCAGCAATGGCAAAGAACATGTTCAACTTGGATCGTGGTGCAGAAATATAGCCATAGAAAGCCATGCATGTACTGATGGATGCAGACAATGTGTGTCACAGCCTGTATGTTTGCACATATACCTTGCAATTACACCTGCTGCAGCTGGGACTAAGTAGCTCAGTCTGTTAAATACTTTATATTCAGTACATTTTGCCACACACAGTCCTGGGTTCAAATCCAGTCTTGGGTTGCACTGAAATTACATTATTGTGAAGACAGCAATTGAAGACTGAGTCATGCAATCTTTATCTGCACAGGTTAATGCTAATTAATGCATTATTATTATTATTTATTTATTTGCATTTGTTTACTGGGATGGTCCAGCTGGGGCCAGAAATGCCCATTTTCAGTGGAGTCCTGGGGAAAAAAGTTCTACATATAAGACATTTCACATACAATACAAAATTTACATTAATAAAACATTAAGTACATATTACTGGCAGCTTATACAATTGATGAAAAAACAGTACATAAGTAATCATTCTCAAATCAAGGATATTATACAAGCAATACAGAGTATATACATGAGAACATTCCATATGAGTAGTTATCAGCTAGCAAAATGTATATAGGACACTTCATGCAGTGGGTACAAAGCAGATACAGGAATTAATTAGAGACTACGTACTTAAACTTTTCACATGTTTAGGAGGTGTAATAGCTGAGTGATAGGATGTATGAGTCCTGTTGCAGGAATCAGCAAAGTCAGTGGATATTGTTGCATATATAAGTGGTATTATGATAGTAAGGCAGGCTGGGAGAGAACCTGAATGTCTCGCCTGGTTTAATGGTAGGTCTATAAGGGTTAGGAAGAGAAGGAAGTAGAGAGGAGGGACCAATGGTAGGACAATGAGGGTTAGTAGAAGATGGACGTGAACAGTATGGAGAGGTGGAGTAAGTAAAAAGACAGGTGGATGTGAAAGGAGGATGCCAGAGTAGTAGAGTGGGGGTGAGAATAGTTGTGATGGTTGAAGTTAGGTTATATGAGATGTGGTATTACCACATGTGCACATCCAAGATGAGGAGAGGTGTTGCTTCAGAGATGTCTTGAAGACGGTTACTGAGCAGATGGATATAAGTGTTGGGGGGAGGGAGTTCCAAAGTTTTGCGATGGTAAAGGAGTAAAGCATCTGGCTAGCTGAAAGTTTGGGTTTTTCTACATTTGCAAGCAGTTGGTTGTTGGATCAGAGTGGTCTGTTAGGATAGGATAAATTATGTATAGAAGATAGAGTAGGGCACACAGATGGATTATGAATGAGTTTGTGAGCTGTAGTTAGTTGGATAAAGGTGAGATAGTCGGGGAGTTCAAGCCATTTTAGATTAAATAATGATAAGCAGTGGTGCAATAAATAGGAGTCATTAGTTACAAATGTAGCAATTTTCTTGTAGCATGAGTCTAGTTTGGACTTTAGAGAGGACTGAATGATGGTGTGGAGGAGGGCGCTGTATAAAAGAGAGGGTAATAAAAAAGAAGAGACAAGGGAAAGTCAGTCTGATGCACTGAGTAGATGTTTGTGTCGGTAGCGAGTGCCAAGCATTTGATGTGTCTTTTTGACATTGGACTGAAGTGCAGGTTGAATGTGAGGATTTTTGTCTATGATGACACCTAGGAGCTTTGCGCTATGTACAGTGTTGATGCTGGCACCATTTAGGGATGGATTCTTTCTTTTCTTTGTGCTTTTTTAGCGCAGAGCTGCACGGCTCTCTGCTTTGCACAGCTTTGCTTAGCTCAGCTAAATAGTGCTCTAATGACTGTATGTGTTTATAACATTGTAAGTCACATGTACAAAATAAATACCTCTGCCATGTTACAAAGTGAAGCCCATCACACTTGCAGCACACTGCATTAACCCACCATGCCACGCAGATCTTAATTAAAACAGGAGTTTTCATCAAAACATAGTGATTGCCACTTAAATTCATTAGGAGTGTCTCAGCAAACCTACACAACGTGCTGCTCCACACAAACTGGATTTAAAATTTAATGGGGAAAATGTGAGTGTTCCTTGGACTCTGGTACAATAATACACCACCAGAGAGCCAAATACATAAAAATGGATGTAAGTGAGGTCTCTGATAACAGGTAGATCTGCCATTGTATCAGCAACATGAAGAAAGACACTTGCTAAGTCAGCAATGGCAAAGAACATGTTCAACTTGGATCATGGTACAGAAATATAGTCATAGAAAGACATGCACTTACTGATGGATGCAGGCAATGTGTGTCACAGCCTGTATGTTTGCACATATAGCTTGCAAATACACCTGCTGTAGCAGTGACTAAGTAGCTCAGTCTGTTTAATACGTTGCATGCAGTATATTTTGCCACACACAGTCCTGGGTTCAAATCCAGTCCTGTGTTGCAGTGAAATTACATTATTGTGAAGACAGCAATTGATGACTGGGTCATGCAATCTTTATCTGCACAGGCTACTGCTAATTAATGCATTATTATTATTATTTATTTATTTGCATTTGTTTACTGGGATGGTCTAGCTGAGGCCAGAATTGCCCATTTTCATGGAGTCCCAGGGAGATAAGTTCCACATATAAGACATTTCACATACAATACAGAATTTACATTAATAAAGACATTAAGTACATATTACTTGCAGCTTATACAACTGGTAAAAAACAGTACATAAGTAATCATTCTCAAATCAAGGATATTATACAAGCAATACAGAGTATATACATGAGAACATTCCATATGAGTAGTTATCAGCTAGCAAAATTTATATAGGACACTTCATGCAGTGGGTACAAAGCAGATATAGGAATTAATTAGAGACTTCGTACTTAAACTTTTCACATGTTTAGGAGGTGTAATAGCTGAGTGATAGGATGTATGAGTCCTGTTGCAGGAATCAGCAAAGTTGGTGGATGTTGTTGCAGATATAAGTAGTGGTATGATATTAAGGCAGGCTGCGAGAGAACCTGAATGTCTCACCTGGTTCAATGGTAGGTCTATAAGGGTTAGGAAGAGAAGGAAGTAGACAGGAGGGATCAATGGTAGGACAATGAGGCTTAGCAGAAGATGGAAGTATGGAGAGTCAGAGTAAGTAAAAAGACAGGTGAATGTGAAAGGAGGATGCCAGAGTAGTAGAGTGGGGGTGAGAATAGTTGTGATGGTTGAAGTTAGGTTATATGAGATGTGGTATTACCACATGTGCACATCCAAGATGAGGAGAGGTGTTGCTTCAGAGATGTCTTGAAGACGGTTACTGAGGAGATGGATCTAAGTGTTGGGGGGAGGGAGTTCTAAAGTTTTGTGATGGTAAAGGAGTAAAGCATCTGGCCAGCCGAAAGTTTAGATTTTTCTACATTTATGAGCAGTTGGTTGTTGGATCAGAGTGGTCTGTTAGGATAGGATAAATTATGTATAGAAGATAGAGTAGGGCACACAGATGGATTATGAATGAGTTTTTGAGCTGTAGTTAGTTGGATAAAGGTGAGATAGTCGGGGAGTTCAAGCCATTTTAGGTTGCGTAATGATAAGCAGTGGTGCAATGAATAGGAGGCATTAGTTACAAACGTAGCAATTTTCTTGTAGCATGAGTCTAGTTTGGACTTTAGAGAGGACTGCATGATGGTGAAGAGGGGGGCACCATATAAAAGAGAGGGTAATAGAAAAAAAGAGACAAGGGAAAGTCAGTCTGATGCACTGAGTAGATGTTTGTGTCGGTAGCGAGTGCCAAGCTTTTGATGTATTTTTGACATTGGACTGAAGTGCAGGTCGAATGTGAGGATTTTTGTCTATGAAGACATCTAGGAGTTTTGTGCTATGTACAGTGTCGAAGCTGGTACCATTTAGGAATTGAACAGTGAATTTCTCTTTTTGTAGGGGTGTAAACTTTTTGAGGCAAAGATTACTAATTTGGTTTGTTGGGGTTCATTGCAAGATGATTATTAGACATCCAAATTTCCGTGGAGATGAGGGTGTTTTGGGTGAGTTGGTGTAGTTCTGAGGAGGTGTTTGCATTGCAGATGATAGTGGATGATTGACCCTTGAGAGAGTATGATGTGGACATTATTGACAAATAGTGGGCTTAAAATGGAGCCTTGAGGAACACCAGTGGTGGTGTTTAGGAAAGGGGAGTAAGAGTTCTACCATTTAGTTGATTGTTGACTGTGAGTGAGGTAATTAGTGAACCAGTTTAGAGTTTGAGCTGAGGTACTATGTTAGAGAGTTTTGTTAGAAAGAGAGAGTGGGATATAGTATAGATCGCTTTAGAAAGATCAAGAAATAGTGAATATACAATTTTACCAGCATCAGGGGCTCAGTTGACAGTGTCCATGAAGGAGATGAGGGCAGGGTTGGTACTATGTCCTGGCCTCAAGCCATGTTGGGTAGGGGAAAGGATGTGATTGTGAGTCATATGGTGAAGATGTTGAGAATGAATACATTTTTTCAGAATCTTTGAGATGGGTGATAGTATAGCAATGGGGCGGAAGTTGGTGGTGTCTATGTTAGGTCCCCCCCTTGTGTAAAGGGAGGACATAAGCTTTTTACACAACTATCTAGTTTTACATGTCAAAGCCTGCAGTTAGGGACACACTGCAAATATCTGCATACCATATTTTTTTGGCACTGTTGCATAACATAATCACATGCCTCGCTTGGCTATGCCATAATGACAGGGCTGACACAGCTACCAGAGTTACATGTACAGCTTGTTGTCCTCCAAAGTGCTCACAATCCCCCCTATGTCTTCTTGGCTGCAGCTGGCACACACACACCTACATGTAAAGGTAGCTACTACACAAGTACCATTCCTCCCATCCTCCCCCCCAGCACAAGGAATCCGGACACAGCCATACTTAATGTGGGTGACAAAGTTTCCAGAGATTGGGACATGTTTTACAGTTTGCTCCTACACTGACAGTAAGTTGATACAACAACATCTATTGCACTAGCATGCATATTCAGAGGGGTATGAAGTCTGACACTCAAATGTGTGCCTTCCATTACTGACCTCAACCCACAAAATTTGCCAGTGAATTGCCAGATGAACACAATGTCATTGGACACTGACCACACATATGAGGCGAAACTGTGGACATACTGCATAAATCTCTACAGCTGACAGTTATGGTACCTGCCCTCTGTGATGCTGTAGCCTCCACACCTCAGTAATGTCCATCTTAACAGTTAAGAAAGGGGCACAGATCTACAAGAACACCTTATATATTGCACCATGGTGGCATGTCAATGGCTAATGATAGTGCAGATCAGCTATTTTGGCAACAATTACCATATCAGAGCCACAGATTGGTGCAGAGGCAATTACCTGCTAATCAGCAGTACCTTAAAAGGGTCTATGTTAAATGTTCGAACATCCAAAATGTCGAACATTACACGGTCGAGACCAAATGTTCGACATTCGGATGTTCGGACAATCAAATAAATAAAAACTAAAAAAAGGAAAAAAAAACATTTTAACAGTGTAGGCAGGGGGGCAAGCATCCCCGCATCCCCCCCACACTTATATATACCAACTCGGTGACCGCACTTCAGTGCAAAAAAGGGAAATTCTCCCTATCTACACCATACGGCGCCATTGAAATTCAATCTTCGAACACTTAAAATTTCGAACGTTTGGTCTCAACCATGTAATGTTCAAAATATTGAGCGTTCGAAGATTTGTCAGGTACCCCACTTAAAAAGGCAAGCAGCTGGTTATGGGGAACAAGTGTGTATGAGACTTACCTCACACAGAGAGCATTTTTTCAAAAGATATTTTCAAAAGATTACCAACAGCTAAGTTCAACAAAAGAGTACTGCACTCAGCCAAGCATGTAATTGATTTCTCTACATAACAGGTTGCAGATGGGAGGATGCAGGTATGGGGAATAGGAATCAGTGGTAATGACATGTCATTGATACCCACCTGTCCTACATCTACAGGCATGCCTCTCAAATGTCCCTTATTTCCTCTCACATCTTAGCTCTGCCCCCTCTTATTCCCTCTTACAATGGTTGGCTGTTGTAGGGAAGCTAGTAAATTGCATGTAAAACATAGTGACAATAAGTAAGGGTGTATACTCCTGTAACAGACAATGCACACTAATTCACCTCCTCTCATTCTGTCAGTATCTCACATAAATAGTTCTAACATTTTAAAAGTGTCCCTGATTGTCCCTGATGTACACTGGCTAAGTACATGACCCTGTTTATGTTGTTCCCTGTCTGGTTGAGAGCTATACCTATCATAGCTGTCAACCTGTTACAGCAAGATATCTGAACAAAGCCATGATTAATGTTGCTCGTACAAAGTAAGAAAGTGAATAGAATGACAGATATTACAGTAGCATAACTGTTCTGAAGGGTATGATGTCTTAAACTCAGATGTCTGTCTATATTTTATGACATCAACCATCAATGATTGTTCAACCTTTTGTTGGAAAGCCACAATGTTGTGTGAAAATGACCCAAACTATGAGGCAAACATCTTGATATTCTGCAAACATCTGTAGAGGTGAGAGGTATGATGCCTACAGGGAACATATACTACAGCAGGTTTTCATTGTTTTCTGTCATTGTGGCACACTGGTGTTGCTGGACTGTCTCCATATAGTGGTAGTAATAGCACACAGATATTTGTCTGGCAGTGGCTGTATGACATATTTGTAGGAGTTTGCTTGTAGGGGGCACACCACAGTAGAATGTAGTGCTAGGTGTAGGAAAATACAGCAGAATCTGTCATGGCGCACAGGGCCATACCCCAGTATTGCTACTGCCCTGGTTGTATCCACACATGTAGTTTGTTGCCAGACTGTGGAGAATGACATGTGAGGGAGCAGTAAATAGTGCAGGAAATTATAGGTATGCTGGATCTGTGCATAATGGATGTCCATGCATTTGGTCTTGTAATGTGTTCCCTTTTTGTTCTCTCCCACATCTTTTCATAGGTCTGTCAGGTGTGGCTCAAGTCTGTTGTCCTGTAACTGGTAAGTGTGATACTGTTTTTACAGATCATATATACCCTATGAAAGTTGAGGGCTGCCATACTGCCTATGTACAAATGTTGTGTTTAGCCAGAGTAGAATATTTTTATGTTCCATTCTGAAACAGTTAACTATGGTTCATAGACTGGGTAATCACAGGTTTATATTTAAACGACCATCGACACGTTTGCACTTATAGTGATGAGTGGCTACATAGCCTGGTATTACTCTCAGATGCCTGTTCAAACACAAAAGGTTGATGCATACCTATGGAAGTGATACTAGTACTGGGATATCATTCTCAAGACAGGAGAACTGAGTTTTATGTGCAGTTCTATAACGTATAGTGTCATATTGCATACCTTAAAGGCTGAAGTGCATCTTATAAAGGGCTGGACTTGTCTGTGTATGTTGGTGTGAGGTTGCCAGTTGTGAATGGCAGCAGAGATGAGAAGATTTGAGACTGGTAATGCAGTTATGGATCCTCATTTGTATGCATCTGTGTGGTTTGCCATGCATAAAAGTGCAGGTAGCAATGTATTGCTTTTGTCGTGGTGTTCACAGGTGTTCAAGGGGGTTGGAGTCTGTCCCTCTCACAACATGATGTCAGTGTCTCATCGGACTCTGATGATGGTGGTCATAGTGAGGCACAGGTGGGATTGTTGGAACTGAATCTGTCCCAGAGGTTGATATCCCTAATCTGCACCCACTGTCACTGCACATAGTCAGTATGCCCACACATAGCCAGTCCCCAGAGGCCACAGATATTGGACATTCAGAAGGTGGTGACAATGAACAGGGCAGTGTGGCAACTATGGTGTCAGTGAGTGTAGACACTGTCCATAGCCAGAGAGCTGACGAGGTCCCACACAGGCGGACTGCTGTCCATCCACCACCTGTTGCAGGTGTCACATCTCATGTCACTCAGCGCATGTTTCAGGCCATCATGGAGGCACACACATGTTCTGAATGCAACACCAGATGGGTGCTTAAGGTTATGTATGCAGCACAGTGTGACATCCGTGACTGCCTCCACCACATTGGCGACACCCTGTATCAGTTCACTAATGCAGTGGGCAGATGGTGGGCTGAGAGTCTGTCTGTCTTGGACCTCACATTGCCTTTGCTGGAACATTTGGTTGAAGTTGGGCATCGGACATGATGTAGGTCAGCAACACCATCTGCTGAGTGTCCACGTGGCTGTGGACAGTCACGGTCCCATAGTAGCAGTACCTCCAGTGTTACAGAGGGAAGTGTGCTGTCCACACCATGACATGGCATGCCATGGGCATGTGGCCCTGGGTGGTTCCTGTGGGGACACAGCCCCAGCAGACAGCAGTCACCATCAGGTATTAAAAACGCATTGGCATGGTGGTCCCAGTGCTACTCCTGGCAGAGCCAGTTCCTGTGTATGTGATTGTAGACAGTGAACTGTCCACTCTACCATGGACAGGCCACAGCTGTCCAATGTACACATGTATAAGGCTAGCACTGGGTTTGACTGTGTATATACACAGACACACACACACACACACACACACACACACACACACACACCAACACCACTATCACATGCATGCCACCAACAGAAACACATGGCACTTCATCATAGCCTATCTAACCCTTACCCCTTCCTGACTGACACACATGCTGTCAAATGTTTGGTAGGTTTCTGGCACCCGTAAATCACACCCTGTGCATGTGATGATGCCTGAGCCACATCCCTGACATCCCTGCCATCGATGCAGGGAAATGCTACTATGTGTCTGATGCACAAAGTGCCTATATTACTTGACATGTACTTGTGTAGTACAGTATTATTTTGCCATGTCACTTGTTGTGGGCCACAACTGGTACTGTATGCTGGCATGTGTTATGACTTCACATCACACTTTGTGTATCTTTGTTGCATGATGTTGGACTGGCGGTAGTGTCATAGAATGGCAGGTGTGTCACAGACCTGTGTTTCTGTTCCAGGAGTCTGAGGGGATAAATTATGGACACATGGCAGCAATACAGTGGCACAGCATGGCATGGCAGCACAGCAGTAATATGACATCAGCAAGGTATGGCAGTATACGTATATGGCTCCAAATGTGTATATGTGTGGAACCTTCTATCAGGGACAACGGGGGCAGTCAGTGTAGTCATCCAGTCATATGTTGTGATAACGTCTGCTACCCTTGCTATGTGTCACCTAGGTTTTCTGAACTTACAAATGTAGAAGGTCTGGTGATGGAGTTGACACATCTATAAATATTCTGCGGCAGAGTTAGACAGGTTATGAATATGTACAGGAGGGAAATTTAGGACCTGCAGCTAGTCACAGTGCCATAAAATGCATAACCATTGCATGGTTCAGCCCATATGCACATGTCTGTAGTACTGCAAGGGGATATATTTACACACACACACACACACACACACACACACACACACACACACACACACACACACACACACACACACACACACACACAGTTGCCTGATGTGAGATTAGAATCACTACCTATCTACTATTACACACTATAACTCACAGTACTTATAGCATGCACCACAACGTTTATCTGATATTAGACTGTCTGCAGGAGCTCTTAAGGTGGATGCCATCAGTAAGCCTTGCAGAGGAGGGCAATGTAGAGGCCAGCAGCTAGTCACAGGGTCATAAAATGCATAACCATTGCACGGAGGTGGCTCATATGGGCATGTCAGTAGTGCGTAAGGGTATATATTTACATACATACACGCACACACGCACATACACCCACACACACACACACACACACACACACATGCTCACAAACACACAGGTGACTGATGTGAGATTAGAACTCCTACCTATCTACTATTACACACTATAGCTCAAAGTACCCATCACATGCTCCACAGGTTACATCTGTTGTGTATGTGACTGCAGGCACAGAATTTGTGGAATATGCAAAGTAGCCTTGTGTTAGACAGCAAAGTGTGGCCTGCTGAGTGATATTGCTTGATACTGTTATTGTATCTAGTGTCCTAGGAGTGGGCTACTTGTTAATATCCCTGCCATGAGTGTATAGTTACCAGTATGGCCATATGTGGCTGGTTCCACTTAGACAGGCAACCATGTGGCCAGAGACAATATGGCCTGTCCAAGGCATGTGTTGAAACCATTGCACATTACAACACCGGCTTATCTGTGTCTGTTTACAAGGTGACATTCCGCAGGCAGAGGGATCTGTAGGTGAGAGGATTATGTACCGTTGCGGCCTTGGTATGGTTCCCTCAAACAACTGTTGTGATGTGTAAGTGCAGATAAAGTCAGCATTCTGAGGGTATGTGCGGACATTCTTGCATACCCACATATATATATATATATATATATATATATATATATATATATATATATATATATATATATATATATATATATAATAAATAATTATATATGTTTGTGTGCATATATGTATCTATCTATATATATATATATATATATATATATATATATATATATATATGTGCATAACAGGGATGGCTCTTTAAATGTTTGTGCATGTGTATGCTATGTAAATGTATTAGGTAGATATATGTGGAAAGTCTATGTAGCATTGTAATTTTGTATATATATATATATATATATATATATATATATATATATATATATATATATATATATCTACACACACACACACACACACATACATACTTACATCGGTATCATATGTATATGTGATAGATACTGATAGATACCCTAACCATGTTTGAGGGGGATAGGGCAGACAGATATGCATACATAGCTGTCTGCAGGTACAGATGTATTTCCACATAGCAGGTCTTTGTAAAGAAGAGGCAACAGACTTGTGCGCAAGTTTGCTAAGTGCAGTCGCATACCCAGTGGGACTATTAATACTTACAAGGTGCTCCAGGACACAGCTACCTGTATTCTGGTCTAGGAGTTTGTTTGCTGCAGAAATTGGCTACTGCACCTGTTTCTGCAGCTCAGCACTTCCCTGAAATTGTCCAAGGCATCTCCCAGCTGTGTGCTGTACTTAATATGTGACTGGGGTACATAATTTAACACCACATACAGGGTGACAGTCTGCATACCTCTCACTGTACCTGTTTTTTGCAAAATGTCCAGTATTTTGCTCCATATCTTTCGTCTGTTCCTCATACATGTGTGGCATTCAAGTAAAATATTGTATAATGCAGTCAATGAATTGTACTACCTACTGACACATTTAAGTGATGATCTTTATATCCTGCAGACATACTCTTCTGTTGCAACCTGCTGTTATACTAGTCACCATCTAGGATCATCACAGCATGTGTAATGTCTGTTTGTAGATTTGGTCCTTTGTCCCCACATTCTCTCTGACTTTGTCCAGCTTTCTTGCAGTAACAGACTGAGAGGTATGACAGTCTGCGGGAATACCACCATATGAGTACCTCACGTGCAAAAGATGTGGATGCTGACAGATTCAAACCATCAACACCATCACCCATGCTAACATCCCTAGTCCAGTGAGCCACACCAGCCACCCGACAGACAGGTGTCATTCCTCATACAATCAACAGCATACAGACATAGTCACCCCTTTGTCATGTCAGACATAGAACATGTGTCACAGCCTTAGAATTGGCTGGGCTAATGATATATCACTGCAGACTTACTGTTGCAACAGTTGTATGGGAACACTGATGTGCTGGGGGTTGGGGATGAACAGCCCATGTTTGGATGGCATAAGACAGTTTTGCCACTGTCCTGTGGCCTTTTTGCCATCTCCCTTAAATAATGTAGTGGATTTTCCAGCCATGTGGCCTAGTGCATATTATGGAGCACATACTATTGGACAGAGTACCTGTTGTCCCAAGTGGCTATCAGATCTCTCCAGGTAGCACAGTAGTCCACTATATTCCCTTGCATAGATGCGACAGGTCCATACATATGCTATCATATTCTAGTACCTCATACAAGAGGTGTATAGTTGAGTGACATACCTTGTGAATACAGCAGTTGACCGAACTGTAGTTCAGGGCTGACTCTGATGCATGCAGTATACAGCCAATACATGGTTTGGCAGAGGTTGTATGGGCTGGCTGGCATAATTTTTACTATATGTATGCGAGTCAGAGCAAGGTGTCAGTCCCTAGGACTCTAGGTTGTCAGGACATGTGTATGCATTGTCTCTTGGCCAAGGCCAGGGCTTACTGGGCATGCCTACTTCTGCCTACAGGGACATCCTCATGTGTTTCCCCCACCGAGTCCACCTGTGGGTGTGGCTGTGGGAACCTAGGCACTGGTAGATGGCTGTGTATCCCTTCCCTTAGCTGATCCTGCTGCAGCTGTATCCACAGGATCATAGTGTGTAGCATGGCACATACTGTGATTATCTGTGCAAATGTGGCTGAAGAGTACTGCAGGGTTCCACTAGATATATCAAGGCACCAGAACCCTGACTTCAGCAGCCCAAACACACACTTTATGATGTTCCTATTTTGTGCATTTGTCTCATTATGGCATTCTTGTGTGTGTGTGTGTGTGTGTGTGTGTGTGTGTGTGTGTGTGTGTGTGTGTGTGTGTGTGTGTGTGTGTGTGTGTGTGTGTGTGTGTGTGTGTGTGTGTGTGTGTGTGTGTGTGTGTGTGTGTGTTTGCATTTCTGATGGATGTCATCATCCACAGTTCTAATGCATAGCCAGCATCCCCTAGTAAATGGCCATGTGGGATGTCTCCCCTAGCAAACATCTGGTACAGCTGTGAAGCGTCCCAGATATGGGAGTAATAACTGTCAGGGGTGCAAGCACACACCCTCATGATAATGCCCTGGGCATTGCATATGACCTGGCAGTTGATGGAGTGATACCCCTTGCGGTTGATGTAGATTCTACCCTCCTCACCGGTTGGTGCATGGATGTGTACATGAGTGCAGTCAATGGCACCCAGTACCTCAGGGTAGTGTGCGACATGGTAGATATGTTGCATAATGCTGACCCTTTCCTCAGGGGTGTGGGGAAAATAAATATGCTCAATGGCATGTGGTAAGAAAGCATCCAGAAACTAGTGGAGTACCCTGAATGCTGATGCCTACGAGACTCCTATCATATCCCCATTTGGTCTTTGGAAAATACCTGTAGCTTGTACCCAAAGAGCTACACATACCTTTGTTTTCACTGGGGGGGGGTTCTCCTCTACTGGCTCTGGGTCAGAGTTTAGGGTGGCAGAGCTCAATGAGTTCTTGTATCTTGTCCCTCTCTAAACTGTAGTGCTCTACAATCTCCAGCTTGTGTAGCTCCTGGAAGGTTACCCTGGGCCTGAACAGTCTTCCTCTACCAAGTCTAGGCCTATTGTCAGCCTCAGCAGCAGCAGCAGCAGCACCACTGACCTCAGCATCTAGCACATACAGATGTAACAGACCTGCAGCAGCCTCTAGCATTTCATCCATTAAAAATCCCAAGACAGTAATACACTGGTGCAGAGTATGGGGGTGAATTCAGATTGTAGGGTGTATGCAACATTTATAATGCTCTGCTGTAGTTTCAGCCTGACTGATTGGCTACCTATGATGCATTCCACCTGCCAAGTACATCATTATGATGTACAGATGGAATAGCGTATCCTGTATCAATACTAATTAATAGATCCATAGCTGAACAACAAGTCCCTCCCATTTGCAAAACCTCATACTTTATCCCTCTTCACAAGGTGGCTCTTCAAGTGACTTCACTAACTACCATCCTATAGCAATCCTATCACCATCGTCTAAGATCCAAGAGAGGGTCATTCATATGCAAGTCTCAGAATATCTGTATACTAACAAACTTCTAACTAAAACACAACATGGCGTCTGACAATTTCACAGCACATCTACTGCCTTACTGTTATTTACTAACAGTGTAACTTACCACAGGAACAAAAATAAGTATGTATCCTCTATCTTTCTTGATTTGTCAAAAGCTTTTGACATGGTTTCTCACTCCAAACTTCTAAATGTCATCTCTGAGCTAAACTTTTGTAGTTCTACTCTTAACTGGTTCAAGGATTACTTTACTGGACGCTAATAAGCTGTTTCTTGGCAACACACCCTATCACCCCTTCTGCCAGTGACAATAGGGATACCTCAAGGTTCTATCTTAGGCCCACTTCTATTATCAGTATTTACAAATAACCTACACCTGTCAGCCTCACAGTCTACACTCATCCAATATGTAGACGACTCAACAGTAATAAGTGCGGCTTCATCACTTCAGGAGCTTCAGAAGCTAACACAAGATTCCTTTTTTGCAGTCAAGTCCTGGGTCACAAATGCTCACCTAATATTACACCCTAATAAAACCAAACTAATTATCTTCCATCCTACCAAAGTAGCCTCACCCACCAATGCATTTACCATCATCTCACTGAATAACACTATTATATCTCTGTCCCCAATACCAAACTTTTAGGAGCTGAAATTGACTGTAAGCTAAAGGTTGACAATCACATTTCCCAAACTGTAAAAAACGTTTATAAAAAAACTAGGTACACTACACAGAAATTAACTAAAATTTACTAAAAATACTAAGATTGCTATTGCTCAGTCCCAGCTAATCTCCACCCTGCTGTACACAGCCTCCATACTCACTAATCTTCAAAAATCTGACATACTAAAACTTGAATCTTGCTATAACAAAATAGCCAGATTTGCTACTAACTTACCAGCTAGAACCCATCATTGCCATGCACTCAAGCAACTCAACTGGTTAAAATCCCCCAACTACTACACTATATTCAGTTAACCATGGCCCACAAAATCCTCTATGAACCCCAAAAAATACCAGTTCTACAAACATTATTCCAGCCTTATACCACTAACAGAACCCTACGCTGCACTAATAAAAAGTACATGAATGTCAATGCAGCCAAAAATCAAGCAGGAGATTCCCTCTTGTCAAATTACAGAGGTAAAATCTGGAATGAACTACCTGATAACATCACCACCATAGTATCACTAGTCCAATTTAAAACAACTCTCAAAACTCACCTATTAAACAGACGGCTGTGTCCCTGCTCTACTCCTGACTAACATTCCCCTTCTCTGTCACCACCATTATCACTACTCCTGTTTATCTAACATTTTTCTACTAATCTCTTTCTCTGTCTACCCTACAGAACTTCTAACACTGCCTACCTAAGCATACTACTTTTTCACTCTTTTCCTGGCATAAGGAACTCTCTTATCCATATGATTTATTTGCCCACACGTAATTTATGGTAAAAGATTTACCATAAAGTAATGTTTCTGTGAAATATGAATGTCTGATGATGTTTATCCTTGTAAATATGAAGTATGATTGTGTAATGATTATAAATATGAATGTTCACAGGAAATATGTATTGACTGACCTGCTACACTGTAATGACTACGTAATTCAACATGGCTCTGACATTATCATGTAATAACTTTGAAAGTCCATGTTAACATTCTAATATACTCTGTATCTTGTTGTACTGCTTGTTTATGTGGAGCTTTCCTCCCCGGCCCTCCGCTGAAAAAGGATGTGTATTCGGTCAGACTTTCCCAGTAAACAAATATAAAATAAAATAAATCATGGACTGTAAATGGCCCTAGTTTAATTGAAACAAAGGTCATCAGTAATTAATATGCCATTGGCTTTCTCAGACAATTCTTTTTTTTTTTTTTGGACAGCCTTCCTTGCTCAGCACTGAGGTGAGCCATGCAAACACATGCCGCGAAGGTAACTAATACTCAACAATCATTGCACAAACATGCTGAAGCATACACCCTGAAGGTAAACAAAGCTTAGCAGCCAGTGTAAACACCCTCCTGCTGAGCACTGCAGTTTGCCACACTAACAGGAGCCACTGAGCTCCAATGAGCTTACAAGTCCTCAGACACCCCCCTCCCCCGATGTCAGCTACCTCTTCTCTGGACACCAACAAGGTTTTGTGCTTACACAGATGGGATCTGTGGACATGGATACCCATTTGTGCTATTCAGTAACTCCACCTCATTTGCATAGGGATCCACGAGCACAGCCTGGAAACTACATGATTCACCATTCATCACCTTTCCACCATTGTAGATGCTCCAGATAGGGTTCTATAATACAGTACTGTCACATACTACTAAATTTGAATTTTACAATTTTTTTTCCATAACGGCATGTTTACACACTGTGGCATTATGCACAAACATACACAGATCATTAAAAAAATAAAATTATTTAAAGTATTTCCCATATGGTTTTGGACAAATGGTGGATAATTCTGCACATATCAGTGTCTGCTATGCTATTTCTGTCCATTGAAAGACAGCAGCCCCTGTTGTCTGTTTAAAATCCTGTACATGGAATTTTTCCATGAATTACAGACACCAGCATGGGGTCCAAAGGATTGCCTATCTGCTAACTGGGTTGCTCTACCTCCATCATTTGCATGTAATTCACCTGCTTATGAGGTGATTTGCATGCCTCAAATACTTCCATGTTGGCTTGTGCATGCACACCACCCAGCTCTCTTTACTGGATTACAAACCTGCTTACTTTTATGTAAGCAGTGTGCCATGAGGCCTAGATGAAAAAAAGTCAATATATGCTTTTATTAAATACCCCCCCCTAGATTTACTTTACTTACTTTACTTATTTATTAGCACCTTCATAAACCTAATAATTAACTTGATATTTATTTTGCTCCATTATCACCATTTTGTTTTGCACAACCGGACTGCAAGGCACTACAGAATAGTGTTTAGCTTGAAACTGAAATATTCTTTACTCTAATATCACTATAATGTTTTACATAAATAATTTTCAAGGTAAGTGAAGAAATGTACATCTCATATACAACCCAGTTCATGTCACTGTTCAGTCACCCTTTTGTAAACAATATACTGTAAAGCAAATTTTGCATCAATTTTCCAGTCATGTTTCATAATGGCTATCATCTGTGTTGAGTATTATCCCCTTTGATATCAAGTAAAGGCAACATTTTCATGTCTCTTATCAATTCATAGTTGCCCAGTAAGGGACTGCCATTCCATCCAGCAATGCTTCTCTGCCTGTTGCTTATTATGTCTTACTCTGTCACCCCACACAATCTCAAAAGGGTATAAAAAGTATAAGAAAATAAGGTGGAATCATTAGCATTTTTACCTTCTAATAGTTCAAATAGATAAATCAATGACATAGTCAGCTAGCAATATGTGTGTGTGTGTGTGTGTGTGTGTGTGTGTGTGTGTGTGTGTGTGTGTGTGTGTGTGTGTGTGTGTGTGTAGAGGGGGCATTACCAACGTCTCTGCCTTGCATCCTGGCAGTGCACGATTCTCACATCTGGCACAGTAGGTCATTATGCGGCCTCTTCCTGTGTGGTAGGATGCTAACTGGGCATCTTTTTTATAAAAAAAAAAATATATATATATATATATATATATAAAAGTAGTTGTTCATGTTAAACTGTAATGCTGTAGAGTGATGTTTATTTTCCTGTTTTGTCTCCCCCCTTTTCCTCTCTCTCTCTCTCATTTTTTTCAGGTGATGCTAGATATCCACTGGAGCCACGGCTCATGATTTCAGTGAAAAATTCTTCTGAAGGTGCAGAGGAGACATATAACACATGCCCAGCACAGTCCAATATTGTCATTGAGAGGATCCTCGACCCCCTAAAGAACTGTTTTGGGTGCCTGGATGAGTCTGGTTGTGCCCTCTCTACTACATGTAGGATGTTTGCTGCCTGTTGCATGATACATAATATGATCATGCATTGGTCGGGTCTATATTATAAACATGAAAGCTGTAAACAGCGAATACATCTACATCGACACAAAGGCCGATGTACAAAATGAGCGAAATACTTAATCGGCAAAAATGAAAATGGCAAACATATTTCGTCAACCAACAGCACCATGCAGGTAAGCTCAAACTAACTAAATATTTTATTTATTTATTTATTTATTTATTTGCAATTTGATTACCGGGAAAGTCCACTGGGCCGAATTGACCCATTCTCAGTGGCGGCCCAGGGAGAAAAACTCCAAGATGCATTATACAATTTAGATACAAATGATAGTTAATATTAAAGATCTTATGTAGAATAGTTACTCATAAATGCATTCAATATCATGCAAAGTTAAATTCAAATCCAACTCAAAGGGAGTGGCCATTATAATTAAGAAAGGATTTCAGGGGGTAATTAATAATGTTAATTCTGACAAAAATGGTAGATGGTGTTACTTGACATCTCTTCTCCCATGCTCATCCAAACAAGTTCTTTTTATGAATATCTATGGACCATGCTCTCAACAACAAATCTTTATATTGGAAATTTACAACATCCTTTGTTCATTTCAAAACTGCATGTTCATAATAGGTGGGGACTGGAATGCAGTAATAGATTCTTGCTTAGATCACACCAGTAACTCTACATCGTACAACTTCCAAGCTTCTGTTGCCCTAGGGGAACTTATATCAGACTTTAACCTCATTGATTCTATTGCATTTAGTGATATCTCGACCAAAGAAAATTTATACACATATTATTCCAAATGCCATAAATCTTGGTCACGATTGGACTTCTTTTTAATCTCTGATCCCCTATCCAAATTTAAAATTATCTTCAGTGCTGAACCCTGATTTCTTTCAGATCATGCAAGGATCTCCCTCAAAATTTGTTTTTCGCCTTCAACTCCCGCATATGCTAATTGGACCCTTAACAATAACTTATTATATAACAAAGACATAATAAACGAAATTAATGCCATCTTATCAGACCTAGACATCGATTTTAAGACTTCCCAAATTCCTCTAGATATCCAATGGGTGGCATGCAAAGTTGAACTAAGAGGCTTGTTGATCAATAAACCTTCCTTTCTTAAAAAACTTAACAAAAAAAGAGAAACTAATCTGATTTTAAGCTTATCCTCTCTAGAAAAGAGACAGATAATAGATCCTGACCCAAAGATTGACAATTTGATTAGTACTACTCGAAAAGAATTACTAGAACTCCTCACACATAATTACTCCCTTCAGGAACAAAAACTTATTGCAACCTATTCTGAATGGGCACAAATTCCCTCAAAAACTCTTGCAAGAATAATACAAAATGATCATAGTGCTCCTAGAATCTCTACCTTACATTACCAAAGTAAAATTTATAAATCAGACACTGAAATAATGCAATTGTTCCACTCCCTCTATTCAGACATTTATAGTAGGAAGGAAAATAACACTCATAAACCTCATATGGAGACTTTTCTGAATTCTATCATCTTTCCTTCTCTTAATGAAAACCAAATCTCCCTGTTATCCGCCCCGCTGGAACTCCAAGAAATTCAAAATGTTATCAATAGCCTCAAATTAGGCAAATCCCCAGGCCCTGAAGGTTTCACCACTATTTTTTTAAAGTGTTTAAGCTTAGAATCTCCTCTATTCTTTTGAAGGTCTTCAACTTCATTATAAATAATGGGATCACTGACTTACATTGGAATAACTCGAAAATAATCCTGATATTAAAAACCAAAAAAGATAGAGCTGATCCCCACAACTATAGACCTATTTCACTAATAAATGTTGATATAAAAATACTTGCAGCTGTCTTAGCCAATAGACTTAAGAAAATCTTGCCCTCCTTAATATCCCCGACCAAGCTGGTTTCATGAGTAGCAGGCACACCTGGGACAATACTTTAACTCTTGATTCCCTAATACAGTTTACAAAAAAAGATAAGAATCCGATTTATGCCTTAACGTTAGATGCTTCTAAAGCGTTTGACAGAGTAAACTGGGACTTTTTGTTTTCAATTCTATCCCATTTTAATATACCTAAAACTTTCTCCGATATGATTAGAATACTTTACACAAATTCTTATACTTACCTTTATGTAAACAAAAAAAGGTCTAGCCCTATTTTGATTACTAACGGAACAAGACAAGGTTGTCCACTTTCCCCCTTTCTCTTTAACATTTTTATAGAGCCCTTTTTCTTATTTATTACCCAAAATACATTTCACTCTATTCCCAAAGTCTTAAATACTAACATAATACTCTCTGCTTTTGCTGACGACCTTAATCTTTATTTTCAATATCCCAGTTCAGACCTGCCTAAAATCATAAACGTTGTCAATAATTTCTCTAAAGCTTCAGATTACCAGATTAATAATAAGAAATCACATATCTTTCCAATTAACCCTGATGCTCATAAATCTTTCTATTTTCCTGAATCTCCTTTTCAAACAACTAATCACCTTAAATACCTAGGAATACACTTTGCGCACAATCAAGCCTCCATGCTTCAAAACAACTTACTTAAAACATGGTCTATAATACTTCAAGACCTTCACAGATGGAAACTCGTGTATCTGGCAGTTCTTTTCAAAGTAGCTATAGTGAAAATTAATGTCTTGCCCAGACTCCTATACCAATTTAACGCATCCAGTCTGATTGCCTCCAACAAGCTATTCTCCAAAATTAATAAAGAATTAGCCAAATTCATTTGGTTTCCAAAAACAGTTAGGATTTCTTACTCCAAGCTAACTTACCCTATGGAGAAAGTTGGGCTGGGCCTCCCAAATTTCCAACTCTACTACACAATTATTTGTTCTAATAGAATTTGGACTATTTCAAATCTCAGTTGTAAAGATCACACCCGTTGTCCATCTTGGATGAAACTTTGGCATCATTACCTTATTTCCAACAAAATTAACCCGAAAGCTATCCCTTTCTTATCCCCTACTTCCATTAACAACTCTAAGCTATTTCCTACCCTAAAACATAAGATCAGACTATTTCAAAAACTGATTAAGGACATTAACATTGAAAATACTCTTCCTCTTCTTCAACCCCTACATCACAATCCAAACTTCAAGATTAATAATAAAATGGTTGACCTTTCTGATTTTCCTCTTATTAAAGATATCAAGGTATGGGATATTCTTAAATATAAGGAAAAAACTATCTCCGAGCTACGTCTAATTTTTAAAACTAACAACAAATACACAATCATTTTCCGACAACTAAGAGAGATAATATTTTCGCAATTTACTAATTTTTTCCCCAACCCTCAGGAAATCAGCAAACTCTATGAAATCATTTCTACAGTCTCGAGTCCCGAGAAAACGATATCAACTTCTTACAGCTTACTGAACTCCTTACTACATAACCCTAACTGTCTTTTCTCCAATTACTGGGATAACCAAGGATCCCTTATTACAGAGGAACAAAAACTTTCTGCTATAAAAATTACCACAAAACTTTCCCCTTTCAAAAAACTCATATATACCCAATTGATGTTGAACAATAACTCCTATTACACTCCCACAGTACTCAATCGATTTGACCCCAATATATCTCCCTCATGTACTTGCTGTTCCTTTCTGAGAGCTGATCTCCTTCATATCATGTGGTTCTGCAATCATTCCCATAAACTCTGGTGTTCTTTAAAAGTACGTCTTGAGAAAATGGGCTATTATAATTCCACCCTCTCCTGGGAAACAGCCATTCTCCATATCCCCCACACTAAGATGCCTAAGTTAGAACTCCACATATTAATCACCCTTTGCTCTCTTATCAAATCATACATCACAAAAAACTGGTTGGACCGCACTAAACTTTGTTGTAGGGGTTTTAAAGAGATGGCAATGAAATATATCTCTGCTCAAAAGTTCATCATTAATGGGCCTAAGAAGAAAGCCTACTTTGGCAAATTGTGGAAATGTTTGCTTGATATAATTCTTTTTGAGTAATTCATTTTATTGTTTATCATTTTGCTCTCTGTGGAGGTCCTTATTCATACCCCTTATATTAATTGGAGATCCACTGCCAACCCTCATAATTTTGTATTCTTCCTTCCATAATGTTCTTTTTGTCTGGTAGCACGGTCGTTTGTAAATATTGTACATAATTGTTTTTTGGATGTAGGTAGTTTACATTCTTTTATTTTCTCTGTGGTTTGTTCTCTCACTCAGTATGTCATGTTATGATCTATTGTTTAATCACAGTGTTTTTTCTTCTTTCTGTATGCTTTGTTTATGTGGTAAATAAAAAGTTATTGGAAAAAAAAATTCATTAAGCTTGAAGGTAGGGATCACACAGTTTCATTTGAGGAAAACAGATATGGGTTAGGTGTGGAAACAGTTTACATACAAACCTTTTAAGAAAATGTAAATACGCTTTACATACAAACATCAACAGTAGAATGCTATTTACAATATTTACAAGGTTGGGCTGTGTGAGGGTAGCTGTATGAGGTGAGAGCTCAGAGAGAAGCTATAAAAATTGTTAGGAGCTTAGATAGGCTCATAGGAAGATAACTATGAGAGTTGTAGAGCTTGGGAACCTGAGCGAGAACCCCCTTGGATTAGATTGGGTGAAGGCAAGTACATTTCCATTTAGTGGACAGGTGTTTGAATAGTTGGGTTTTGAAGTTTTCTGAGTTTGGTATGGCTCTTATTGTGGAGGGAAGGAAATTCCATTTTTTGCCTCGTGAGAAAGATAGGAGACATTGGCCAGCAGGACGTTTAGGTTTATGGATAGTAATTAAGTTCTGATTTTTCAGATCTGAGAACTCTGTTGGATGTATAAGGGGGAATGATGTTAGTTAGAGTGGGACATTTTGTTGGGTGAAATATGAGTCTATGTGCAGTAGTGAGTTGGAGATAGTCTAGGTAGTTTTGGAGTTCAAGCCAATTCAGGGATAGTAGGGTTAGGCAGTGATGTGTGGTATTTTTAGATTTAGACGCAATTTTAGAGATTTTGTTATAGCAGTTTTCTAATTTAGAGGTGATAGTGGAGGACAGGTTGGCAAGGAGAGAGGCTCTGTATAATAAGGAAGGAAGAAGATAAGTCAAGGCCAAAGTTTGCCTGGTAGAGTTGGAGAGAAAGTGTTTATTCCTATACAGCATACCTGGCTTTTTGTGGGTTTTCTTAATATTGTTGAATATGAATATCAAACTTGAGGTGTTCATCTACAGTAATGCCAAATAGTTTGGCAGAGGGGACTACTTCTATAGGTGAGTTGGTTTGACTATAGACTTTGAAGTTGTTTTTATTGTAGGAGAGGGTCTTTGTGGGAGGGAATAGTAAAATCTTTGATTTATTTGCATTGAGAGAGAGGTGGTTTTGGTGCATTTAGTTTCCAGTAGTTGAGAAGGCAGTTTGGGTTTTAGTCAGCAATTCAAAGAGGTTTGAGGCAGAGCATACTAAGGTTGAATCGTCTGCGTATTGAATGATTTTAGCATCAGGAATAGCAGTGTGAAAGTTATTGATGAAGATCTTAAAAAGCATTGGCCCAAGGATGGATCCCTGTGGTACGCCAGTTTGGGTAGGTAGGACTGCCTGTGATCTGTCTGATAGATAGCTGGAGAACCAGCATAAAGCATTATGTGAGAGATTAATGTTTGAGAGATGACAGAGAAGGCGCTTGTGGGAAACAGTATCAAAGGCTTTAGACAGATCGAGTAAAACAGTAGAAACTAAGTGGCCTGAATCTTGGGCTTGATTGACAGTTTCTAGGAAAGAGAGTAGAGTGGTTATTGTGCTATGGCCTGGACAGAAGCCATGCTGGGTAGGAGTGAGAAAATTGTTTTGGATCAGGAGAGGCATAAGTTGGAGGTGAATTTTGGAGATTGGTGAGAACAAAGCAATGGGGCGAAAGTTTGAGATTGCTGGTATTTTTGCCTCCTTTATGAAGAGAAAGAATATAAACCGAGCACCAGAGTTTGGGGACATATGATTCTTTTATGGATCGGTTGATAATGATGCTGATTGGGAGTGCAATGCCATCAGCAGCACATTTTAGGAAGGAAGAGGGAATATTGTCGGGAGCGTTAGAGCAAGGTTTAAGTATGGACAAAAGTTTTTTTATAAAGTTAGTGGAGGTGGGTTTGAGTTCAAACAAATGAGGTGAGTTAGAAGAGAGAGAGTGTAGAGCAGTTGGATTATTATTGTGAAATGTCTTGGTGAGTGTAGTAATAGTGTCTATGAAAAATGAGTTAAATTCAGAGCCTAGTTTGAGATCAGATTTACTTGGGTCAGGACAGGGATTATTCTTGGAGCCTGGATTGAGGAGTGAGTTTAGTGAGTTCCAGAATTTTTGGGGGGTTTTATTGTTATTAGACTGAAGTTTGATAGTAGGATTTTTTGTCTTTGGTGATTACTCGTTTTGCACAGTTGCGGTGCTGTTTATATTGGAGCAAGGTATTGTCCAGTTTATTGTTTTGGTGTAGCTTCCATAGTTTGTCTCTGTGGTGCATAATCTGTTTTGTCTCTTTGGATAGCCAAGGAGCAGTTTTAGTTTTTATCTTTTTGTTTGTTATTGGGGCTAGTGAGTTTAAAGTATCAAGGAAGACAGAGTTGAAGTATTCTATAGCCTTGTCAAGAGGAAGGATGTTTAGAATCTTCCAGTTCATTTGTTTGAAAGTATTTGAGAAAATAGTTGGGTTGAAGCTACTGAGGTTATGAGTTTGAATGTATTGATGCTGGTGTGGGGAGGAACTAGTTGAGCAATGCATGAAGGCTGGGAGGTGGTCGCTAAAGGTATCAGGAATTATGCCAGAACTGTTTATTGTATTTGGATCTGAGACTAGGATCCAATCTATAGTGGATCCGGGAGGGTTTATTTTGTTAGGTCGAGTGATGTTGAGGATTATTTGAGTGAAGTTATAGAGGTTAATGGATAGGGAGGAAGAGGGGCAATTGATTTTATTCCAGTCAATATTCACATCATCAAGGATATAAGTTTCATAGTTAATTTCAGTAGACGCCCATAGAAGAATATTTTTGAGTGTAGAGATATTGTTGCTAGGTGAGATATATAGGGCAATGATGCAGATATTTATTTCGTTTTAGAATTCCAGCAGTTGGTGCAGAGTTCTGGAATTGAAGAATTGGAATTTGGAGGGAGTTAAGGTAAGAAGGTTGGAGTAGACTTAGGCAGTGCCTCCAACTTTTTTATTTAGTTGGTCATTTCTGTGACAATGAAATCCTGGGGGGCAAAATCTCAGAGTCGGAGATAAAGGGCTTGAGCCAGGTTTCAGAGATGGCTAAGATATCTGGTTGGTTATGGCTTAACCAAGCTTGAAATTGGTGTACTTTGTTGTTTAAACTTTGTGCATTAATTGTAAAAATCTTTAGGGTGTTGAGATATGAGAAGAGGGTAAGGGATGAGTGTTGTTAATAAAGGATGTAGGACCAGGATTAGGATGGATATCACCAGCATGGACTAGGTTGTTGAAGGAGATATCCTTTAGCCATATTGCTCTGCCAGGCATGAATTTTGGTAGATTGTAGATTGGAGCAGGTGACAGTATCTTGACTTTAGAGGAGAAGATTTTAGGGTGGAATAGGTGCAGAGGGTTGGGCTGAATGAGAGAAGAGGAAATAGAGTGGAAATAGGAGTAAGAGTGAGGGGGAAGGTGGGTTTGTATGGTAGTTGTCTATGTAGTTGGTATTGTACAAACATACGAGGAGTATGAGGTAACATAGTATAAGGGAAGTAGGAACAGAATGAGGAGGCTGGGGGACTGGAGGGTGTGATAACTTGAGGAAAGCATGTTGGAGCAAAGAGAGAGTAGTATGAGTGCTTAGGAAAATAGAGAAGGCTATGAAGAAGAAAGGGTTTAAAAAGTGATGGAGGTATTCTAGAGATTTAAGGAAAGAGGAGGGGACTATAATTATTGGGTGGAGTACAGATTACAGAGTTTAAGAAGTATGGCTATAGGTGGGAGGAGTAATGAGGGGGAGCTGGTATTGGCTAATTAAGCTGAGAGGGTGGGGTAAGATAGGAATAAAGCTAGGAGTACTGTGGGTGGGTGGGAAATGGGGCAGGGTAGGGGAGTGGAGTGGATAAGAACACTAGAGGTGAGTATGTCAGAAAAAGTATCAGCAAAGAGCAGTTTAAAGGCTGTGGTTGGAAGGTATGAGCTAAATATTTCCATCCAGAAAAAATAGGCTGCCTTTACAGAGGGTGGTTTAGCAGGGGGGAGAATATATTTACAGTCTAAGGATATTAATTCATAACCAAATGTTTGTGAAAAAATAAAACTTGCTGGGCTTATAAAGAATATCTAGGATTTATATTGCTAGATGCTGCCACCTAATGGTAGAAGGAGATAGGAAACAGCAGGGATAGTTGGACCAGTCTTAGGTTTAAATATATACTAGGGTAGTGATAACAGGAGGGGGAGAGGGCAAACGGTCTGCAGTAGGCTGCTAGAACGCACACACGGGAGGGCAGATCAACTCTATAGATAGTACATCAAGACTACATTTAATTAGTCTTAAGCAACATACATTTACACAATCTTGTTGGGGGGGGGTCCTCTCAGTAGTATTTTTCTAAGTACCAAGCAAGCTGGCCAATTCAGGGTGTCTTCAGGTGATGGCCGGAGATATTCATTTTGTGTTTAATGCAGGCAGGGAGCACCCAGGATGGATTACTGTAGAGAGAGGGAGACAACACTGAGTTAGTTAATATTGCAGATGTAGAGGGGAAGGTAGAAGGTAAGGGATGTTTAGAGAAGAAAGGAGGGTGTAACAAAGCACAGTAGTAGAGAGAGGCTATGGTTAGATGAGGCTAGAGCAAGTATGTAGAGGAATATTCGGTTTAGGGGATTAACAATGGAAAGCAGCAGACATTATGCTAGGAACAATACAAGTTAGGCAATATAGGCTCCATTAAATAGAACAAAACATTCATTCAGCAGTTCAACATGCTATCAGTGACCCTAGTCCATTTAAGAGGACAGGGTTATACAGCAGTAGAGCCAAATATAAGCAGCAGAAAGCATGGGGTAAATGATAATGTAATACTATAAAATCTCTAAACAGTGCAATATATAGTGCTCAACAGACTAACACAGTAAACTATGATATGTTCATGCTGTGCAATAACTTGTGCTGAACAGTTTTCAAAACAGTTTTCAGAACAATATAAAAGCCATGTGGTGCCCTTGTAGAGACAAACAGAAAAGAAAAAGAGCTGCTAAGCCAGTAATTAAGCTAAAAGCTCTAGTAGGAACACTGATTCACCTTGAAAGAGAAATAAAGGCTTCAATGATACATGTTCATTGGCGTCCTTTTAATAGGACATCTGGAGACTAGACTAGGCCAGCAAAGTGCAACAGTCAAGCCCTGTATACTCAGACTAAAGTAATGCAGCTGGCAACAACATAAAGAGAGAACCACCCATCCTAAAAAGCAGCTTACAGCTGCTAAGCCAGTAATTAACCTAAGCAAAGGGCAAATGACACAGTACAAAGCAAGCAGTCAAACAGTACAGTATATAGGGCAAAACGGTCCCCAAAACCATGTAGAAGCTGTGTGGAGCCCTTATAGTTACAAATGGAAATAAAAATGGCTGCTAAATCTGATTTTAAGTGGAAGACTTGAAGAGGGATTGCTATTCCACCTTAAGAGGCGATCTGGCATTCAACAATGCACTTTGGTTGGCGTCCTTTTAACAGGGCATCATTACACCAGGTTTCTGGTCATGACAAGCCAGCAGTATTCAATCATACCCCTTGTACTCATACAAAATTAATGCAGCATTAGTCAGTGTAGAAAAGAGCCCCACTCATCCAAAAAGCAGCTTGCAGAGGTCAAATAAACATGTAGGTCACAAATAACCATGCAACACAGTTACAAACATTGCCTTGGAGTGCTAGCTATCAGCACAAGGCCATCAGTAACCCTAAAACACAGTTACAAGTACAAATGCGGAGTTTAGCACAATAGTTGCTTAGAGGCTTGCAAATGATAGATAGATATGCCGAAAAGACCTACCAGGAGGCAAAAACCAGCACAGAGCAGCTGTGGATGCTCAGGACAAGATTTAAAAATGGCACCACAATCTGTGAGAGATACAAGTAAACTCCAAGAGGAAACTAGCTATGGAGGCGGGGATAGGTGGGGGAAAGGTGGTTGGACTAGAGGGGTAGAAGGTAGGAGAGACTAAAGGGGTGGAAAGTTGGGAGGAAGAACAGTTCCAGGAGGGGGGGGGAGGGCTTAATAGAGGTGAGTACGGCAGAAAAAGTATAAGCAAAGAGCAGTTTAAAGGCTGTAGTTGGAAGGTATGAGCTAAATATTTCCAGCCAGAAAAAGAAGGCTGCCTTTACAGAGAGTGGTTTAGCAGGGGGGAGAAGATATTTACAGTCTAAGGATATTAACTCATAACCAACTGTTTGTGAAAAAATAAAACTTGTTGGGATTATAAAGAATATCTAGGATTTATATTGGTAGATGCTGCCACCTAATGGTAGAAGGAGATAGCAAACAGCAGGGATCGTTGGACCAGTCTTCATAGGTTCATAGGTTCATACTAGGCTATCTGCCCTAGGGCATTTATAAGCCTAGCCAGAGTGTGTTTGGCTTTCACCACCCATTTTAAATGAATTTTGCTATGTTCTTTTTCGACGTTAGTATACTGTGCCTCTGTCTAACAGTGACACAGAAGTGATACCCGGGGTAAACCTATGATCTCCCATCCACTCATCAAGATTCCTGTTGAAGAGAGTCAATGAGGGACTCTGTCTAACCTGGACTGGGATTTTATTCCAGAGTGAAGGGAGCCTCTGGGTTATGAATTTGTCCCTCCAGCATGTCCTATTTATTTCAGTGTGAGGTTCAAGTCTCTTGAGCGCGTAGCTCAATGGGATTTGGATTTTCTGTGGTGCAGCATGTCCATTAATTCTGGGTTGGACATGGCTTTATACATCAGGCACAGATTGCCTCTGAGCAGGTGGTATGCCACTGAGTAGAGCTGGAGTTTCTTTAACCGGGCAGCATATGGCATCTGTTGGAACCCTTTGATCCTCTTGGTGAGGTACTTTTGCAGTCTTTCCAGTTGCTGCATGTGTCTGGTAAGGTACATCCCAAAAGGGGCATTGTACTCAATTATGGGCCTGATGAGGGATGAGTAAAGAGGCATGATGACCTCCCCTGATCTAGATGTGAATCCCTTCATGATTAGGTGGGCTATATAAAATGTTTTTCTAACCAGTTTGGCCACGTGGTTTTCAAATAAGAGATTGCTATCAACTTGGGTCCCCAGGTCCCTAATTACTTCTTCTGTACTTAATGGATTACCACCTATGTGGTAATTTGTGGGCACTTTGTTTTTGCCAAAGTGGATGACTATACACTTTTTGCCGTTTAGCTTGAGGCCATGGCTCTGGCACCAGTTGTCTGTTTCTATAAGGCCCTTTTGTAGGATGTTTTTGTTGGCTGGAGAGTCGATTATGGCACCTAGTTTGCAGTCATCTGTGAACTTGGTCAGCCACAGTCCTTCCGTGTTGGCCTGTACCTCCGAGAAATATATACCAAACAAGAGAGGTCCCAGGACTGAGCCTTGTGGGACGCCACTCATAACTGGTTTGGAGTATGACATGGCTCCAGCAATTCTAACCATGTGGGTTATGTCCTTGAGCCAGTTTGCAACCCATCTAGTGACATAGGGGTTTATATTTAAGCTGGTGAGCTTATCTATAATGCCCGAGTGGGGTATTTTATCGAAGGCTTTTGCAAGGTCCAGGTAGGCTGTGTGGGCCACCTTCCCCTCGTCAATGGCCTTGGTGACTGTTTCAAAGAAATTGACCAGGTTTAAGAGGCAGGATCTGGCCTTAAAAAAGCCAAACTGGGTAGGATCCAGTGTCTGTAGGTCCCCAATAACTTTATTTATCAGGTCCATGATGATCCTTTCCATAGCTTTGCAGACCTAGCTAGTCAGGCTTATGGGACAATAGTTTCCAGGATCCGTTGAGGCACCACCTTTATGTAGAGGGACCACTGCTGCTGTAAGCCACTCTTTGGGTACATATCCTGTAGAAAGGCTGAGACTGAACAGTAGTTTTATGTTTGGGTTTAGCTCTTCTTGGACTTCATTTAGGACGCAGCCTGGGACACCATCTGGTTCCATTGATGCTGTGCTTTTTGCTTTGGAGAGGGCGGCTCTTACTTGAGCATCTGAGATGTCATGGGGGCAGCACTCTGCTGGGATAGATATTTGCCCTTTTGGTGGGGAGGGGGGGGGGGAGTTTGCACTGAACCTGTCAGCTAGGATGTTGGCAATGTCTGTGGGTTTGGTGTATTTTTTGTCATTTTGGACTAATTCTGAGCATATCTGGGAATTCCCACCCAGGTTCCTAACCTAACTAAAGAAAGCCTTGTGATTACCCTTAGTGTCCTGTGCAATTTTTCTCTCGAAGCTGGCCTTAGACGATTTTATGAGTGCCTGTAGTTTTTTGCTAATACTGATCAGATATGCCTTCCCTTTTTGGGATTTTGCTCTATCATGTAGTAGCTTCTTCCTTCTATTGTATAGTTTGTTTATGGCTGGGGTCCACCAGACAGGACGCCTGCCTTTGGAGGATTGGGTCTTGGTTTTATTTGGGATTGCATGATCCATGCATTCCTGAAGGTGTTCATAGAATGCATTTATAAAGGATTCTGCGGTCTGGGCCGTATTTTCCACAGGCCCGGGGGCTTTGAAGGATTCCACCTCGGTTATGAGGAGTGTGAAATTTGCTTTAGAGAAGTTTTTCAATGTGGTTTTCTGGGCAGGGGGTGGGGTCGGGATGTGAATATCCAGTGAGATTAGTTTATGGTCTGATCTTACCAGAGAGGGATACACTTCTGGTCTGGAGCATAGCGCCCCCATGTTGGTGATGATCAGGTCCAGTATGTTTTCCCCTCTTGTGGGAGTGGTAACAAGTTGTTCCATAGCATTTGAGTTTATAAATTCTAGGAACCTTTGGGTTAGGGTGTTGGAGCTAGAGTAATGCTCCCAGTCTATGTTTGGGTAGTTGAAGTCACCCAATATAATGGTGTTTGGAGAGACCTTCATATTTTCCAGTGTTCTCAGGAAGGCCAAGTGGGGTTCCTGGGTTTGGGAGGGTGGTCTGTAGCAGGCTATAAACTGGAAGGCAGTTTTACGCACTGTTAGTTGCACATGGATTGTCTCTGATGCTTCGTGCTGTGCTACCAACCTGGAGGTGTGGGTATCTTTGACGAATATTGACACCCCCCCACTTTTGTGGTTTGGTCCAAGTTTTGGGGCTGAAAAGCATGGTATGAGGTATAACCTGGTAGTGCTGGGGTGCTCTTGGGAGCCTTGAACCAGGTTTCTGTTACTGCACAGATATCAATGTTCTCCATGCTAAGGAGAGTTTTGAGTGTGTGCATCGTGAGGTTTAGACTTCTGGCGTTGAGTAGCATTACTCTTAGTTTCTTATCCCTTGTGATACCTATGGAGGTGGGTTTGTCTTTTGAGCCTTGCCTAAAAAAGGCACTATGGGGGTGGCAAGAGCCTTTGCCAATATCCAAAAGCCCAGGGGTGACAGGTGCAAGCTGTCCCTAGCGAAGCATTGTGGCTTGTCGAGCATGTCATCCCAGGCTGACAGGCATTGGATCCCCTTTGAATGACACCAATACTTAAGCCAATTGTTGAAATTGATCATGTTGTCTTCATATTGTGGCATCATTCTTGGTGAGGCTAAGATGCTACTCAAGGTCAGGGTCATACCGCCCTGGGCTACATGCTCAGAGAGCTCCTCTATGTCTCTTTTCATGTAGTCCAGGGAGGTACATCTCAGGTCATTCACACCAGCATGAACAATGACTGAGTAAATATATTCTAGGGTAGTGATAATAGGAGGGGGAGAGGGCAAACGGTCTGTGGTAGGCTGCTAGAACGCACACATGGGAAGGCAGATTAACTCTATAGACAGTACATCAAGTCTACATTTAATTAGTGTTAAGCAATATACATTTACACAATCTTGTTGGTGAGGGGGTCTTCTCAGTAGTATTTTTCTAAGTACCAGGCAAGCTGGCCAATTCAGGGTGTCTTCAGGTGATGGCCGGAGGTATTCCTTTTGCGTTTAAAGCAAGGAGGGAGCATCCGGAATGGATTAATTTACATAATCTTGTTGGAGGGGATCTTCTCAGTAGTATTTTTCTAAGTACCAGGCAAGCTGGCCAATTCAGCGTGTCTTCAGGTGATGGCTTTAGGTATTCCTTTTGCGTTTAAAGCAGGGAGGGAGCAGCCGGGATGGATTATAGGAGGCAAAAACAAGCAGCCTAAACCACAGGACCAGCAAATGGAAGCTGTGTATGCTCAGGACAGGATTTAAAAATGGCACCACAATAACACACTTTTGCAGTGGAGTGCTGTGCCACCCACGCCTCCCCATACTTAAATATACCAACTCCGAGACCGGACTACAGTAGGGAAAAGAATATATTTCCTCACCCCCTTGATCGCCCTGCTGGCCAAGCAAATACGTTCGGCGTTTTAATTTTCACCGAGTACATATTTTGCGCTTTTTGTACATTGACCTTTATGTTTCAGTATAGATGTATTCACTATTTTGGGCTTTTGTGTTTATAATATAGACCCCACTGGTCTTGTAGTGATGTCACTGAAGCTTCCAATTCTAGTCCCACACTGACTAATGATGACCAGCCAGTAGCAGAAGTAAGGGACCCGTTGTGGCATGCTCATGCATGGCATGCAGCTGAGCAGGTAAAAGGGCAGAATGTAGTCCATAACTATGAACCATGACATTCAGGTTAGTCTTTTCTTTATTGTAAAAAGCACACAGACTATAACTGATACATGCAGTAATATCTGTGAGTTTTGTGTGTTGCATAGTCTGCTGTCACTGTTCATCTGACATTCTTTTTTATTTTAAAATATTTTTTCATTATTACTTGTTTAAATAATACTCATGTTGTTGACATGCCCAACTGCTCACTGATGTCTATTCAGTGATGTTGAAAGGCATCAATTTAAAAAATAACTCACAATTTTATCTGCTGTAATGACTAACTTCTGCTTAGAAATGTGGGTTTTGCAATTAATGTGCATATACATTAGAAGAGGAAACCATCATAATAGAGAATGGGTTAACTATCACAGTTAGGTTTAAATATGGTAATTGTAATACTAAAATGGTTATATACATGGCTAAGTGCACCCAATGCACTTGTTTTTACATAGGAAAAATGGAAAGATGCTTTAGAAAATGTATTTACGATCATGCATATAGTATTAGAAGGAAAGACACTAATAATGCCCTATATAGACATATAGAGAAGCTAGGAGAATCCGATGAATTTAAGTTCACTATTTTAGAAACTATCAGAATGGATCCCAGGGGAGGTGACTATAAAACCCTACTGGGGTTCAAAGAAGTGTGGTGGCAACTATTTTCGGATGCCGCTACACTGCCTGGTCTTAATGACCATATCTCTAGCAAACCCATTTTGGCTGTTAAATAAGTTGTATATTTATACTTTAGATGATGGACAAAATAAAGGGCAATATAGAAAGTAAACAACTTATTATTTAATGAATATAAATGTGTATGTAATTTAAGCAAGACTGTAGTTTAAGCAAGATCATAGTTACTACAATTTTTTTTCATATTTATAAACTGTTTTCTTAGGTACACTGCCAACACATTTGAAATGTTTTTATTTATATAAGCAAGTTGTTGAATGTATAGAGCTTTTAGTAATTAATCAATTTATTTATATATATATATATATATATATATATATATATATATATATATATATATATATATATATATCTTAGTTATATTAATGTTTTTTGATTGAATAGTATTCATATATTTTATAACTGAATATTTTACAATGAACGGTATGATTAATTCATGCATAAGGAATTATTAGACGTATCCATTGCATTTTTCATGTAATGTACATAAAATGGAGTGGTACAAATTGTAATTTTTATTACATGGCTTACATGAAAACATTTGAATATTTAGTAGTAATTGTATGTGGATACATTGCTTCATACGCGCTGTATGAACAGTAAGTGTAAGTTTCTTTAAGAAAAAATGTTTGGCTCCATGTTTTGAATTTAAGCACCAGCATTCAGTAATTAAGATGTTCTGATGAAGCCCACACTGTGTTGGGTGAAAACGCTTAACGCTTTTTTGTTTTTAATGCAATAAAGTCTTCTTAAAGTACGGAGTATTTCCATTCACTTATTGGTGACATCTAGGCTCTTGGAAACTATTCATGGTAACTTCTGCTTTTATAATAAGTTAACTATTTACTCTGCTCCCACCCCTCCTGACTCTCCTCTTCTTAACCATATCCTACCTATCTCTCTTCTCTAATTTCTCATAACTCTGAACCCTCTCCTCTCCTTCTCCACACCCTACCTACCTCTATTTTTCAATTTTCACAACTCTGATCCCCACTGTCTAGTTTCCTACCTATTTTTCCACTTACAGCTATGCTCTTTACTTCTTCCTTCTATACCTATATCTTCACTCTACCTATTAGTCGTTAATTTCCCTCTTCTTTGTTTCTTGGTTCTTTTGTAATCTGACTTGAGAAGTTCACTTATATATATATATATATATATATATATATATATATATTACCTTTGATTGCTCTGTAAAAGCATTTTATACTATTATTTATTTTGTTAGTACATCTTTTGTTTCATTGCATACTACAAATTTTATATATTTTGTAACATTTTGGTGGCGTGATTGTCTAATTAGTTTATCACTCGTTTAACCTTGTTGGAGCTTTTCTCCCCAGGACTCCATTGAAATCAGGCTTCTTCAGCCCAATGGACTATCCTGGTAAACATACTGTAAAATAAATAAATAAATAAAATTTAACAGCATGCAGTACTGACAACATTGAAATACTTCATGAGGTAAATCACTGCAAAGTATATGCACTCATTTATATATGCCATTTCTTCTTACATTATTCTGTTGTACTGCATATCAGATTATTTTTATAGCTTATATAAAATAAATTCTAACTTTGGAAACTGCCACCATATTTGCAGTTCGAAGGTGTAGTGGCAGCAGTTAAGTTTAAATGGCAGGATGTTTATTTTAATGTGTCATTTTCTTGTGATATATATTTGCCTGAAAATGTTTGTTCATTACTATTTTGATGTTTTAGGTGACTGCCACTTGAAGGATAGGTAGTCCATGTAGCATTGTTTTTTCTAATGTTCATTCATGGTGTGCCTAATAGTTTTACAGGGATGAAGTGAATATACATACATATATATAACATATATATATATATATATACATATATATATATATATATATATATATATACATATATACATATATATATATATATATATATATATATATATATACATATATATATATATATATATATATATATATATATATATATATATATATATATATATATATATATATATATATATACACGTGCACACACACAGATGCACACACACACACACACACACACACATACACATATATATATATATATAGATATATATATATATATATATATATATATATATATATATATATATGTGTGTGTGTGTGTGTGTGTATATACACACACACACACACACGTACACACACACAACTCCATTCCAACAAAACAGAAATCTGTGTCAATTAATCTTGTTCACAATGATTCAAAATCAAATGAGTCACACACATCTATTGTTGTTGCAACTGATTTGGACAGGTTGCCATTAAAACTATAAGGTGAGTAAGTCTGATGTTGTGACCTACTTGATGCACTGCTTACACTGACCTGACACTGCTGCAAGACTGTGATCATGACCTAGAACGTGAGGTTTTGCTAGGTGTAACTAACCATTGACAGGGCCTGTTTGAAAAGATTTGTAATTCTTCACTGAGACTACTGACAGTACTGTCTTGGCAAGCAGTGGTAGTATCATGTGATCACCCCTCGATCTGTCCAGACAGTACCATGTCCCCCTGTTGTCATTACACTAAGTCTAGTTTGACTCTGGTATATCCTAATAGTATACAAATGGAGGTGTCAAGTGATGCTTGATTTGCCACCATACTATTCAGCTGTGTTACCATGTCAGTATCCCTGCTCTCTGACATTTCATAGTAGTGCCTGAAAACATCATGCATACCATAGAGAGCTCAGACCATTTCCGGCTATCTCTCTGTGGCAGTATACTGAGCAGTCATAATGTCATGACAAATTTCTTGTTGGGTAGGTAATGGTTTACATGTTTCCTGGGGTTATTGTAATTCCTGCACCTGGTTTCTATTTGTAAAGGTTTTTCTGTGAACACTGTGGCCTCATAATGTCTGCTATGATCCTCAAAGTGTTCTTTTGTGTGTGGAGTCACTGGTGTAGAGGTGCAGGAGTGTTCCTCTGGTACAGCCATAAATGCTATGTCAAAGTAAGCATGACGTTGACTTGCACTGCACTTCTACAGAGTTACTAACATATTGCAAGGTTAGAGTCCTTGCCATTAAACTTGGGGACTGCCTACCTCTTCCCTCAGTCTGTCTCATCAGTATAACCATGTTATCAGCAGCACCAGCAACAGACATTCTGTTGCTGACATCATCTATATTTAATGGTACAGTTAAACTGTTTGTTTCTGATGCTGACTCTGTAAAAAATAAATTATTACAACATATTAACAATTATAATAAAATAGCATACAATGCAATACAGTATGTTTACAAAGGTGTAGGTGGGACACTTACCATGCTCACTGCCTTCATTTTCATTATTTGCTGATGTACAAGGCTCACCTAATAATAATGAATTGTGATGTGTTTAATGACATCATTCTTTGTCAGCATTCAATTCTGTCTATAAAACTATGCTATTCATTTTAAACCAGCCTTCATGAGCAGATGAACTTAATTGTTGTTGCAGACAACACTGTCCACACAACCTGTAATTATTCCTGTTGCACCATCTTCTGTACCATAGTTATGTCTATGGATGGACAGATGGAATTCATCATCTGGTATTAAACTTAATATGATTCAGAGCCCACACATACACACACACACACACACACACACACACACACACACACACACACACACACACACACACACACACACACACACACACACACACTTTTGTAAGAATTTACATTCTGTCTTTCCTTGCTTCTAGCACATGCTATAATCTCATTTTCTGGCACTGTAGCAGTGCTCTGTTTCTGCCTCTAACTGCATTTATCTCAGTAGCTACCTGATTCCAAGCCGTCTTCCTCTTGGCTTATCTGACTCCCCCCCCCCCCCCTTTACCAAAAAGGAGTCTCCCATGTTTCCTAAGTGCTGCTATGAGGACACAATTTCCTCATGGCTAACGTTATCCTTATCCATTCTGTGCTTTCATCCCTTATTCTTTATCAGTGCTATATTAACAAAAGGATTGGGGGCTGCAGTCAGACACTGTGACAGTAATGTTTGGATGTCAACAGCTGTTAAAGTAAAAACTACTGGCTAGCTATTTCTGCTACCAACAGTAAATGTTAGTTAAGACAAACAAATATAAATAGCTAAAGAAATCTTGACATATCCAAACAAACTGCACTCTTATGTTAACTGTGGTTCATTCAATCATAGTTGTTAACCAAAAAATAACCTTGTCCTATCATCTACCATTCTCATGAAGTGTTTCCCTCACTGTCACTACCAAAACATCATATTCATCATGCATGTCTATGCATGCCCTTTGCACAGTGAAATCTCTGTAGTAAGCCAATGTACTGATTCCTATGTATGCACAATCACTACATTACTTTTCTGTAATGCTCATGTTCTAAAATCACTACTGAACTCCACAGCTCATGTCATGAAATGCAACTTCAAAATGACAAAGAAAGTTTCCCCTTATGCAATGGTATAAACACACGCACAGTATACATCACAATTCATTGCAAGTGATCTTTAAAGCAATATTAAAATAAATATTAAAGTGCCTCTTACAAAATAATTTGTAAAGGTTTTCCTTACTTTACTATGTCTATGGTATCCTAATACAGTTGCCAGTTATCTTGGCTATTTACAAATTAATATGGAGATGCTCAAACTATTGGCATAAATTAAGGGCCATTTACAGATGTTATATGCAATTAGACTAATTTATATGAATCACGGTAGAAGCAGTGGTGGTGCTGCGGTAGCGTTGTCGCCTCACAGTTAGATGTTGTCCATTCGATTCTCAGTTAGAGCGTCTTCTGTGTGGCAACATTTGTGAATGGGCCTTCCTTCATTGAAGGTTGTCCATTAGGCCCGGCAAGCCAGCACGTCAAAATCTACTGCCAATCATTAGCGGACCGGAGTTCCGCTGTGGCGACCCCTAACCGGGAAAAGCCAAAAGAAACAAACATATGCAATTAGGCTAATTTATATGAATCATGGTAGTAAGTAAATTTGTACTGGGATATAGGTTACAAAGTTGCTTAAATTACAGGATTTGTGTTATCATGCATTTTCTGAAAGAAATAAAGTCTGAAATTCAAATGCATGTCATTATTTAGTGACATCAATCCCCAGTGACTGGCAGCAAAGCAAACATTTTAGGAGTAAGGAACCAAAAAAATAAAGTAAAATCTGGATTAAAAAAATTGCATTTTGGATGTAAAATGCTTCCTCCAACACAATTTACATGTACTAAAGCAAGTTTGAAACATTAGGTGGAGGAATTATTTTACATCAGAAACATATAAAAATAATATATTAATTAAAAAATAAATAAGTAAGTAAGTAAATCACAACAATTTTACAGACAGTCCATTTTCTAAGCACAATAATGCCTTCCAGAGTCTGTGTTATTGTGGATTCAAGCCTCACAACACCCCTGTTGGGCATTATTGCTTGCATAAAGCAATGCATATGCAAGTGAAAAGAAAAAAAGAGAAAAATGAATACATTTTTAGGCTGGATTATATGCATATTCATATTTAAATGTAGAAGAAATTCAAATACAGGTAAACAAGTTGGCCTCCTCTCTTTCAATTATTGCTGAGGAAAGCATTAGATATAATATCCAGCAGCAAATAAGATTAGAGCGACTGTTTGAACCTTCTGGTAAGTATAACAAGTGTCCAAGAGAATATTTTTGTCTTACTAGTTCGTACTATATATAAGAAGTCAGTATACTACTGTAACGGTAGCAGTAACAGTGAAAATGTGTTTGCAGAATTGATTTCTGTATTACTCCTAACGGAAATATTGTTATAGTTTTGCAGATGAAAGAAATGCAACCGAATACTTAACACATCAAAAAAAATGTTTTATAACCTTAATTTTAAACTTAATTATTGCAGAGATTTTTTTTTTGTTTTCTGGTATAGTATTTTCTGTACTGAATGTAAATAATTTGAGAGAAAGACATACCCCTTCAGAAAGTCAGACGTCCTTGCCATTTGCAGTCATTACAAATATGTATAAGCCTACTCTTAATATTCTTCCCAAGTACAAAAGCACATCCCAAATCACTACCCTCATTGTACGTATAAGCACTTCTCTTACACAGGTTTTACTTCGATAAAGATTTTACAGCAGTATTTCAATAGTGCATTAAATTGTATGTAAACAGTGTTGTGTGACTGTATTGTGCTTTTCCTGTTTTGTCTCCAAACCTTTTTTCCCTTTTTTTTTCTTACGTTGCTTATGCATTCTTTTCTTTCATTTCTTTCTTTCTTTCTTTATTTAGTAATTTATTGCAGATTCAAATCTCTCATGAGCAGACCAGGCACATACTTCCCAAGTTAGGGTTAATGCTGCCCCTCTGCCCCTCCAGGGACATGCTGTCTGGGTCAGAGATGAGGCATCAGTCCTGCAGGCAATACAGCATGTGGCAGCTTGGCAAGCCTAAACATAAACATAAAGGGTTCTTTGGAGTTTGCACGAGGATATACTGGTAGATGTAGTCTACAGGAAAATTCAACCAGTTGAAGTCTATCTTCAAAAAAAAAAAAAAAAAAAGAACAAAAAAGGAAACAAGTTATAATTCTGTGAAGTAGTTCGCAAGTTTGTAATGCTGAATTTTATACAACTAGCCCTTTTATGAAAGGTGGGCATGTTTCAAAAACGCACCACTTTTCTGATTTCATCACAAATGCCTATCTCTGACCTTATTTGCATATTTCTGTAACTCATTTGCAAAGTACCAGACTGAATACCTTTACACCTACGTGGAACACCTGACTTATTCCCAAATGAAAATAAGACTAGGAGCTGTGACCTTTACTATTTCTGACATGTTACTTTACAATTTCTTCTTAAACTATCATATCAGACATTCTTTTCTTTCCTCGTTCTTTTTGAACGATATGCAGGTTATCTTCCCTGAGTCCTTTACCTCGCTGATATGTAGGTCCCTCTCCCATCAGTGATGACTGATTTTCTGTGTCACATTATCTGGCCACTACATAGCCGAATTTAGTGTGCCATTACATAGACCATTATAACTATTTCACAATGAATTCTCAGATATCATAAGCTATTAGTATTTTAATCATTATTTACAGTCATTGAAATCAGGCAGACAGACATTCACATAGTCTCTCTCTTTCTGTCAAAATAGCACTGTCGTTTATTTTTTCCTAGTAACATCAGAACCTACTAATATTGTACCTTATACCTGAATCTAAGTGACTGCCCTGCTCAGTTTGCTTATATATTTATCCTTTTATCCACTTTATGATTTATCCTTTCAGTATTCAACTACATTTTCCTTTTATAACTTTCTCTATGAAATGAAAACCTTTTTATTCTTGAGTGTGTCTATTTTGTATTACATTACGTAATTTGTCATTTACACTTGTATTATGTGACTATGTGATGCATCTGTCTTCTTTCCATGTTTTCCTGAGGAAAAGTATGTCAACAAATTAGTTCAAGAATTCAGACATAGGTGTATTCAAAGATTCATCATCTAGAGTAAAGGCTTTCTTGGCTGCAGGTACTTATACTATAAAACGAATAGAACAGATGGAGGAGACATGTGCCGCATTAGCACTGTAAAATTGTATATCATCTTACAGAGTGTGTGATAGAAATAACAAAAAAAATGAGTAAAAATGTCAGGGAAATATTTTACCTCATAGAAATTCATGATTACATCAATAGCTTCATACTCTGCCATTCCATGGGATTAAAGACTGATTTATGAGAGCTAGGTACAAGTGTCAGATCTGTAGACTACTGTCTCAATATTCTTACATTAATCCTCATGAAATGGCTGATAATTGGTTCATTATAGCCCAGATAAATGAGTATTGCCTGTTAGAGAACTGAATGGTGTCTCATCAGATTATTGCCTACAGTGGGATCACTAAAGCTTAGGTCAGAATGATAATAAAAGTAATAAGAGATTTGGATTCCAATATATTTAGTTCACTGTGCATCAAAAGATATCAAAATTAACATTTTCCCCAAGACAAGAATACATTACAAGTGTACAAACCTTTTAAAAATAAGACATTAATCTGCTATCTCCTGCAGTATTAAAGAAATCTATTTGGATATTATTGAGTACAACCCAAGGTTTTTGCCCTTCTTATTTGTCTAAGAAATTTAATGCATTTTTCATGATAATATACCAGTAAAAGAGATGTAATCTTCATTATCACTGCTGCAATATTCACAGAGATAATGAATTATACAGGTCCATGATAGCAGTACATTATTTTTGCCTGCACAGTGCAAGTACATAGTGCTTCTCACGAACGTTTTGATATTATGTGAAAAATCAAGCAACAATTGCAATACAGTGTTGAAATGTTTAGTGAAAAAAACTTAGACAATTGAATTACAGTGTATACATGTGCAGGTCAGAATCCACTTATTCTCTATTTCCTCAGATTTTTATGTATAACAGACATGCACACACCTACACCCATACCCATTTATAAAATATTTTACACACACACACACACACACACACACACACACACACACACACACACACACACACGTGAAATCGTCCCCAATGGCGAAAAAACACCATCAATATGCAAACAATGTAAACATTCTATATTAAAAAATGTGTACTCATTGATGTATCAGTCAACCATCACAAGAAACTAAAATGGATGCAGTTGATTTGTTACCCTTAATCAAAAGGTCAGACATTTCTGGCAAAATAAATATCCCTTTAGAAGATGATGCTGGGGGTTGAAAACATAAAAGTAAAAATAGATCAAGCCATGCCTTTTATGACATGTGGAAATAAATGATTCAATGTTTTTGATTTGACTGATGTTATTTTAACAAATGGAATTGAGTCTTTGTTAAATAAATATTTATTGTTTGTACCAGCAGCGTTTGTTTCTGCAGATGTTTTTGTGATTAAAAAATGATCAACAAATTAAAATATTTGTTTTATAAGTGTCCATCAAGTAATGTTAGACAGCTGTTTGGTGCAGTAAAATCTTCATTTAAAAATGCTGAGCCCATTCCACATTTACATCCAGTAGTTTATGCTTATGACCTGAATCAAAATCTAAAAGCTTCATTTAAGAAAATACATTTAATTTATAACATGCAATGTATGATGTTTTAATGAATGTAACATTTAGGGATGGAATAATTATTCAAGTAGATAAAGGATGAGCAGAAGTTATTTGGGAAAAAACAGACTACCCCGAGCAAGCACATTTGCAGTTATCAGACAGGAAGATCCAACAATGAAGTTTTAAAAGGAACTGTACTTTTTTGAATAACTCAGTAAAAGGATTTTTTCAGAGGGAATGAAAAAGAACTGTTGGTTGAATACTCTCTTGTACAGATGTTTTATTTTTTATACCTAAGATTCACAGAGATATATCGCTGGTGCCAGAATGGCATATAATGTTAGTTAGGGGTTCATTAAGTGAACCCTCTTCAGGATTTCTTGAAAAATGCTTAAGACCTTTGTTAAAGCACATTCCTCTAAGACTGAAGGATACCAGTGATTTTCTTAAAAAACAAAAAAAAAAATCATTTCTAATATGAGGCTTATATGTGCATATTGGATGTAACAGCATTATATACCAGCATTCCCCATGAAGAGGGGCCAAGGGTAGTCAGTTACTTTCTAGATAAATCAAGTGCGTATGTTACGGAAATGTAGCTTGAGCACAGCATAATTTGTCATTAGATACCACAGTAGGGAGGGGGTTGGGGAAGTGGCAGGATTATATGAAATCGGGCAATGTGGTAGAGATAGTGTGGAGAGAGGGAAGTTAAGGGTTAAATGTTTAAAGGAAGGTATGCGGTAGGTAGGAAGTGAAGTAAGTGGTGGGGAGGAGTTATTTAATTTATTTAGTGCTTGTTAGTTGGGGAATCAGATTCTGGCATGGGTTTGCTGAGAACAGCAGGTTTACATCTATGATGACCAGTAGCAGATATTGTGGTACAGGCAGGCCTCAGCTTACTCAAGATGAGCGAGCTGCAGTGTGTGAGTTATAGCAGAATAGCCTTTTTGCTTGTTTGTTGATATGGGGTCGGTAGCTTGTTGCATTTGGGATGGGGCCTGTGGGTTTGCTGTATTGTATTGTGCTAGTGGTCTCTCTGAAGTTTGGGATGGTTTCCCCTTTTGGTCAAGTGGGTCTGTTGAAAGTTTTCAAAAAAAAAAAAAAAAAAAAAAAGTAACATTGGTGACTAAGGTGATTTTCGGCAGATGTGCCCAGGTGGTGTTGGGAAGGTAGGCTTCTGTTTGTTGGTGCGCTGGCTCACCTCAGGTTCATTAGTGGGGTTTGTGTTGCTCGAGAGCTTGTTTGCATGTGTAGTCTCTTGGAAATGTTCAGAATTTTGGCTGGACCATTTATTGGACTGTGTTGATGTGTGTGTCTTGTAAATGCATGCCTATGTTTGGTGGTCCAGTGGGAGTTGCTTGATCTGGCTGTTTGCATTGACACTGGTTGCAGCCATTCTCATGGCAACATGATGTGCTAGAAATCAGTCTATCTCTCTATTTAATTTCTATCTCTCTCTCTCTCTCTCTAGATATATATATATATATATATATATATATATATATATATATATATACACAGAAACACATACACACACACACACACACACACACACACATACACACACACACACACACACACACACACACACACACACAAACACACACACACACACACACACACACACACACACATATATGCACTATCTGTTTCTGGCTTTGGGTAAATGTGCTTAAATGCATGGCTGCTTCTATATTTGAATTTTGCTTTGCAGTTTTGGTTGGGTCCCAAAGCATGGTGTCCCTCCTATGCTGTTGCTGGTGGTTTATTAATAAAGGCTTAGACATTGTACTTGGTCATGGTTTTTAGGAAGGAAAATATTGTGGTCAGTGGGGGGATGATCTCCAGGCTTGGTATGTTGATTTGGATTGGACACACAAATTTGACTTGCATTTCAGCAAGCTTTTTTTCCTGGTGAAGAGAAATGCATGTGTATAAGAAGAAAGTTGGAGAAGAGCAAAGTGGTACAAGGGAGGGGCAAGAAACGGGAACATGTTGAGTTTATTCAGAGGCTTTTGTGCATGTTCATTTATTGCACATGCTAGTTATGGCCTGTTTGTCAAGCTATGTGGTTCTGCAGTTCAGTGGTGCTGGGGGTTAACGGTTAGGACTGCAGAGATGGAGTGTGGTGAACAAGTGGTTCTATCCAAATATGTTGCTGATACATATAATGCTATATGAATTGCAGAGGGAGTCAATCCTGAGCACATTGTGGGTGCTGTGAAGAGCACTTTTGCTTAACAGGGATTGACTGCATTATTAATTCTTGTAATAGCATATGAAATTTATTTTTAATTCTTAAACTTGATTTTATGAGGATATAGTTGAGTACGTCTTTGTAGCTTGCTTTCTAGGGGTGGCAATCCCTGTTTATACTGGAGACAGTATAAGTAAGTAGGTGTTAATCTGGTATTTTATGCAGTCATGCATCCTTGGGTATGCTAAGTTGGAATTCAGGTTCACTTCTAGGCGTACAATGGTGTTTGATAAATTATAAGAACTACCACACTCCCTTTGTTCTACCATCAGTTAATGAGAATTAAGATTGTTGGTATTGATCTTGCATGTTGGTTGGCATAAGACTTACGATATTTACTTCACAGACGAGAAGCACAGGCTTTAATTATCTGTAAGGGGAATTACCTTGTCTTAACCATAGTCTACAGGGGCAGCTTGAACTTCAACAATAATAGTTCTAGCCTACAGTTTTTTTTTTTTAATCATTTCAAGTCTTTTGTTTTGTTTTTCAGATGATGTCGAATTGTAGTTTGAAGAAGAGATGGGCAGCTATCGTGGCTCAGGTGGAGGAGTTATTCAAGGAAGTACTAGAGATTCCACATGCACCTTAGGTGTCCAATGTGACTAGAGGCAAGAGATGAGCAGAGTTAGACTTCGGCCACCAGAGGGAAGCTTGCCAAGAAATTGACGACTAACTCTGTCAATGAAGGTGTATCTGCAGAAGGACTGAATCTGGGAATAGCTGCAGATAATGATAATTCATTGACCACTCCTGGGAGTGGGGTGCTATTTAGAGAGGTTTAAGTAAGGTGCTGTAGGATTTGGTTGATGGGGATTGTGTTGTCAGTAAGGAGTCACTCGGGTTGGGAGAGCAGGTGCAGGATGATTTGTTTGGCTCAGAGCTTTTGGGGAATGAAGGCCTTTTTTCAGGGAGCTTAGGATCAGCTGTGGACTGTTTGGGTCAACTTCAGCAGGAGATGCATTTGGATTTTGGAGTTTACCCTGGGGATTGGTTAGCTTCAGGCATTGTCGATGGGTGAAAGAAGTTTTTTTTCTTACCCAGCACATTATGACTTCTGTGAAAGAGAAGATATGGAAATGGCACTGGGTCAGAGGAGAACAGGCAGATGTAGAGCCAGAACTTGGGAGAACTGGGTGCTAAATTTTGTTTATTATATGGTGGTCTGTCTCACGAAGGACTGCTCACAGGCTCTAGCACTGTTAGCTCATTTTTTTACAATTCATGAAGTGGAGAGGTTGCATTCCAGGAATGCGTGGTTGTGGTACAGTCCGTGGTTCTGCAAATGCAAGGCTGTTGATCAAATTCTGAAATGAGAGGTGATGCTTGTGGATACCTGACTGGCTATGATGGTGGACGGCATGAGTGAGAAGCTTAGAATAAATAGGTTTGGGGCTGAGAGGGGTGGCATTTGTTGGGTGATTAATTCTTTTAGTTGTGTTATGCCAGCATGCAGATTTTCTCATTGTTCGGTTTGTGCTGGGGGCATTCAGCTTTGCAATGTTGGCTCTGATTTAGAAGTAGTTGTGGGCTGGGAGGTTATTGGGCTCTTTTGAGTCTCATCTGTTTGTTAGTTTGAAGGTATCCCCTCTGAGGTTAGCTCCCAAGAAGTTACCTGGGGTGGTTATGATTCATCATTTGACCCTTCCACAGGGTAAGTCCATTAATAACTATATTCACAAAGATGATGTAATTTATTTTGTGTATCTGAATAAGAAGATGAGGATTGGGTATTTGTTTATGTAGTTTATTATACACAAACACATCAGGATGGATGCAGGAACATTAAACTTAAACAAACTAACTAACTGTTAAAACCAATAGCGCTAACCCAGGAAGCCAACACAACTAATACACAAAAAACTTCCAGTTGTGGTTCAATCCGAGGCATGCACTACGATCATAAAAACAAGCATACTATATTGAAGGTTACATTTATTTCATCTTGATTACATAAGGGATTTCTTCAAAACAAAACAATCTAAACAGCCCAATGCTTATAAGCACAACTGGTTAATCACATGACCCACTATTAACCATCCGTTCATTGTCATCTTTTGTAACAATCTAAAAAATACATCCATAGGAAAACACTGCTTTATTATAAAACAATTTAATTCTGAGTTAAATAAAATATAATGCATGTTCTAAATACATTTTTTTTCTTTTTTTTTTTTTAAAACCACCTTTGAATCTCAAAATAATAATAATAAGTTATAAAAATTTATGGCTGGAAACAGTAAAATAATTCATATACATTTGTCCACTTATGTGAACTCTAATGCAAAAAAAAAAAAAAAACGAAAAAAAACATGTATGTATGTGTGTGTATATATATATATATATATATATATATATATATATATATATATAGTTCCACTTCATATCATCAAATTATCATTTCATTGAATTTCCAATCATCGAGACCAAATCGTCGAAAACTCATTTCGCCAAAAACTCATATCATCGAATATCAAATCATTGAAAACTATAAAGCAGCTAGAAATAACACCCCAAACACTGTTTACTACATTTATGCAGGGGGCAAGTCCCGCTGCATCCCCACACCCCCCCAATAAATTAAATATTCCAACTCCAAGGTCGCACTACAGTGGGGTAGGAAATTACCTCTTTCCCCCACTGTAGTGCAACCTTGGAGTTGGTATATTTAAGTTACGGGGGTGTGGGGGGTGCAGGGGGGCTTGCCCCCCTGCATAAATGTAGTAGAAACTCTATGGGGTGTTATTTCTAGCTGCTTTATAGTTTTCAATGATTTGAGATTTGATGACATGAGTTTTCGGCGAAATGAGTTTTCGACGGTTTGATCACAATGATTTGAAATTCAATGACATGATAATTCAATGATATGAAGTGGAACCATATATATATATATATATATATATATATATATATATATATATATATATATATGTGTGTGTGTATGGGTCCACTTTTAAATCCCGAAATACCAAAAAAATCTTGGGTTTTGAGATACCGAACTCAAAACATCAAGATTTCGGTATCTCAAAATTTAAAACTGGAAAAAAAAATAAATTAACTAAAATAAAGTGTTTGCAGGGTGGAAAGCCTCCCTGCACCCCCCCCCACACCCCTCTGCTTAAATATGCCAAATCTGTGATCTCGCTACAGTGAAAAGAACGGCAAGTGCAACAGGAGCATTACCATTCTCTTCACTGTAGTGTGATCTCGGAGTTGGAATATTTAAGTGCGGGGTGTGGGGGGTGCAGGGAGGCTTGCCCCCCTGCAAACAGTTTATATTAGCTGTCTTTATTTAATTTTTTTTCCACTTTTAAATTTCAAGATACCGAAATCTCGATGTTTTGAGTTCGGTATCTCAAAACTTGAGATTTTGGTATTTCGGGATTTAAAAGTGGACCCATATTATCTATATGGGTCTACTTTAGTTGACCGAAACGCCAGTTCGCCGACACGCAAACACCGAGACCAAACAACCGAAAACACACAATACCGACAACTCACAAAACCGAACACCATTACACCGACACACAAAACGTAAACTACACATTACACACAATTACATATCCACTAACCTTAACCCAAACCCTAATCCTAAGGTCTGACACTACCGCACACTTACACTACCCACACCCTAACCCTAACTCATTTAACCCACCCCTAAACCTAAAGCCCATCACTATTGCACACTTACCCTACCTGCACCATAACCCTAACTCACTTAACCCACACTAAAACAAAAAGCCCGTCACTATCGCACACTCACCCTAACCGCACCCAAACCCTAACTCACTTAACCCGCCCCTAAACTACACTCCGTCACTATCACACACTTACCTTACCCGAACCCTAAGTCCGACACTACCGCACACTCACCTTTCCCGCACCCTAACCCTAAATTCCTCACTATCGCACGCTTACCTGTCCGCTCCCTAACCCTAAATCCCTCACTATCGCACACTTACTGAGTCACGCTCACACATTCCCCATGTCGGTCTTTCGGCTGTCTGGATATCACCTTGTCGATCACCTTCGGTTTTGGTCGTTTGGTCTCGGTCTTCTGTGTGTCGGCGAAGTGGCGTCTCGGTCAACTCAAGTAGACCCATCTATATCTATATATATATATATATATATATATATATATATATATATATATATATATATATTTATTCTCTGCCCATATTTTAAATGTAATGTAATTTAAGTGGGACTTCATATATCACATGCTCTTTTTTTCAAGGTTCTCTGATTCATTTAACCCTGGCAGTGTAGTTGCATTTAACCTAAGCTGCCAGTTTAACTCTGAAAGTGTCAATTCATTCTCCCAACCCCGGCTGTTCTTTACAAATTTTAGGATATCAAAATGAAACTTTTTAAAAGAGAGACAACTAATACTATGTTTGTACAGGGTGTTGTTCAGATTTTTATGTTGAATAGTGTAGTTGTGTTCGTAAATTCTCCTATGCAGACTTCTCTCCGTTTTCCATACATAATAATGTCTACTATTTGTAAACAGCCAAATACACTAATCCTGTACTTCCACAATTCCCTGTATCTAGTTTTATTTGTTGTGATGGTTGACCTACTGTCACACTCCCCCCTTCAAATATGAAACTGCAGTACTTACATGCACCGCATTTGTAAGTACCTTTCCTTTTGTGCGTTAGTGGGTTTTCTAACCAAAATTTTAAGTTGGGTTCAGTCTTGTATTCAAAAAGTGGTTCATCCCCCAAAGTGTTCTATATATCTGTGTTATTCTTAAACATAACCCAATTTCTAGTCATAATTTGTCTTACCTCTCCATAATAAATAACCATAGAGTTGATGGAATTGGGGTTCGAATCCTTGCGGTTATGGCAATGTTCCAATAACCCTCTACCTAAAAGTGTTATATGTTTTGTTCCCCATCCTTCCAACACATTTACTTTTTTATGCGAGTTAATGGGAAGGGTATCCTCTTTCTGAAAACCTTCTATAAAGTAAACCTAATTCATGTTTAACATTTTCTACATCTGAGCACATTCTTGCTGCTCTTATCATCTGGCCTTTAACTAAATTCTTTTTTATGTAGTGTGGATGATGATTTTGGAAATCTAAAAAAAGTATTGAAGAAAGTGGGTTTTCTGAATAATCTAGATCCAAAGTTTTTTTCTTAACAATTTTTAAACAACAATACATCTAAGTATTCAAACCTATCCATAGAACTTTTGTGTGTAAATTTAAAATATGGAAAGATTGTGTTAATATATTCAACAAAAGCTTCAATTTCACCACTCTTATTCTTCCACACTATAAACGCATCATCCTGGTAACTTAAATATACATGCCACTGCTCATTATATTTAGATTTTGTTACATACTTAGTTTCCCATGCATACATAGCAAGGTTAGCATACATTGGGGTGCAGCTTGCACCCATAGTAACATCCTTAGCTTGTTTAAAATACTCCACCTCAAAAAAAAAATAAATAAAATTGTTGTTCAATACACATTCCATAAGTTCCATAAGTAAATTCAGCATACTATATAAATGAGAAATGCTACCATTCAAAGGTCTCCAGCCGAAAAACCAAAAATATTCGAAAAAACAGCCAGATGGAGACCACCACGATATGAATAAAACTAATTTATTGTGTAACAAGTGCTTTCACGTGCATCCAAGCACGCTTCCTCAGGTTTATACAACTTTACTCCATTAGATAGCTTTTATATACTTCTAGACCATCTATTAATTAACTTTAATCTAATCAACTGATGAAATCAATTAATTAATTAAGCTGTTAAAACCAATAAGGCAGCTTAAGGTAAAACAAGCATAGATAAAGATATATATTAGTTATTTAAAGCACAAAACAGTATTATTAAAATATATTTATACATACATATATGTGTACATAACATCATAAGAACATCATAAAGCATCCTAATCAAAATTCAATAGAAATAAAATAAAATAAAAAATAAAATAAAAATAAAAGTAAAAATGAGTGTTATAATATATAAAGTAAAAATATATATACATATATATATATATATATATATATATATATATATAAATAAATGAATATATATATATGTATTATATGTGTTTGTATTGAAAAAATGAAATAGAGAAAAGAAAAATTAGAATACTCTAACAAAACTGCATGTAGAATATAATAAGTGTATTAAATGGATTATAATGAATCATAACCTAGAATTAATCTTAAATACTAATCACAAATTACAAATCACAAATACAAATTCAGCATACTATTGTCAAAATTACCTAGTGCTTGAATAGCTTCATAAAACAACTCCAGTCCTGTTTGATGGGGTATTGATGTGAATACATTAACTACATCAGTTGTGGAAAAATAACTTCTTCAGAAAAATATTCCTTTTTATTTTTTCCCAGAAAGTCCCATGAATCTATCAAAATATGCTCTACAGGACATAACAAATCTTTTAAAATTATACCTATAAAAATTCCTAATGTATAAGTAGAACTATTGTGAGCTGCTACTGTCATTCTCAAGGGGACATTTTCTATTCTCTTGTGAACTTTGAGTATTCCAAAGGCATTTGGTATCGAAGGATGATTGTTATTCCAAAAATTAAGTAACATTTAATTAACTACCCCCTGGAATAATGAGTTTTCAAGAAACAACAGAATCTTTCTATGTGCTATATTTATCTCGCTCATTGATACAATAACTTAAGTTCCTGTATCATGTAGCATGTCACTCATTACGTTAATATAAGCTGTCTGATTCATCAGTATCACCCCCCCCCCCCTTATCTGGTTTCATAACCCAGATGTCTCGATTAACTAACTAACTGACTAACTGTTACATACATTACTGCTCTCACTCTGGCTGCTCACTCAAAATGGCACTCTTGCTTGCACATGCTCAGTACTTATATGCAAATGCCCACTGACTGGAATGCTTCTTAAAGGTACATCACACACTCTGATCTACATCCTACCTCTTTACTGATCTGTCTCACATTGACACTTGAATAGGCATGCAAATTATACAGACAATAATAAACAAAACAACAGTCATATACATGTTGCCATGTATCTGAAACTAGTTCTGGAAATGCAACCTGATCTGGTAATGTAATAGTTAGGACTGGATTTAGCAATAGGGACAGTCACTGAGGAATGTTCTACTTCAGGACTTTCAGGGATGTTTTCAGGAACAGGGAATGCTGACAGAATGTCCTCTGGAACAGGAACATTGTATAGTCTCTCTAAGAATTAGAGTCTTTATTACTGGCAAGATGCTGTAACAATGGCTTGGATACCACTAGTAAATTCTTCTGATTGTGCCTAAATTCAATTCCTTGCAATTCCATGATGTACGATCTCAGCTCTTGATGCAAACTTTTCACAAATCCGATCCAATCAAAACCTTTTGTTGTCTGCATCCTCACCATCTCCCATTCTTTTAATGGATTGAGCAGTTTGCTGGTCTTATCATAGCAGGACTTCTTGGACAAATGCCTTTTTAAGAGTTGAGCTTTCACTGATTTGTTGTTCTTAGTACAGGGAACCAATAAATTGCTACTGATTGGTAATGGGGTTCTGGTTTGTCTCGACACAAGTATCCTGGTAGTCAAACCAAGATGATTTATTTATTTATTTATTTATTTCCAGTTTGATAACCGGGGAAGTCCACTGGGCCCGAAAGCCCATTTTCAGTGGAGGCCCGGGGAGAAAAGCTCCATGATAATACATTACACACAAAAACACAGCAGAACAGATCTAAACTAATACACGCAAAAACACACTCTGTTCTAATAGCATAATACTTTAACAATTTCCAAACAAGAAAGAGGTGCATTGGGCACTATACATAAGAAAAAGATATATTAGTGCAACTGTGAATGTTAGTAAAGTAGGAAAGGAAAGGAAAATATAGATAGAGTTTGAATGCAAGAGCAAGGATGCATGGGAGAAACGAATAAGAAGCAAAGAAATTAAAGGAGAGGTGTCAGAAGAGGATAGAAAAAGAACAGATAACTAATGTTCAAATTGTGGTTGAGTCCAGGAGACCACCTAGAGAAAAAAAAAAAAAAGTCAAAAGATTTAAGGTGAGAGTAAGCATAGCACTTGAAGGAAAATAAAGGGTTTATTCAGGGAGGAAGGAGGAGATAATGAAGAAGAGAGGGGAGCTAGGGAGAGAGTCAGAAAAAGGGGGAACCAAAGGGGTGGGATGGAACTAGGATAAATAGAGATCTAGGTAGGAAGTATACAATTACATTTCCAATTTTGGAAAAGGTGAGAATGAAGAAGAGATTTAAAGTGTTCATAGTTTGTAGTGGCTCTTAGAAGGGAAGGAAGTGAGTTCCATTTTTTTGCTGTAGTACAGGAAAGTAGGAGTTGGCCAGGGGGTCGTTTGGGTTTGTAAACTGAAATAAGATTTTGGTGGTTAGATCTTAGGGGCCTTGGAGGATTGTATATGGTGAAGGTATTAGATAATACTGGGCAAGCAGTGGGTTTAAAGATTGGTTTGTGTGCAGTAGTAAGTTGGAGGAAATTGAGTTGATTAGGATTATCATGAGCAATGTTTCTGAGGTTAAACAAGTTTAGAAAAACATAAGTATTGTCTCTCATGGATTTCTCTAATTGCTGTTTTGCACTTTTAACTGCACGTTCAGCCAAGCCGTTTGACTGCAGGCACACAGGACTACTCATAACATGAACAAAGTCCCATGTTTCAGCAAATTTTTTTGAACTGCTGACTTGTAAACTGTGCACCATTGTCAGAAATGACTGTGCAGACTACCATGGACAGAAACATTTCTCTTCAACTTAGTAATGACAGTATTGGATATTAGGTTAGGAAGTAGATCAATCTAGAAGCAATTTGAAAAAGAGTCTATTAATACCAAGTAGTGTTGACCATTCCACTCATAGATATCTGTGGCTACTGTCGACCAAGGTAGCTCTGGAATCTGGCTTAACTGTAGTCATTCATCTCGTTGGACTGGCCTCTTTGAGAGAAATCTTGATGAGTGGATGGGAAATAGAAAGTTCACCCCGGGGATCACGCCAGTGACTCTACTTGATAGAGGCACTGGGAACTAACATCAGGCAGAACAATGCCAGGGCACTTTTATGGACTAGACTTGTAAAGGTTCCAGGGCCATTAGCCTAGTACATGCCTGTGAATCTATGATGTGGTTTTGTACTATCAAAACAGAACTAGATGAAATTTCTTTCTCAATATCTTTTGACATAGGAGGTCAAAATACTGGTCCTCTTGCCATTCATTTGATAGAATCAATTCCTGGGTGGCCACAATGCAAGATCTTAACATACTCTTGTTGCAGGATTTATGAACAATCACTTTTGGACCTTTTGTGATGATACCATTGTCTGACAAAATCTCATCTCTGTATGGAAAATACTGCTGCACTTCTACTGGTAAACACGATAGTTTTGAAAGCCATCCTTGACTGATAAAGAGGATGAACTTCTGGGGAATTGGATCTGAAGTTATGTGAGTTCTAAGCTCATCAAGATGTGTGGAGGAAAAATGTCTCACTTCCTTGACTTCAAAATCAGATTGCTCATTCTCATGCTGTTCTGTGGTTTTGCAGGGTGATCGAGACAAAGTATCAGCAAGATAAAGAAGTTTGCCTTTTGTGTAAACAAGATTGAAATTGTACTTTTGCAACTTGAGCATCATGCATTACAGTCTATCAGGAATTGTATGCATAGGCTTTCTCAAAATAATGACTAGAGGTGGGTGGTTAGTTACTACCTGGATAGGTAGGCCATAAAAAATAATCACAGAACTTCAAACATGCAAACACAATTCCCAAGAGTTCTTTCTCAATCTGGCATATTGCATCTTGGTTTGGGTAAAAGTTCTCAAAGCATAGGCTACTGGTCTATCCTCTTGAAGAAGGACTGCACCAAGACCAAACTTAGAAGCATCACAGGAAAGAGTTACTGGTATGTAAAGATCAAAGTATCTTAAAGAAGGCGGATTGGCAATTTTCTGTTTTAGGACATCATATACTCTCTGGTGTTGTTCTGACCAGGACCAGATTACATATTTGCTTTTTAGCTCTGTTAGGAGTGCCAAAAGTTAGCTCAAATCCAGAATGAACTTTCCCCAAATAGTTGACCATGCCAAAAAAATGTTGTAAGGCTTGGACATTATCTGGACTAGGCATCTCAAGAATTGCTGTTTGCTTGGAAGTATCTGGTCATAAGCCTAAAATGGTAAACAAATGACCTACATAAGTAACTTCTCATAGCCTGAATTTAGACTTCTGTGGATTCAGCTTAAGATTCACGTCACAAGCTCTTTCCAGAACTTTCTTCAGGTTTCTTTCATGTTTGACTTCACCATTGCCTCCTACAAGGATATCATCCGCTATAACACCACATAGATAGCCAGAAAAAAATTGTTCCATTGCACATTGAAAGACTTCACTGGCAGAATTTATTCTAAATGGCATTTTCAGAAATCTGTACCTTCTGAATGGCATACTGAATGTGGTTAGCAATGAAGATTTTCGATCACGCATAATTTACCAAAATTTAATTTATGCATCTAAGGAAAAAACAGTGGCATTTGACATGAGGGCAGCAACTTTCTAGATTGTGTGCATAGGATAATAAGGCCGTTTTAGTGCTTTGTCCAAGTCTTGTGGATCAATACGTATTCTAATATCATCTGAGCTTTTCTTGTGAGGTACTACCATGGAAGATACTCATTCAGTTGGTTCTTCTACTGGATAAATTACTCCTAGCTGCACTATTTTGTCTAGCTCAGCTTTGACTCTATTCTGCATAGCTACTGGAACTTTCTGTGCTAGTCTAATAACTGGGCTGACCTCTGGGTCTAACTTCATGGAGTACACAACTGGGAGTTTGCCTAGTTTGTATGCAAAAATATCAGCATAGTCAGAACAAAATGCTATTGGCGAAATCTGAGTTGCTCTCATTCAAGCTTACATGATGAACTTCTTTATTAAATGAAATCAGTTCCATTTTCAAACTGTCTCTGAGGCTTAATAATGACTGTGCATGTCTCTTGACTACATAAAACTGCAAGTCATAGCTGTTCCCAGCAGAGTGACATGAAAGCTCTACGGAGCCTTCGGTTTGAATTTTTTCACCACTATAAGCAATAAGCTTAGCACACTTTGCCAAATCAAAGTTGTTCTTCAGCTGTTGCTCTAGCAAACATTTCTGCTGACATAACATTGCACTTTGAGCCAGTATCTACTTTAAACTCTATGGTTCGCCCATTAATCAGGACAGTGCAAAATATTTTACTTTTTGCCCATAAATCTACTGTATTGACTGTTTCACCAATCACAGATGCAACATCAATATAAAAAGTAGGGTTACGGCTTTCTAATTGATCATCTTGCCTCTTTGAATGCTCACTGTGAATAACATGCCTTATTTGATTTACAAAACCTTTTGAAATGATTCCACTTTTCCCAAGAATGACACGAAAACCTAAGCACTTTTCTTATTTGGACTCATGGATTCCACCACAATTGCGACAGTTTGCTATGAGGGCTGCTTCAGGTTCTGCTGAGTCACCCCTATGCTTCGCTGCATGCACCCTAGGCCTTGCTGAAGCTGCTCTGGGTTTTGCTGAAACTCAGCCTATAGTTGCCACACGCGTTGGCCTGTATCTTTTAACCTCATGCTGCATACTATCTACATTAGCTTTGGAAGGCACTGAAAGCATACTTTTCTCAATTGTAAGCATATCTGTGTTCTTTTCTGTGAGGTCATATATCTGACAAAGCTCAATGGCCTTGTTTAAAGTTAAATCACTGTAAATCAATATCTTTCAGCTTTTCCCAGTTAGGGATTGCCACTGTGGATCTCTGGTCTGCCGACTGATTGGTAGTGAAGTTGTTATGGTGTCAAGTTGCCAGCCCAGCACCCAACCTTTACTGAATGCACACACACACACACACACACACACACACACACACACACACACACACAAACACACACACACACACACACACACACACACACACACACACACACACACACACACACACACACACACACACACACAAACACACACCAACCTGCATGTTTTTAAAACTCACTCAACCGCAGGGAGGACATGCAGACTCTGCATAGAATTTGCTCGATCTGAGAATCAAACCAGATAACCTCTTGCAGTGAGGCGGCAACCCTAAGCACTGCACCACCGTGGCCAAAAGTGAAATCACTGTCTCAAAGCAAAATCTTTCTCACTGTGTCATTATTAGTACCACACACAAGCCTGTCTTTTATCTTCTCTTTTGTCTAATCACCAAATCTGCATGTTTTAGCCTTATTTCTCAGTTCGGTTATATATGCTTCAAAAGTTTCAACTGTTGTGCTGGTGCTGCGGTAGCGCTGTCGCCTCACAGTAAGATGTTGTCCTGTTCGATTCTCAGCTAAAGCGACTTCTGTGTGGAGACATGCGTGAATGGGCGTACCTTCGTTGAAGGTTGTGCGTCAGAGCTGGCAACTCGGCACGTAAATATCTACTGCCAATCATTAGCGGACCGGAGTTCCGCTGTGGCAACCCCTAACCGAGAAAAGCCGAAAGACACAACATGCTTCAAAAGTTTCACCAGGCTTTTGATCTCTAGTGTAAAATAAGTGTCTTTACATTGTAATATTTATTTGTGGGTTACACATTTCTCTAAATTTACATTTTAAGCACTCAGAGTCTTTCCAAGTTTCAGCTGGTACCACAATGTGGCAGTTTTCCCCTCCCCTGCAAACACAGCAGGTGCATACACAAATGCACTTTGCAAAATATTCTTTGCAGTGGCTGTACTTTGTGAAATAACTCTACTGTAATAACACACACTTGTCAACACTTTGCACACTTTGGATACTTTCAATAGCTTTAATTAATGCAAAAAAGTAGTACACTGTGAAAAAATATGGTCTTCTTCCTTTTCTTATACACTTTATGTGATTTGGATGTAATTTTAAACGCTTCATAATTATTTTGAATATTTTTATCAGTATGTTGCAGTTTTGAACATTTCATTTAATTAGAAATTCACTTTGAGCATTTGGAGTGCTTCACTTTATATTCCTTGTGAAAAAAATCATTTAAGTGAGTTTTATTATCTGGAATTTGTTTCTGACCTGTTTGTGAATTGTTTGAGCAGTAGGGGTGATCCACTCCTCTATATTCCTCCACTTCTAACTGTGAGCTTCAGGTTTTGACTCTAGATCCAATTCTGACACCATATTGCTCATCTTGTGTATCTGAATAAGGCAATGAGGCCTGGGTGTTCATTTAAGTAGTTTATTACACACAAATACATCAGGTTGGATGGCAGAAACATTAAACCTAAACAAACAAACTAACTGACTAACTGCTACATACATACATGCTCTCACTTTGGCTGATCACTCAAAATTAAACTCTTGCTTGCACGTGCTCAGTACATACATGCACATGCTCACTGACTGGAATGCTTCTTAAAGGTACATCACACACTCTGATCTATAGATACTCACAGGTCCAATATGCATCTTTGCATGATGTGGTGGAGGTGATTAAGAGGTTTGTTGATCCTTGGTTGGTGAAGGTTAATATATATTCAGCTTTTCATTTGTTGCCAGTACAGGAGGATGAATTGCCATTACTTGTTATGGTGGTTAACAAGAACTTTTACTTTGATAAGGCCATGCCCATGGGTTGTGAGGTGGTGTGTGCCACTTTTGAGAAATGTAGCTCTTCTCTTCACTGGATATGGCAGCAAAAGGTCAGTAGTCAAAGGGCTGTTCATTATTTTGATGATTTTCTTTTGGTAGGTGATGGAGCTGAGGAGCAGAAGCAGGGATTCATGCATATGTGCAAGGACTTGGGTGTTGCTCTTGTGGAGATGAGGCTTGTTTTGTCTCCCTAAAGATACTCTGCAGCATTTAAAGGGTGAGACTTGGTGGTTTCAGACTAAAGATTAGGTGTGAACTAAGGACATCATGGAGCTTATGGGTCTCTTGAATTTTGCATGCCATAAAATTAGTCCAGGCAGGGCATTCTGTAGATCAGTAGCATTTCTGCTAAAGAGAGGGAAAAGCAAACCCCATGGGTGCAAGTTATTAAGTTAGTACAAGCAGATTTGAGTTTGTGCATGACATTTCTTGATCGTTCCAATGGCATTTCCATTTGGCAGAGAGAATTGGTTACTCAATATTAGCTGCAGTTTTTCACAGATGCTATGGGAGGAGAAGGAATGGGGGCATATTTCAATGGGGAATGGTTTGTGTCATCATGGCCAGAAGACTGGGCAGAAGAATGGAGAAAAGATGTATTATTTCTGGAATTAATGCTCATTTGGATGTCTTCAGTGGTTTGGCAAGACCACTTGCAGGACACAAAGATTGTTTTCAGTTCTGACAACTTGGCAGTGGGACAGGTTTTAAGGGCAAAAAAAGCTACATCTATGTTGCTCCTGTCAGTTTTAAGGAAGCTTGTTTGTCTAAGTTTATTGTTCAGTTTTTCCTTTTCAGCTACACATGCACCAGGTGCAAGGAATTCAATAATTGACAGCCTTTCTCATTTTCAGCGTAACAGGTTTCGACAAATGGCTCTGCGGGATCCAGTCAAACCAGTGATACTTCTGTCAGAGGTGTGGTGTCTTGGTAAGATGTAGTAGGATGGCTTATTCAGCAACTGTGTGCAGTTTCCACACACAAAGCATATTATAGGACACTGGCTGTCTTTGGTGAATTTGTGGTGAAGCTGCTGGAAGAAGACAGATTATGGTCTTTTAAGTTATTGCAGCAGTATGTGTCTAGTGTATGGTTGGAGAGATGGGTGCTTAAATCAGTTAGACTACATTTATCAGCCCTTAATATATTTATTAAAGTAGTGGGGTTGGAGGACCTCACTAAATCATGGCTGATAGTTTGGATACTGAAAGGATGGGATTGCGTACATGGTAGAAGGAACGATTTGCGTCTAACTTTGACGAGGTCTGTTCTTAGGGTGTTGTTGTCCAGTTTGTGTTTATTAGTAGGGAATTCAGTAGATTACCCATTTTGGGCTTTGTTTGTGGTGTGGATGAGCTGTGGCGTTCTTTGAACATTTAGGGTGAATGAGCTGCTGGGGTCACTGTTCTGGAAGAATGTTATAATTTTTTTTCTTTCACAGTGTTGGTTTGGTTAGAGTGGTCTTAATCAGATCAGGTGGGCAGAGGTACTCAGCTCGTGCTTTGGGTGTGTGTTGAGGAGTTCCTTTGTCTAGTGGCCCGAGGTAAAAAACTACAGCATTCCCTTGGAAGTAGATCTCAAGAGTTTGTATTTCATACGCAAAGTGGTAACATGACAGATGGTGGGCCAATTATATGTCTGATGTGGAAGGTCTTTTAATGTTTAGCTTTCCAAGGTGACAGATTTTTCCACCCATTCATGTTGGATAGGGAAGGCATCTGTCTTGGCAAAAGAAGGGAGGTTGGGGAAGTTATAAATAGGGTGGGGTGCTCATTATCTGGGGCATTTATTATCATATATTAGGTAAGTGGGAGTTCAGTTGCATTGGGAATATTATTGTCTTATATTAGGTAGGTGGAACTTAAGTTTATTCATGCTTATTATTATTTTTTCTCTCTTGTCTCAGGCAGGGGTTGTTGTAATATAGGGTCATTCCTTTGTGCATTGGATAGTGAGGCATGCTGAGATTAGATCAGATTGAGTTGAGGTGGGGTTATCATAATATGGGTGGAATGTGATTTCATAAGGTTTACAGGTCTGAAGTGATGTCAACTCTTGGACAAGTTTGAAGGTATACAGCTTAAGATTAAAATACCATGGATTCTGGTCCTTCCTTTAGCAGGTAACAAAATAGGGGAAGTTTCAGACAGGCAATTAGTGGCTATGATCATGGGGGATTTGGTCAGTCTGAGGCATATGTTTCCATTTATGATTATAGATTATAGTTTGGTCAGAGATAGTACCACGATTAGTCTGGAGGCATGCTGTTAAGTTTACAGCTATTAAGTTGGCAACCCATTTTTTAATCATCAGCTTTCCAGAGTTTGGACTCAGCTTGGTGTTTATGTTATTAATGCACATCTTTCATTATTGATGAAGAATTCGGTTATGTCATTGTAGACTTTATAGAAGGGGGAATAGCTTGGCATCAGGCTGGTGGGCAGAGAACTGGGGCTGCAGTTATCCCTTCATCTGTTCCACCTTCTCATGTATTTCTATTTGAGTTGATATAATGGTTATTTGTGATAGAATTGAGTGGTATCACGCTGCTTCTAACAGGAGGTTGGGTTTAAGTGAACAGACTGGTTAACACTGCTTTGTGTTAATATGTGGATGAAGGTGAGTATCATTTGCTTCCATAGATACTGATATTTGTATGGGTTACATGGGGAGGTGGAGATGAGAAAGACTGTGAGCTCACTCTTCGGCCAGTATTATTTAGTAATATTTGATTGGTTTGGCAATGAAATATAAAGTAACTTAACTATTTGTTGATTTCTTTAAAGATCAAAAATCTGGAATACAGTTCACTGCAAGGTATGATTTTTTCTATATGGCTTTACTACAGATGAATATTAGTAAACTGATTGATGATGTTTTCAGTATGACTATACGTATTAATCAATTTAATAAAAAATCTTCATTGTTTTCCAAAAGTTGTCATACATGTATTACAGATATATCTAAATTGCAATTTATTAGCAGCAAAAAAATCTGCAGTAATGTTCCAGAGTTTGTTACATTAGGAGTGTTGATGGAACAGTGTTTTTTTAAAAAGGGAAAATAATTTAAACAGCATGACTTAGGCTAAGGTCTCAACATGAGGCACACCCAGAGTTAATACATTACAGCATAATATTGGAAGGAATAATGACACCTTTTCTCAGATTTGATTTATAACCATCCATTGTACCAACAGATGTTTATTTAAAAAATGTTAACAGACATTGGTATTTGTTAACAAATTATAGATTTTATATTAATGCAGTAGACAACAGGTGCTATTTTGGTTTTCAGAAAGACAAAGCTTTGGGACAATATTTTTCAAATTATAAAACATCTTTTATTTATTTTACATTTGTTGACTCGGTGTATTTGATTGAGCTAAGTAGCCCTTTTTCAGCGAAGGCCCGGGTAGAAAATCTCCACTTAAAAAGCAGTTACAACATAAACAGAAACATTATTATAACAATACAATATACATAAGAGGATCATTACAATATCTATAAGTCTTACTCATAATTAGAAAAAAAAATTGTGATCAGTAGTCTTTTCAAACTCATAAGTCCAACGATACTTTAATTGACTATTCTGTATGTGGTAATTGTGTCAATTATAACATGGTAGCAAGAAAACATTTCTCTTGGACCACAAAACAAATGAGATTTGCCATCTTTTCATTTATAATAGTGACTGGTTGGTCTACATGGTCATATGTGGCTATGGTTGTAACCATTTGAAATCATGTCATTTCCTTAACATTAAATCTCATCATCTGTTGTGTGGGGGGCTCCATTCAGTTCAACCCCTTAGCATTGCAAGGTAGTATACTGACAGAATCTCATGGATAATGTAGGGTGGATTAATGAGTTTGGTGCAGTGAGACCAGATGGCCTCCATCATCCTTCTCTCACTATGATAGGCTTTTGGAATCTGGCCCTTAATGAATTCAGGAATTATGTCACTCCATACCAAGTATTACATACAGAAAAACATTAAATTACTAGTTTGCAGGGAAATGTGTCCCTCTGTAACCCAAATTTTTGCATGATCTAACTGTGATGTCTCAAGTACCAAAACTGAAGTGCTTAATTTGTTTAGAAAATCATAGAAAAAACATTTCCTTCTCTGATAGTATACAACTTTGCAGCTAGAACACTTAAATAGTGTGGCTATATAGTAAGGCAAAATTGCTTGGCAATATGCTGTTTTAGTGGTTTGTGATCAGCAAATATTTTTTTTGTCCCTCTCTGCCTTCACTGCTTACTGATCATTAGCCTCCTACCAGGCAATTGGACTATTCATCTCCCTTATCACTAAAGATAAGGGTCATTTAGGCAGTCATTAGTAGTGGTACAGGAATTTTTGTTTTGCTCTATATCATGTGTTCACTCAGTCGTGTGGAGTGCAATGGGCATCAGTGATGAAATGTCCTTGACTTCTGTAAGGAGCTGACCTCAGAATTACTGCTCCACATAGCCACATCAAACACAGTCTGTCTCTTTTCTTGGTTTGCACCAGGGAAATCAGCTTACTTACATGTGCCCTCAGAGCATGTACCCTCCAATCAGCTGACTCATGTGTGCCCTCCAATCAGCTTGCTTATATGTGCCTCTGTGCATGTGCCCTCCAATCAGCTCACTCATGTGTGTCTCTGAGTGTGTCCTCCTCCTCCATTTCAACAGATTATAATACATTCTCTTACAATATAGTTATTGTGTCATAAAGAGTTAAAATCCTGACTGCAAAACTGAGAACTCAGGACTGTTCAATGAAATGGGCACTGGAAAACAATGCTAGGGTGTGAGAGGAAGCATCCAGTGATGGTTGAACAATTCATTGTGAGAGTGAAGTGGTCCTTCAGCTACATGCAGACAATCAACGGCAGACAGGTATACAGCATGCAGAATACAGGCAACAAAGTGTATCTGTCTTTAAGAGAAATAAAAACACCAAAACAGAAAAAGAAAAGTAAATCCATATATGTATGCATACAGCAAGGAAGTGTTATGCTGAACATTTATTTGCCTTGTCAGCCTGTATTTTTTTTTTTTTTTAGCAAATCTTCCCCATCACCAATACTGAAACCAAATTACAGTGTTATCTGTCAGTACTCAGCCATAGGCTCACCTGCATGACTTATGGTGTCATGTTCTGCTTTAGTATCAAGTAAACAAATACTCACAAGTGGGAAGATTTACAGAAGAATGAATGATAACCTGCGGTGAGGCTGAGTAGAAGCTCCCAACGTCTGGGGCACAAATTCTATATATCAGTTGTCTGCTGAAATTCAGAGGACCATTATTAGGATCAGGGGAACTGCAGAACTAAAATAATCAGTTAGGGGAAGTATAGAATTGTTATGAGGTTTTGATGCCCTGTGACATTTTCCCCTCACAAGGTGCCATGATTTTAGAGCTGATTATATAAGCAGCAGGAATACAGCAGTGCAAGTCCCAAAACTGATTCTGTTAGAGGTAAAGGCACCCTGGAAAATACGTGAATCACATAAAGCATTTCATTTATTTATCTTTTAAATCATAGTTTATGTATGTATGCATATATGTATAAAATCAAATATGTATATATTAGGACTCACAGCTTCAGGTCTTGCTTTTGACATAGGAAACAACATTTTAAAAAGATTCTGTTATGCACTGGACAAGTGAAAGACACACATTTAACAAATATGGACCCTAAAGTTGATAAACTATATGTGACAAAGATATGCTAAATGTAAAAATGTCCTCAAAATATGCCAAGGCTGTGATATAGCATATTACATCAGATGATAGCTGAAGCATTCATTTAGAATTCTCAGTGATCAAGCAAAGATAAGCCTTACATGTTTCTCTGGGTTACTATGTGTGCAACAAAGAGCCTGATGATGGGAATATTTAAACAGCTGTTGGGAACATTAATGTTACGAAAAAAAGGAAAAAAGTTCTAATAATATGAAATATAAACTAAAGGATGGACACATCAGAGCATGCTGTCATTACTAAAACAATATAAAAACAACCAATCAATCTTACACAGGTAAAAGATTATTTATATAAGCCAAACCAGCCTCAGAACTGTTACTACTAATTACCTGCTGTTAAACTCAGAAAGTTCCTTCATTAATGATAACATTACAGACCTTGCGGGCATTCTCAGGGGTATCATAGTCCTTGACAGGACACTGTAATATAGTTATTAATAGATTTACTGCTGCTGTAAATGGGACCCATAATACACTGCTTCAGAATAAGTGGTGCTTCAGATTACAGGGGAAGAATAGCATGAGAATGCTATAGTCCAACTACAAGAAACAGCAGAGAGGGGAAAGAAAGTGTTATAGATAAGAGACAAAGCATCAATACTTACACAGCTCAAGCAGGCATTTTGCTACAAAAGGAGAATGGGAGGTTATGGCATGTTGGTTAATGAAGTCTGTATTGAGCTTCAGAATTCCTTACAAAATGAATGCAGGAAGAAACACCAATAATAATGGGCCCCTTAAATTACAAACTGAGTGCAAACAAGGTAGTGTTTATAATATGAGCAATTAATATAAACTTTCTGACACACACAAAAATTGAGATGATTCAGATCATAATTAAATATCCCTTCATCAAGATATTTAGTTCTAGTACCTTAAATAAAACTTGTGATAATTCTGTAACATATATAGTTGGTTCTGTTTACCACAGCTTTAACTTCCACTTATAGTGATGATTAAAGGAAAGGTAAACTGATTTTTTTTTTTATATCCTCTACTTTAAAAGAAATTAGTGAGGATGACTAAAACTTTAAATGATTTTCCTATAAGACCCATATAATAATAATGCAGATCGATAAACATACAGTGTAACAGTGAATCTTCCTGCTTTAGTGTGATAGAGTGTAATTAAGGGAGACTCTTGGCATGTTGCAGTACCAACACAGGCTTAACATGGTACTCCTAGCAATCAGATGAACATGGCAAGGCAGTCATTTTAATTTGCTCATAGGCGCAGTAAAGTAGCATTTCATGGAGACCATTTATATTAATGAGCAATGGTCCCAAATAAATTAATGCAAATGAAGTAATAATGAGATGGTAATGAGAAATGATACTAACAACTTGTCTTCCCATCTGTTTGTGATTCACATTCATTATTTGACATGTTTCTGTATAGTCCAAAAATACAACCTAAAAGGCAGAATTGTGCCTTTTCTATCTACTTTGCAATCAGTGAAGATGCTTTCTCTTGCTTTTAGCTTTGCAATTTCCCAGTGTGAGTTGTTTGTCTTTACTGAGCCAAAACCACTTACACCCAGCATGGTTTACTGGCCAAGAAACTGGAGAAAGAGATTGAAAGTTACACGTTATAACTTTGATAATTAGGAAATCCTTGATCGATACAGAATGCATGGGGATATTGTAAGCGTCTTAGTGACCATGTTTGATTTCCAGTTGGATATTGTGGGGGTGTTTGGCCTTCCTATCTTTGCAGTTACTAAGGCATGTATAGCCCTCACTAAACGTCATAAGGGGACCTTCAGGAGAGGGAATGGGGACACACTGGGTAATTTGCAAGTTTCAGTCTCGAGGACACTTCAAAAGTTTCTGAACATACTCTTGGCACATGTGGATCAGTATATCTATTTCCCAGTTTCACCTGAGGACAAAGCCTACACTGTGCATGCCTTGTTTCTCCAAGGTGTTTGGTATTATAGATTGCACCCATGTTACAATTTGAGCCCCTTCTGAACAACAGGGTGAGCGGTACTGAAATAAGAAGATCTACCATTCCATCAACTACCAGGTACTGTGTGATGCATGGGTGTGCATCACCAACTTGTCTTCCCAGCATCCTGGCAGGAAATACAGTTCCCATATTTTGTATACTAGCTCACTTCCTGCCTATTATGATGTCCAGTGGTCATCTTGTTGGTAAGTGGAAATATGTGTGTGTGTGTGTGTGTGTGTGTGTGTGTGTGTGTGTGTGTGTGTGTGTGTGTGTGTGTGTGTGTGTGTGTGTGTGTGTAATACACACACACACACACACACACACACACACACACACACACACACACACACACACACACACACAAACACACACAGCTTATAATTTTTCAAGTGATGTAGCATATCCACAGGCACCATGGCTAATGACAGCAGTGAGAAAACCAAATGGAGCTGTGGAAGATAGCTCTAATATAGCCCTGTCCCAAACTCATATCATCAATGAGTGGGTCTTTGGTATGCTGAAAACCTATTTCATAGCCTGACTGTGTCTGGGGGCTCCCTTCAGTATGACCCAACTACTGTGTACAACAGACTTACTGCATGTTGCGTTCTGCACATTATATCATGATTATGTCAGTCGGGTGGCGATGTGACCTCTGCTGTCACTGCAGCTCCCAGTTACAGTCCTACTATGACTAATAATGACCAGCTGCCAACAGTAAGGGACATGTGACAGACTTATACTTGACATACAGCTGTGCAGATAAAGAGGGGTGTCTAGTCCAGATTTATTGACCATTGACCATGACATTCAGGATAGTGTTTCTTGTTTTTTTTTTTAATAAAAATGCACAAGAGTTAATTGATGCATGCAGTGCTGTGTGGCATGTGCTATACTGTCACTATTAAACAATCCATCTTATCTTATTTTTTTTCAGGACGGATAGCACTATAACTATTTATAAAATGTATGCCTGACTCTTCACTGACAGTACTTCAGTGATATCATAAGGCATCTTATAAGTGGCATTTATATTTAAGGTACACTTATAATTTTAAGTGATTTGCATTTAAGACAAGTTCATACCTTGCACTTGAAGGGAAACTGTATCACATTTCTTTTTATTGTGCAATGTTAACTCAGATTTATGTATGACATTACAAATATTTTATTTTTCTCATAAGTTACTGAGCGTCATATTATTTCATTATATCATACACACCAAGTTGTATTCTTAGAAATACAAGCCTATCGTTTATGCAATGCTGAGGGAGAAATAGCAGTAGTTCTAATGTAGATGGTCTAATACTCATACAATATTTGTTTTATCCAGGTGTGTATTATTATTCACTTTATAGTCTGTAATATTTGTTTTATGTTCTCTGTAATTTTCAGCCGTACCACTGCTGAACTGAAATTTTTGATAATGGAAGGTCACTTAATGGTGTTATATATCACAATTTGCATGTAATGCCCTACACCTTTCTGTTTCAGGAAATGTCTTTAATTGCAAACAATAACATTATTGAAATTAAATGCAAGGACATGCAAAGCCTCTTACTACTGGGTTATACTGTGTACACAATTATTCTGCATTCATTTTTAATTGAATTGTTTTGTTACTGCTTTGCATTAGAAATCAAGCATCAACATCAGTGTATTGAAAAACACGATAGTTAAATGATACATGTCACACAGGAAATGTCTAGCCTGAGTTACAATACGTGCATGTGATCTAGAGGAGGGGCTGTCATGTGAGCTGGATGGTGACCTGCTGTAATGGCGAGACTTACTTGATACAGGTGATCTTAAACATAGTAATTTCACAGTGCTGCAGGACTGATGGGTTTTATTCTCTGTACATGAACACTCATGTCAACTGTACTAATCCTGTTCCATTTGTTCAACCTTAGTGTTTCCTCAGCTTTGTTGAGAGGCACTTACAGTGTGATGTACTATAACGCTGCATGTTCATACAGTACCCAATATCAGTCTTCATCACTGTTTGTAGCTGACAATGATTTGAGTGTGCATAGGTACTGAATAGTGTTGCGTGAAGGTGGGGATGGCTGTTGTGATGGCCATCATACTACCCATGAGTGTGACCATGGAATTATTCCTGCTCTCTATAATTTGCATATTTTGCTCTAACTCATTACAGCAGAGTGTGCCTAAAAGCATTTCTGCAGTTACCTCCTAATGACACCTCTAGGCATCAAATACTGCTTGTTCATATTTGCAATAATAATTCCAAAACCATGCTACATGCAAGGTGTCAGAAGATTATATCTTAAAGCATACTTGATGGCGAACACAAATGTATTGATGTTTGACCTCTATCTAATGCAATTAAATGGATAATGAATATTATTTGAATACTGTTTATTTGTATTGTAGTAATTTTCCTATTTCTCTAAATATCTCAGTATTTAGGTAAGACAGACAGGACTGCATAACTTGTATGAAATCTCACAGATGTATGAAGAAATTCCTGCTGGCAGTAAGTGTCTTGCTTGAATGGTTACTGATATACCATGAGCTGTTTTAAACGACATTACAAAATGAATATTCACTGCCTTTATTTTGGCTTATAAAATCCTTCTAAAGCATCAAACTGAATGAATGCCACTAGTGTAAAGATTAATTTAGCCAGAGTCGTTTGCCATTTACACTTTTCTAGTAATACTTAGGTTCCAGAGGTATGAATATTTGTTTGAACTGTAACGTGACAACTTCATTTTAAAGGCTCAAGCCACAAACACTTGGAGTTTAAAGTATTCATTCACCAGAGGGAATGAGTTAAATTAGCCCTTATAAATTGCACTACTCTGACCATCTCTAGTGGACTCTCTGTGACTGTCGACTGATCCTAAACAATATCATGGCACATTTGCTGTTGTGCAGCCAGTGCTGTGTGTATTTACTGAGATAGCTGTGATTTATACCTGTACCTGGATCCCTTTCATTAGGCGTCAAAGTGGAAAATTCTACCTTGGAGTTTGTGCTGTAATCTAGATGGTATTCTTCTGGTTTTAGGGACACTGCTAATTTACAAGTTTTATATGCAGATTATGCTGAGGTAGACTTACTTACAGTAATATTTGAGAGTGTATGGCAACAGATTCATGTAACTAGTACTTGGGTAATTGAAGATGTGCTGTGCTGAACCAAACTGTCCTTGGGCAAACAAGCCCAAGATTTAACTTCTCAACACCATCCTGTAGATTTGTCTTATACGTCTGTGACTATGGACTTTCAGTCATTATATACAAAGATTCCAAACACTTATGGTCTGGAGGCATTGAAGAATTATCTATTACAGTAGAGCGATTATGATTATATATTTACAGATTTATGTTTGTTCATGGAAATGGTATTAGAGAATAACATGGTTCTAGTTCATAAATGGTATTACTTGCAGAATGATGGCATGGCTATGGGCACATCTAGTGCCAATAACAAAAGCAACATTGTTATGGTTAGTGAGAAAATGCAGCTATAATTAAAAGTGAATGGTTTAGCATCTATATTTTATTTTATCAATGATTTCTGGATGACCTTTTCCTGGTATGGAAAGGGAGTGATAGCAAGTTTCAAAAATGTTATGAGCATGTCAGCACTTCCCTCCCCTTCCTGGAATTTACTATTTTAAGCTCCTATGGCAGGATATTTTTTTTTAGATGTTGATATTACTAGGAATAAGGATGGTAGTATTACCACTGGTGTTTATAGGAAATCATGTCACAGAAATATCTATCTCCACAGGCAAAGCATGCATCACATACATGTCTTTCAAAATATAGTAAAAGGTCAGGGTTTGTGAACATCAAGGCTCCATGTGAATGATAAGGATTTCAATGAAAAACTTGTTATGCTGAAAGCCAGATTCCAAGACAGGGGTTATTATAATAATGGTATAACCCCTTATTTGAATGAGGTCATTATTTCAAGAGATAATTTAAATAAAACATATTTTTCTGAAAGGGTGGTCAATATTGATAGAGGTTGCGATCAGAGTAGGAATGGTATGGTGGGTTTCCCACTACATTTTAGTAGTGATCCTGGTGCTATCATAGGTATTATTAAGAAACACTGGCCACTCAACTCTTGAGCCTACAATCAGGGACATAGTAGATGGCTGCCCAAAATTTTGGTTTAAGGACAAGAAAAACAACCGTAGGATGATGTGTCACCCTGGAATATGAGATAATGATAGCGAATATTCATTCAATGGTATGAGACCTTGTACTTCATGTAATTACTGTTCTTTCATTAGCTTGGAATCTGAATTTTTGCATCCCAAACACTGGGCACCAGTTCTACTTTAAAGTTATGGCTGACTGTGGCACAAGTCATGTGGTTTATTTAGTTGTATGTTAACTGTGTAAGGCTTTTTATCTGGGTAAGACCCATAGAGTTTTATGGCAACGTATGAAAGAACATACCTACCATATTAAAATTGAGTCTCAGAAAAAAATATTGGTAAAACACATCAAGGATAAGGCTTGAGAACATACATTTAAGTTTATGATTGTAGATATTATTAGGGTAAGTAATAGGAAAGGTGATATTAGTACTTGTACATAATCTGTTGAGGCCAAATGGATTATAGAATGCAAGAAGATAGGGGTATTGTGTTAAACGGCAGTGTCTTTGAATCCTTTCTTGAAATTAAGGGAAATACGATGAGCTTAATTTTTATATTTTTATATATTCTTATATATATTTTTATATTGTTTTCAGTATACATATTATGTGACAATTTATGTTTTTTGTTTGTGAGATTTTATATTACTCTATTATGGTCTAATTCTGTCAAATGCTGCATCTGATTGGTTGTATATAATCACGATGTTTCAATTAGACAATTGATAATATGTATACAGCTTGTTACCTTGTTACTCAATGGTATGAAGAAGCAATGTGTTACATTGCAAAAGTGCCATCCGTGGGTCGCGACATCATCAACAACGCTGTTCTCATTGTACACTTTTCTTCAGCACCATAAAAGGCAAACTGCCTTTCATAACAAATAGTGTAATGACAGTGCCATTTTAAGTTAAGACAATTCTAAGACTGACATTGACACTTAGATACACTAATAATAAATTTTTAAAGTAATGGCCCTGCATTTAATTCAGCACACACATTAATCTGAGACTTGCAACATGGTTATCGCTCAAGTATACATAAATTCATAATAGTCACTATTTCTTTGTTATGACAGAAATTCTTTTTGTTTGACACATATTGCATCATACTTTTTTTTTTTCATAGTTCTTAGGGAAAAGATGAAAAAGTAAGTTTTTTAGAGGGCTGCAAAAGATTCTGCACTTGGATTGAAGACTTTTTTTTTTTCTGTTCCCCCTGGGCTGGTCAACCATGTAGCCTGTACTGTTACTGTGCATATACGACTTGTATTGCTGGGTTGAGCATTGGTCACATGTTCACACCAATAAGGCATTTTTTTATTATTATTATTTTAGCCCTAAACCCTCCACCACTGCAGAGGCACAGGCTCACAGATGTGAGGGCCTGCTCTGCCTTCCAATATGAGGGTAGTTGCTTCTGCACGTGCATAATGAAGGCTGCTGTTTAGAAGCAGCTTGGCTAATGTGCTGCATACCACAAACTTCCATCTTTGTCAGTTGCTTATATTTCAAAATGATGTATGACTTCCTTTACCACCCTAGTTGGGTATACCTGCATGGGCTGCACACCTGTACTCTCCTCTTTTGGCTACTACAGCACATGGCTTGCAAGTCAATCCTAGGTGATGTAGTTCAGAGGAAGGGCTTCAACCCTCTATGCCATAGATTCTACTGAAGATTCAACACTTCTTCTTTTGACTTTTCCCGGTTAGGGGTCACTACAGTGGATAACCTGTCCTATCATGATTGGCAGTGGAGTTTTTTTTTACAGTGTCGAGTTGCCAGCCCGGCACCCAACCTTTCACAGAAGGCACACACATGCATGCACTCACATCTAGGGCCAGTTTAGAGTGTCCACCTACAGCATGTCTTTTAGGATGTGGGCAGAAACTGGAGCACCCAAAGGAAACCTACGTGACCACAGGGAGAACATGCAGAATCTGCACAAAAGGCACCCCAGCCGAGGATCAAACCGGAGAACCTCTTGCTGTGAGGTGGCAATGCAATCACTGCACCACCATAGCTGCCCACTGAAGATTCAACACTGCACGTGTAAAATCAGTTTCACAGCTCAATATGAGCATTTTCAGTAAATTTCTTTATAATATAGACTAACTATAAATTCATGATGTACACCAATAAAAAAAAGTACTAGAAATTTGCAAAATTACTGCCCACATTTAGTCAGAACAGAATGAGCCCTTATTTTTTTGCATAACTGAAAAACCAACAGGATCAGAACTACTAGACCCAGGATGTAAACTTTGCTTGTGATTTATATAGGACTTGTTTGAGGGACAGGTATGTATCCTCAGAGAACTCCCATTCTCTGGAATTTGCTTCCCATCAGTCTGAAGCAGATTCCCTCCCTACCCCTATTCAAGCCTAACATGGACCAGATGGTAAATTAGAAAATCACCTGGTCTGACCCTTATATCTCTGAAGGATAGAGTCAGTACCTAAATTATGTCCTAACATACACCTGATAAAAAACTCTAAGGCAAAATAGCCCTTGGAATACTGTTAGGTTGCATAGCCAGGCTTATAAAGGCTCGAGTGGTTGTTAACCTTGTATATAACTATGATCCTATAAACCTATGGTGAAAGTAGCCTTGTAATATTTTTAATTTCATATATTTTAATCCTAAACTTCAAACACTGATTTACCTGACAGCATTTAGCGAATAAAGGAGTCATCATTTCTTAGTGCACAGGCATATATTTCTATTTTTTTCTTATGCTCAATGCTTGCTGATCATTTAGCCTTCACACAATTGGAGAGGGTCCAATTCATAATCTTATAGATTCATAGGTAAATACTAGGCTATCAGCCTGCAGACTATTACAAGCCTAGCCAGCAACCAGGTAAAGTCCTTAACCATTATGTCAACCTCTCCCTGCAAAGGAAATGTAGGAGCACAAAAGCAGTGGTCAAATTGGGATCCCCAACCCTGCATTCAAGAGGCAGACAGCTATGCACATTGACAAGCAGCAGTTATGATGTGAATTTCACCCAAGATCAGGGTGAGAACCTTATGTACTGATGCATCATTCAGGCAGCCATGTTGATGATCCAGAAAATTGTATAAGGGTATAATGTCCTATTTGCAAACCTGTGGAGGGGGTGCGTGTGTGATCCATATCACCACAGGGGCTCACATTGCCTTTGCTATGTGAGTGTACGCTTCTGTACAACCATGTTGAATTTTACCACTAAGTGGTAACTTAGTGGTCTTAACATCTGATCTTTGGTTACACATTTGTATTACTACCTTCCTCCTAATGATTTTGGCAATGTTAATTTGACTCTGCTACATGACTTCAGGAAGGGTCACCCATTTGCCCCTGCCAGCTACATCATTGGCCTTAGCTACTAGTCAAACTCAGATCATCTAAGACATGGTCAGGGCCTCATCCTTCTATGCCTCTCCAGGTGGTTATTACCTGTATTTTGAACTTCTCATTGAGGAGAAAACCTCTATCACATCTTTGAAATTCACTGTCCAGAGATAAAATAAAATCCAGACAGCTTTGTAGATGGCCAGTCAGAAGAACAGAGAAATGATCAAGCAATTCTCTTTTAATTGTATGATCAGACAAATATCGTGTGCTGCCATTCCTTTTATTTAGCTTTTGCATTTTGGTTTGATTCCTAACCCTTTAATGCCACTTTTAATGCGTCTGCTCTATGTTCACACAAATCAACTTATATCGATATCCTTAGAAGGGTCCAATGTTTGCCGTGAGCATGGGCTTACTGTATGAGCCTATTCTTACATGTCTGTTTACAGCCAAAAGTAAATTCAGGGTGCTCTGCAATAAGGACCAAGGCAGAAAGAAGCATGCACAGTTCTCATTCATTATTCTTCCCTTCCTGTAGAAATGTTACGTAAAGAATTTTGTACATTTTGACACCCTATCTTTATCTCATGTTACCCATGTTAGATTAAGAATGGTGATCTTATCTTAATTGTGGATAGTTTGATTTAAAACAATTAGTCATTTTTATCAATTTATCTAGATCTGAGGTATTATTACAGTTTCAAATGAGTCACATGGCTAAAGCACACCATCTTGTAGAAATATTCTGTGCTAGATGTAAATATAACAGCATTTCCCATACAGTGAACAAATTCTCTTTGTGTCTTGACTAGCCAGTATTAATAGCATTGTCATGTACTCAGAAGTGAAAATTTGTATCAGATTTCTTTTTTCATTGACATGTTTCATATTATGGTTCTGTCTGCTATTTTCCAACAATAAATTTTGGACAAACTCTGACCCTTAGTTACATTGGATAGAGCTTGTGAAATAACACATTCCCATCCAGCATCTGCAAAATAATATACCTCTATCAACTCAACAGTATCCTCAGATTCCTGAGCATTTGCTGATAAATCAAGTTTAAAAGTATTATTTCCATGCTAAACAAACACAGACATCTTATGAACAGAAAATGTTGTTATGATGCGCAATGCTGCCATTCAAAATGCCTTCCCTACAAATGGCAATAGTCAGTACATTCAAAGTATTTATATCTTTCCTGTGCTCTGTCATAATTAAATAATTAAAAATCTTGACTTATATGTGTCTACAAATTTTATTGCATAGCTTTTCATATTTTGAAGATGGTCAAAAATGGAAAGCAGCAGACTTTTTTTGTATTTTTTTTTCCGTAGACATACCCTATAATTCAGATACATGCCTAAGAAGCCTGAAAAAAGGCCTACCACTGTGATAGTTACATGGCAGAAATGAATTAAAATGATTAATTAAGAAGGTGGTATTTAGCACTTTGAGTATTAAGTAATTAAGAACTGTGTTCCAGTAAATGATAAGGATGACAAACACATGTATCACTCATGTAGTTACAGAAATCTTGAGCGGCAGTAGCATGAATGTTGTATGAGCATGAATAAGGGTGTCCATATGCACAATGTCTCAGCACTACATGAACTGCTGAAAGTTACAATATATGGTTCATAGCAAAGTCCCTATTATTAATTTGTGTGTGTGTGTGTGTGTGTGTGTGTGTGTGTGTGTGTGTGTGTGTGTGTGTGTGTGTGTGTGGACCTACATATATTTAGGTCAGTTACCTTTTGTTTTTACACAAAGCTTCGATGGACATGCATGTAAGGGTAAGTCAGGGGACTGGGAAGAGGGTGTATGTATTGAAGCAGGGGCACATGATCAAATATGAAAGAAAAACAAAAACCAAAAGGAGATATGGTAACACAAATGAGTTAAAAATAGATAAATATGCTAAGAGATGGAACATAAGCAGTAAAGGGACTACAACTGCGGAGGAAGGTGAGAAGGTGATGCACACAAGGAAGTGGTGTCCCATGACTGAGGACAGACCAGTATCACAGATCCTGCTCTTTCTGCATTAAGGAGATCCAGAGTGAGGTATATGACTACCCTCCCTACTGGCTACGCCATCAGGTGGCACACTAGGCAGTCCGGGGATAATCAGAAAATGATGGTCAGCAGGTTAATCTAGATAGCAAGGTGCTGGTCCACCACTTCTGCCATTAGCTCCTCCCACTACTTCCAACTAACAAAATTTGACCTACCAGCAATGACTCCAGATGGTGCAACAGCATCCCTTTTAAGTGACTCACCATCAAAGGCTACTAATACTCAACCTTAGAAATGGCAGATGCACCAGATTAACTTGGCAAACTGATTTAGGGAAAAGGGTAGTACAGCAGCAGTGATCCATTTAGTCGTTAAACATATTATTAAAGTGATCAGTATTTTCAGCTCAGAATTTTAACAATTCATTTTATGTGACCTCAGTCCATGAAAATAAAAACATTTTCTTTCAAGTGTACTGACAAACCATTCTCTACAAATGGAGTACAAAATTTTACTTTCTAAGTGGAAATAGAACACTAACATCCATCATATATAGGACACACTGATAATGATGATTCACGGAATACATAAGTGAGAGGAATTGACAGTATAGTGACTGCAAAATGAATGGCAAAAAATATAACATTAAGTAAAAAATGCAATATGTAAGCTTTCCAACTTGGGTATTTCAGTACAATGTTTTTGTTCCTTCTGTAAATATAAAAAGAATTTGGTTTTCTTTCAGAAATTGTTATGAGATGTTATAAAATTACATTATAAATTGTTACAAAAATAATGTCCACAAGATACACACAATTATATTTTCTGTCAAATGTAAAGTGCTACATGGCCAAAAATTCAACTGTGTTAAAGATGTCTTTGGCTTTTCCCAGTTAGGGGTCGCCTCAGCAGAACTCCAGTCTGCTAATGATTAGCAGTAGATATTTATGGTGCCGAGTTGCCAGCCTGACGTCCAACCTTTAGCGAAGGCACTCCCATTCACGCATGTCTTTCGGAGGCCACTCAACCGCGGGGAGGACATGCAGACGCCACACAGAAGGCTGTGTTAAAGAGGTCATTCATGAAAATATCTTAACAGATTTATGCTTGAGCTTCAGTTTAATTTTGAAGAGAAAGGATGTGTAGTACATCAGGATAAAAGTCTGGTTTAAACATGCTATGAATATAAAGAGTGAAGGCTGGAAGCTTAATCATTCTAAAGGAAAGGATCCCTCCAACAAAGATAACAAAGTTTCATTGCTTTGCAGCAAAAAGAAATTCATGTCTTCAGACATCATAAAACTGCATAGTAGGGCTACAAATGCATGCACTAAAATATAAAGCAAAGAGCTGGGATGTAGTTTGACAGCTTATGCATAAACTGGCATATATAATGCATCTGAAATAATTTCACAGTCTGTGAACAGGTCAGCGATATCCTGTCATAAACCAAATGTGTAAATGAAGATAATGAGGCGATGCTATGCATCATAAATCACAAAAATGATGCAATCATTTGAATTCTGAAGAACAAATTTACCTAAACAAAATAAGTTTAGTGATAATAACATCAAGGATGTAATGAGACCAGAATTGAAGAAGATGCATTACCCTAAATAATATGCTGCCAGATTAGCAGGAATACGTGCAGGCATATTATTAGTATTAAATGAACAAAATGAAAACAATGAAAAACAGGAAATGATAGCTTCTTCAGCACAGAAGGATATTAGATCCTAACAGTTCATGCAAGGTATTCACTGAATATTTATTTTACCGGTCCCTTAAATTTATCCTCTATCCATTTTCTCTTGTGTTCATATCTTTGACACGGATTGTAATGGACTAGCATGTATAAGCATTGGCTCATTATAAAGCTCTGTCATGCTTAGGCATTTCTTGATATAAGAGGCCTCCTAATCTTTGTCTTAAATGTGTAATTCCCTGATTGCTAAATTAATTCAAGGATCACTCCTGACTGGTATGCTGTAATTCCAAAGTCAGCTCACAAACTTCATGTCTTTGTTGGACAGTGGCTATTGCAATTAGACAAACCTCAGAATAGCAAAGGAGCCATATAATTATGCTATGTCTGATTATAGCAGGAGGGATGGTGTTTTATTAGTTGTTAAAATTGTCATTAACAATACTCCTCTGCAAACCTGAAGTAACCCCTTCTCTATCCCCAAAAAATGTATCACTCTGTTATAAATCGTGGTTTTTGAGTCCCACACACACTTTAATTGTCCAGGATGTTACAAAGGAGAGCAGAGAACTCAAAACATGTATTATCAGGTCAAAATACACATTGTATTAGCACCATGTCAATAAAATAGTAATTCCTGTCTACTTAGCAGTTTTACTAGCCCCTTCCTTTAACATGTGGCCTTCAGCTGAAAACTGGAATTAGTGTTCCCAATGTACCACTATTACATAGACACTTGGTAAGTTACTACAGCTGGGCCTGTTGCGACTGGGCTTCTAAAGTGCACATGCACACAGGAAAACAAACTCTCATTCACTCACAGTGTTCTTAAGGCCACTACTTGGGACTGATTGTCTTGATGTACACATTGATCTTGATGGAAATGGTACTGATAGTTGTCCTTCCACTTATATAAACACCACTGCCATTAACAATTATTTATAATTTAAAAGCGGGCATCCAATATACATTAAGAAGAACGCCATATAGGTGCAATCGTAATACTGGATTATGAGGTTTTTCTTAAGTCAACTAGATAAATGAATTAGCTTTTTTAAATTTATGATAACATTGTTGATATCCATTTGTGGAACCAGCTGAAATCTGTCTAGGCTAAGAAGTTCTTTATGATTTTAAGTAACAGTGGTTCAATGGCTATTAATTATGAGAGTGGTAATAACAAGAAAAATGATAATTTGAATACATCTGATGGTATTTACAATATAAAGAGAGTTTTTATTTACAGTTGCAAGAGCATCTTGAGAAGTAAGTAATCATCTGAAATTGTGGTTCCAGTCCCATTTTGTTAACATAACATCTTATAGTTTAAAAGCATTTGGTGAGCAGGACATTTAAATGTGTGAGTTAATTCAAAATGTATTTTTTTGTAAAAAATGCAGAGTAATTCATGAGTTCCATCTGTCCCTATTATTCCATACAAACGTCTATAGAGAGCAAAAGTTTTTCTCCTGCAATACCACCATGGAGATAAATCTAGCAGTGTGCACAGGATGCATGGCCTTGTGTGTGGATAAAAAGTAGACGACTTTCATTCTAAATATATAAACACATGAGTGACATCAAGATCTAGGCTACAATTAGTGCTTTACTTAGGCACAGGACAATATGCAAACATTTCAGAAGATTAACTTTTTGTGTTCTTTTTTCTGTACCACATGGACACGTAGATGTTATTTAAAATTAATTGAGGTGTCAAATGCATCTGAACTCTCATGTAGGTTCTGAAATTAAGGAGACTGTTAATATTTAATGCTTGTTAAGAACAAGACCTTGTTTGATTATGGTTGTTTTGACTGATTTCTGAATTTTTACTGACATTCTTTTAGTGTATCTTTTTTGTTGTTGTTGTTGCTATATATAGATATTTTTGGACCCCACCCTTTGTATATCATTTTACTGACCTGGTGCCAGTGCCCTCATCTATGTGAGATTTAATTATTTAGTGTCTTACCCTTATGACTTACTTCATAATTGCTGAAGTTGTTTATGGAACCTACCCTCACCCTGGGGTCTTGGCCATCTTTACTTTCATCCAGGAGGTTCTATCTTAAAAGCCCTACTTACTTTCCCTTTCCCAAGCCCCTTGCTCAACCTATGTCGAAGGGTAACTCCTTCATATGGACCATACCTCCCCTTATTAAGCATCGATGATTGCACTCTCCCAAAAAAGGTACAACCATTCCTCCTTTCCAGTCCATCAGATTCCCAAACAGCTAATCATACTTGTGTCAGCTGGGCCATAGTCAGTGTTTTATCTTTCTATGTCACTGGATTGGCTTTCTTTTCATGCATCAATAATAGTTTCATATTTATATCACTTGGTTTATTCCTTCTGTAACTCAAAGATTGTTTCATTTTGGAAATGAAGGAACTCAGCTGTTTTGGAATAAATCTGTCCACCATCAATCATTTGGTCTATTTTTGACTTTTTTTTTCATTTATTCTAGAGACGCATGTACTGCTGTTACCATTTATTTGCTGTATTTTGACCACTGAGGGGTTATAGATTTAAGGCATCTAGTTGAAAACCAATTCACGAAGCAGGACTAAATTAAGGTGTTCACTAACGGTATTCTTTGTTCTAGGTAGAAATCACTGTAAAGGTTCATAAAGAGGATATGGCACTGGAAATTGATATGCAGGATACATGAGAGGTATGTTTGACTTTGTCTGAGACTAAAGACTGTCTACAGATCTCCTAAGGGGCTGTACAGTTTATGTAAAGAAAAAGAGTTTGCTGTAGCAACTGTCCTTAGTAATCAGCTGGTGGTAAATAATGCTTTATTCCAGTTAAACCAGATACAGACTACTGTATGCCATATTGGCACATAAACTTAGCAATTCAGTATTACGATGGTTAAATATTTACAGCAGGAACACATGTCCTTATCTTTCTTGGGGAGGGGTACACGTTTGATTTTTTTCCACATGATTTTATTCTACTTAGAGTAGTATAATTTTGAAGATAATTTTTTTTTGTTTTGATAAGCCTATCAGTAGAGTACATTTAAAAAAGTTTTTATCACATGCTGTTTAAGCATATCACTCCATCATACTTGAAAGCATGGAACTATTTCAGCAGAAAAAGCAATACTTGTGTAACAGTATATATGGGGAAGCCTAACTTTACTAGACAATGTGCTGCCATGTAAATCAGGAAAGAGATGCATTGAAATCCTTAAAAAAAAGAATGATGTTCTTGAGTGCATTTTCACCCAAGTACTATATTAGAATTTGGAGATGGAGTAATAATATTGTGAGGAGGTTTTACAGGAAATGTTTTATACTAACAGAAAAAATTTAAATAAATCCTCAAAAAAGTGAACTAAATAAGACTAGATGGAAATAAAATATTATATCCTCACTGAAACCATGTTTTAAGTAAAGAAAAATCATTTAAAAAGCAAGGAAACTGAAATTACTAGCTGATATAACAAGTTCAAGTAAACTTGAAAAATCAAACTTAAGAAAAAAGTGCAACAACTGATTATACCAGTGCAGGAAATATCAATAAAAATAGATTTTTTTACAAGAAAACAGATAATCTACAGCAACACGGAATAAAACAAAATGTACTGTTAATCAATATAATATGTCAGCATCGCACACTAATAAACAATACAGAAATTCTATTAGATGAACTGAATAGATGAGTTAAGGAAGAGGAAGATGAAACAGAATTTCTGTTTAGTAAAAAAGTATGGCTAATGGAAAAGATGGATGACTTAAAAAACAGAGAGAGAACCCAAATAATAGGAAAAGATGGATGACTTAAAAAACAGAGAGAGAACCCAAATAATATAAGAATAATTGTCCCAGTCCCCTTCAATAAATACCTATCATACCGAATGACATTTGACGACCTTCATTAAATGTCCACAAATACAACTTTAGCCAATAATATTTATTAATCTCAACATAAACATCCATATAAGTGTTAACTAGGGCAGTGTGACCTCGCTCACCCTGACCAAATAAGCAGCACCCTTACCTCTGCTTGCTTATTTTACTTATAAAGCAGTGTCCTGTTGCTCACTTCCTTTACCACTTATTGAAATAAACATCCAACCAAATAAGCAGAGTCCTTACCTCCGCTCACTTATTTTTCTTATCAACCAACATTCAACTGCTCATTTTCCTTTTCCAACTCATTGAAATGAACATTCAACAACAGAGGGGGAACATTAGAGGGCAAGCCTGTCTTTCTTCTCCGCCCTACCCAAACTTACAAAATAACCACAATCCCCTACTAGTCCGCAAAAAAGGAAGGGAGGACAGGTAGCAAGTTCATGCCAAAATGTAATTCCTTACCCAGTACACTTGCATAAAACCTATAAAGCCCTCCCTACCCTTACCTCATTTCCTCCCAATCCTCCTAAATTCACATTTCACCCCCCCCCCCACTACCCTTCTTCCCCTACCCTCTTAATTCCCACTACTATTTCTGCCTAACCCCAATCTGAAGCGGTCCCTGGACAAATTGGTTTGTTACCAAACCTCATTTGTCCTGGTCCCCTTCAATAACCACATGTCACACTGAATGACATTTGATGACCTTTATTAAACTTCCACAAACATAACTTTAACCAGTATTATTTATTATTCACAACATAAACTTCTATATAAATGTTAACTAGGGCAACATGATCTCTCTCACCCTTGGCAAATAAGCAGTGACCTTACCTCTGGTCACTTATTTACTTATCAAGCAGCATCCCATCACTCACTGCCTTTACCACTTATTGACTTAAATGTCCAACCAAATAAGCAGTGACCTTACCTCTGGTCACTTATTTATTTATCAAGCAGCATCCAACTGCTCACTTCCTTTCCCACTTCATTGAAATGAACATCCAACAACGGAGGGGGAACAGAAGAGGGCAAGCCTGCCCCTCTTCTCCTTCTCACCAGCCTGACAAAGCTGTTCCCCCTCCCTCCTACCAAAACTTCCAACAACCTAACCGTACATTAAAAATGGGCTAAGCCGAACATCATTCGATGTACTCCATCCTCTTTAAACCAATCTGGATCCCTGTCATCAGCCTCCCAAGCCCTATCGTATAAATATTCAAAGCAGCTAATTGTGTAATTGGATCAAATAGACCAATGATCTTTCTCCAAAACTAAAGTAATAACCATAACACTGTATAACCTCTGTATATTAACTAAATTCTCAGTTATCCTAACAACCAGTAGTAGCCTCATAATGATTCCCAGGTCATTACCTGCCAAATTTACCAACAGAACACTACCTGCCAAATTTACCAACAGAACACTAAACCCAATACCACACGAAACCATGCAAGGGCAATTGCATACCATCATGCATAACTATAGCCCTATTTTACTACCCAATGTATATAATATTGATCAAAATGAGATTTCCTTTCCAAAATCAATTTAATAGCAATCCCTCTATCACACCAACTCTCCAGTATAAGCAAGAAAACATTTAACGACCATCCTAGCATTTTCTGACCAACAAACCATCCCTTGAATGAAATAAATACATCCATAACATAAATGCCACATGAACTGTAGCCCAATGAACCTCTATTTACCAATATCTACCCTCACAACAAAACCTATCTTGACAAAAGCCAATGTCCGTCAATCTTTACATTATCAAATATACCCCGACCCTTCAAACTAATGAATCACCCACCAAGACTTAGTAAGTTCACATAGCCTTGTCACTCGTGCAACTATGCTACTCACAGCTAAATCCTACTTGACCAACTGAACTGCCTTACCTGCTTCCCAAGCCTGACAAATAACTAAATCTTTACCACCAAACTCCTTCCCACAGCCAGCTGCAACATATATTTAACCAATTTGGCAATGCCTTACCATATGCCTTTCCTGTAAAATGTGCCACAAACTCCTGAAATACAAATGTAACCAATCTGGCAATGCCCTACTATAAAAGCCTTCCTTAAAAAAGGATGCCGTAAATTCCTGCAACAAACATTTAACCCTAACGCAACCTGACACACCTCCTCTAATAACATGAACAACACAAACCATACCATCCACAATATTAAACAGATGAAAATGATAATTCCCAAGAACTCCCGCTAAACCTTCTAAGCCAGATTAAACTGAAACACCAAATATTCAACATCCCCCAATCCTCCTTCCTTCCTGCTGTCCATCAAGCCACATATCAACTCCCCCCAAATTATGCCCCCAACCCAACACCTGTCACATTTGTAAACAAATGAATATCACCATGAATAACCCTATCCATCTGTCAAAAGGCCATCCCACTAAAACGCTCCATTAAAGCACCACAGTGGTAAAAACAATGCACCAACTTATTAACCAGTACCCAAAATGACCTGAGTAAACTAAGCAACATGCAACTTCAGTAGCACAAAAAGCTGAACAAGATCCTTAATCCGCTGCTTGTTCTCGACCTTCCCCTGAAAGCTTTTCTTCCATGTGTTATCTTTGTAAGTTTCAAGTGTGGTGCTTGTCATCAATGTTGTTATATAATTAACCGGGGGTCTCTATACATTCCGTCTAGGAGATTTAATATTCAGGCTTCCCAATATTTCAACTGTAGGACCAAGGGGGTAGTATTTTTTGGCATTTGTATGAAGTGCTCAAGTTTTTATGTAGGGAAAACAGAAAGGCATTTGAATAGGAGAGTTTACGAGCATATGTATGAAGTTAGTAAAGGTAAAGACACTAATGCCGTCTATAAACATACTCAAACCTGTATGAATATGGATATAAAATTTTTTGTACTGGAGCAGGTTTCTATGGACCCCCGAGGTGGTAGCTGGGAATCTAAACTGGAGTACAAGGAGTTGCTTTGGCAACTCAGACTAGATGCAGGGAGAGCCCTGGGGCTCAATGACAACATTAATATTAGCAGCGTTTTAAAATTAAGAGCAGCTAGATTATAAATTGCATTTACTTGTATTGTCTTATGTATATACACACATACATTTTTATACATTTTTTACATAGTTATATATTTATCCATTTTTACAGCTGTTGATATGAGCATGTATAGGCTTGTAATTATTCATTTCACTTTGCTTTTATAATTAACAAATACAAAAATTTGTTATGTGCATCATTTTTAAATGAGATGTATGTATTCACTTTATTGGTGGGGAAGGGTTGTCACATGATGCAATTGTGTTATTTAAACTGTTTGAATACAATGTTATTAGTTCTGATGAAGCCTGGTATTTAAACTGGGTGAAAGCGCTTAACTATACTGTGTACTACATTGTGTTCTGTGAAATTTTGAATCGTAGCCTTTATTAAAAGAATTTTTTACTCTGTGGCTGGAGATCGTTTGTGGATCCATTATCCTGTGGGTCAGTGTCTTTTAGGTTGTAAGAGTCCTAGAGCCATTAGCCTAGCAACTTCCTATGATACTATGATTGTTGTGACTCCACCCAACCTGTGCAAACCCCAGACTCCCCATAAACAATCCCCAAACTTGCTTTACCACCAACTGCGCCATGTCATAATGACCACCAAATAAGGTAAGATTACCTGTGACCTCCACCACTTCGGCAACCAGGACATCCACCCCAGCAGAATAAATTGCCTTTCAAATCCATTTCAACCAGGCCACTGACTGTTGCTCACTCTGCACTCCCCCATCTGTGACTTCATTGCACACCAGTCTAGTGAGCAGGATATCCACTGAAACAGCCTCCATCATCTTTTGAGACCGCTTCCTTCAGGTCACTGAATGATGCTTACTCAAATTCAGTACCTCCACAATCTGCAAAAGAAAAACAAATTAAGCACCAGGGAGGGAAGAAAAAAATATATATATACAGCTGCAATGTCTGTTGAAATAGATATGCCACCAATCCGCTATCCAACCCAAGCAGCTCACTTCATCTACCTTGTACCCTGCCACCTGTGCCAAACATTTCACCTGCTACACAACTGGAAATGTCACAACCCCGTGTCTATGAAACAAACACCATAACTATTAACCCACCGCGAGTCTAACTAGATACGGCTCTCAAAACTCTCAGCTCAAGAAATCTAAACAAGGCCAAATTGATGGGGAACAAAGGTGCAAGATTAGGGAGAGTTTGATATTGCTGTTGCACCCTAAAAAGATACTAGCGTAAGAAGTTTCATATTAACACCCTTTTCTGAAGGATCTGTAATCTAAATTGGATTCCAATCTTCACTAACCTGCCAAATATCACAAATTTTATGAAGATTAGATCAAAGTAAAATCAAAATATGCACATGCTGTGAAAATTTGTACAGCTGTGAAGTACAGATTCAGGCATCACCGCCAGTTCCACAATTAAGGACCACAGAAAAATGCCTCTCCCTCAAACCACACACTATCAATGAAACCCAAAAGTAGGGACAAGACTCATTGCTGAAATCCAAAACAATACCATAATAAGAAGTTCTGTGCTAGCAAACCCCTTTTAATGACATGCACTCTGAGCTCAACTACACAGTGATTCACCCAAAAACCATACCACACACCACGGTCAACAACCTCCACGATGACAGGCACTCCCACAAGAAAACCACTCAGCCACACCATGTCAGCCAATCCCATCCTCAATACAAGGGAAAAGCTCCTGAACTTCCCTCCAGCACACCCCACCAAAGATTTTTTTCGGTAATACATATTTGTTTTGATACATATTCAGTCACATGAAATAGTTGAAAGAATACTGCCTTCAGGAAGCATTGCATCAGAAACTGTACCAAAATATGACTTTTTGCATATAACACTGACATTTGAAGAAGAAGCCCAAGTGCTATTAGTTATCTTTCACACTATCTCCCCTCATATTGAAAAATATATACCTTCACATTTATTAACAGATATATACACAATCATAAGCAAATATATTCATGTATCCTCTGGCCATTACAAAATGCCTCCGATAGTGTCAGGCAATTAAGTTGAAATGTTTTAAAAGTTGAATTGTAATGTAATCCTAACTACATACTTATTATACTTCATTTTTTAATCACAGCAAACCTTTTGCAGATGATCACTACATATGGTATTTTATAGGAGACCTCATCACATTCTAATAGCCACAGCAACAAATATATGAGGTGCAAACCTTTCACCTTCTTAGAGCAAGAAATCTCGCCAAAGCCATAATCAAAATTGGTGAGCTAAACACAGAAAATGTAAACACAATTAAGTATTGTTACTTCACTTTGGGTATTCTAAAATAACATACTGACTCTAAAATTAAGCAAGGCTTCAGGTTTGCTGGTTAAGTGAAATAATTTAGGGAAAAAACATTTTTGAATTCAGCTTCATGGTTGATACTATGACTTTGAGCATAATATGCTACAGAATGCTTATTTTAGAAACAAGCACAATAAATACGAACTAGAAAACCTTGTAAAAGGCCAAAACGGAACACTATAAGAGCAGACTTGAATAAAACAGCTTTTATTATACAAGCAAAAGTGAGCGCTTTCGGCAAAATAAATATTAAGCCTTCATCAGACAAACAGCAAGATGTTGAAATAGGACTTATTTTAAACAAATGATGTCATTGCATTGTCCAATCCTAGAAGGTTGCATTATTTAATTAAATATTACCATGGCAACCTTAATAAAGTAATGCTTGTAAAGTCATTGTTACATAAAGCACTATATATACAATTAGTGGTTTCATAAAGGTCTAATACCCAGTTAGATGTACTTAACAAAATAAAATAAAACACATACATATTTGTATGTTTAACTATTAACAAGTACTTAGACATGTTAGTATTAAAACAATGACGTTCTCATAGGCATCAATCACTAACGCATCTGAAAAAACATAATATGATAATGTAGGACAAGTTGCGTAATAATAGCGAGCTATCCCGCTATTTGATCAACAGAACCTGTAAACTCCTACGCTCCTAAACCTGACTGCTTGTTGACTGACACGTGTCAAAAATAAATAATGTCAGTCAATTTGAAATTATTTTTTATCTTTTATTCTTTATATTTCATATTTATATAATAAAATAAAATAAAATAATACCTACCGGTTTTGTACCTGTCTTTAATTCAATTTAAACTAAATAAAAACAATACTAGTTGCATCATAGTAAAATGAACTGTTTTACCGGAAAATGTGTTTATGCCTAAGGTATCTGTTAGATTTTATAAATCACCAAGCTACCTGTTGTAAGAAAGCCACTTCAGAACACATTTTATGGAGAGTGCTTCATTTATACCTGGCATAACGTGCGCTCTAGTACGTATTTGCCATAGCAATTCGTCAATTTCAAGACGCATTTGCCATGGTCCTCCTCTTGTGTCAGGATTTCTTTGTTGTAGAAAAACAAAGCAAAACTCATGATCACTATTTTCCATAATGTGCCTTGCTAAGGCATTTGTGACATCCTTCTTTGCAATAGCATACTGGTGCTCATAAATTCTGGTCTTTAACTTGCGCTCGGTCTTGCCGATGTAAAATGCTTTGCAAAGATTACACAAAGCCGCATATGTGACAATTTTAGTTTCACAGTTAAAATGATAATTCACTTTGTATTCCTTGCCGTTAATACAAAAGTGGTTCCCAACTTTAATGTGCTTGCATTGTGCACATGAACCACACTTAAACATACCCTTTGGTCTATTTGAATGTTGCTTATTCTTGGACCTCTCTAATATAGTAATAATAGTCCTAATGTTTACCAAGATAGTTCCTGTACAAGTGGAGGTGTTATGGCTAAAGTGCATGCTAAGGACAACTATTGTACTAGCTTCTTGTATACATTTTCATTAGACTACAAGAAAATAAAAGAAATTATTAATAAGAATTGGGACATTATTAAAAATGATAGAAATTTAGTCGCTCTTTTAGGTGATAGGCCTAAAATAACTTACAGGAGAGGGGACAATCTTAAAACTATATTAGAGAGGTCCAAGAATAAGCAACATTCAAATAGACCAAAGGGTATGTTTAAGTGTGGTTCATGTGCACAATGCAAGCACATTAAAGTTGGGAACCACTTTTGTATTAACGGCAAGGAATACAAAGTGAATTATTACTTTAACTGTGAAACTAAAATTGTTACATATGCGGCTTTGTGTAATCTTTGCAAAGCATTTTACATCGGCAAGACCGAGCGTAAGTTAAAGACCAGAATTTATGAGCACCAGTATGCTATTGCAAAGAAGGATGTCACAAATGCCTTAGCAAGGCACATTATGGAAAATAGTGATCATGAGTTTTGCTTTGTTATTCTACAACAAAGAAATCCTGACACAAGAGGAGGACCATGGCAAATTCGTCTTGAAATTGACGAATTGCTATGGCAAATACGTACTAGAGCGCACGTTATGCCAGGTATAAACGAAGCACTCTCCATAAAATGTGTTCTGAAGTGGCTTTCTTACAACAGGTAGCTTGGTGATTTTTAAAATCTAACAGATACCTTAGGCATAAACACATTTTCCGGTAAAACAGTTCATTTTACTATGATGCAACTAGTATTGTATTTATTTAGTTTAAATTGAATTAAAGACAGGTACAAAACCGGTAGGTATTATTTTATTTTATTTTATTATATAAATATGAAATATAAAGAATAAAAGATAAAAAATAATTTCAAATTGACTGACATTATTTATTTTTGACACGTGTCAGTCAACAAGCAGTCAGGTTTAGGAGCGTAGGAGTTTACAGGTTCTGTTGATCAAATAGCGGGATAGCTCGCTATTATTACGCAACTTGTCCTACATTATCATATTATGTTTTTTCAGATGCGTTAGTGATTGATGCCTATGAGAACGTCATTGTTTTAATACTAACATGTCTAAGTACTTGTTAATAGTTAAACATACAAATATGTATGTGTTTTATTTTGTTAAGTACATCTAACTGGGTATTAGACCTTTATGAAACCACTAATTGTATATATAGTGCTTTATGTAACAATGACTTTACAAGCATTACTTTTTTAAGGTTGCCATGGTAATATTTAATTAAATAATGCAACCTTCTCGGATTGGACAATGCAATGACATCATTTGTTTAAAATAAGTCCTATTTCAACATCTTGCTGTTTGTCTGATGAAGGCTTAATATTTATTTTGCCGAAAGCGCTCACTCTTGCTTGTATAATAAAAGCTGTTTTATTCAAGTCTGCTCTTATAGTGTTCCGTTTTGGCCTTTTACAATGCTTATTTTAGAACTTCATCTTCACTAGTCCTCACAAGGACTGATAGTTGTTGTATAGCCTCACATGTTAACCTGAAATCACAGAAACCACAGTGGAATGAGGTCTGTGTCATGAGAAAGGCCTAAAAATAGGGACCATTTTAAACATTGCTGTTACAAATTTAGAAAGTTGATTAGCAGGCATCCTTTAAAAGCACGAAGCCTGAAATTCCAATGCCTGGCAGCCATTCGCCAACCCCAATCTCCAATGATTTGCAACTAGTTTGTCTGAAAAATCACAACCTTATGAACAATGGACCAAAACAGATGGCAAAGTCTGGACATTCTGCGAAAATCTGTGCCACTAAGTGGTATAATGAGGCGTACATACTATGGAATCATCTGTGCACTGTTTTGACAGTTTCTAAAATAAAAGTGATGCTTAATGTACTTGAGGAGATGATTAACACTGTAAATGTGTTAAATAAAAATGCACAAAGTCTATTGCACTTGTGCCATGCACAACATTATACTTGGCACCTTAAAGCCGAAGAAAAGGCAGCTGTAGCATTTTCTACACTGTGCAAAATCTCTACACACACTGCAAGAGTCCCAGAAGCCCACTTCCCAAAGCAATTCCCAAAACTATGGCTAGATGTCAAATATAGCTCTTATTAACTTCATAAATTTTTAGAACCACAGAAGTGACCTAGCAAGCATTTCCAAAAGAATATGATTTCTGAAACTGTATAAGTAACTTTCTTTCTGTACTTAAAGTATAATATCCAAGTATAATATCCATATACATATACTGACTGCCACCACATATTAAAAAGAATAACACCTGTGACCATGATATATCAGAGATTTTAGACATTGCACAGCCACTGGATACTTTTACAGGTATAGTAACAGACTTGCTCACTTCATATTTATTTTCTTATAAAATAATGAAACACAAATTAAATAACCCTTCACTTCCTTGAGGATACCAGTCACCAAACTTTAGACATTTTGCACATTGGTCCCGTTATTGTACCATTTGCCACAGCTGACAGGACAACAATCAGCTAAATATAAGTAAAACTTCATTCTTATTCAGCACTATTGTGATCTCAGCTCTATTTTTTTTCTTTTTGCCAACCTAACCCCCAGAGCACCACACCCACAACCATGCCACCCTTCTCTACCCAACATGTGCCTCCACAAGGAATGAAGAAAGAGAGTAAAAGAGTTAAAATAATTATTTTGCAAACAAAATATTTGCTTATGAAAGAATTGGCTTCAGAGACCAATGTAAGCCGCTCTAATATATTCACATACTGTGTAGTAATATGTTGACAAAGGTTTATAATTAAGTGATTACAACTTGTTTGAAATATAATTTGATAATATGATGCATAATGCATATCCACATAACAAAAGAAAAGGTGACATATCAAGATGGCTTTACATAGTCTCATGGCATACACAGATGCATTAGTGAACATATCCATGGGTACATGGCTGCCTGGTGAATATATGAGACAGAGATGCTTTTGCTATGTCTGTGATCTAAATGTGGCTGTTCTTGAAAGATGAAATGTAATAATTTTAACTCTGTTAGTATAATAACTGGAATGCTAATACATATTGCACATTCTGAGGCGAAACAAAAAAAAAAAAAAAAAACTTCCACAAAAATGTCCCTAATAGCTAGAATATTCCAAATAGAGCAATTGTGAAAAGAACACATTTTCTTGTAAGTTGCATTGTTTAAAAAAATAGGGAACAGAAAAACTGGAATGAAAAAAATGAGTTTGCCTTAATATAATACACAATGAAAGAGCAGTGGCGCCACACACACCTTCTGTTCTTGTTGAATATATTTAAAAGTATGTAGAAATAAACTGACATAACTCTACATAATTGATTCATATGTACATGAACTATAGGTTATACTCATGAAAAATCTGAATATCTAATCGATATTTATGATAGAAATGCTCAGGCAAAGATGGCTTTATATAATCTTACAGCTTACACAGACTCAGAGAATATATTCAAAATACATAACATGTAAATATACAAGGTTTGGCTAATTCGGCAGTGTTTAGCATACATCGTTACTTAGTTGTCATTTCATTAGAAATAAAAATCTTATATCACTAGACTTTTTTTGGATAAAACTAACACATGGCAAAATAACAATGGTCTAAATGAATTAATTAATCAATGGGGCGGCGAAAGCCGACACACTCTGGCTAGGCTTATAAATGCCTAGTACCTACCTATGAACCTATTAAACTTGAGAGGTCAAATTCAGCATTGAACGGCACTAAAACTCTAAATAAATGTGAGTTTTAGGTATATTTTGCAGGGAAACCCCCTGTTTATTTACCAGAAGTTTTATAATCAAATTTCCAAAAGGAAACTATGCCTTCTTAGTCATAGTCTAACATGTTTTTATTACACTCAGTTTTCATTGGGGTGTAGTACTGAGTTCTTTCTCAGTATGTACAACACAATAATTGTGTGGAATATACATTGCCTATGTTATCATTACATCAGATGTAGAAGTCATACACATTTCACCAGGAAAAACAAGAAATTGTATCTTTCACTTGCAGGATATAATGACTAAAATGTCAATATATAAAGCTGGAAGCAAAAGAAAATTTAGAAAAGTGGTGCACTAAAATTTGTAAGGTTATACAACTATCTTAGATGTAGTTTGTATCTGACTACCCTGTTCTTGCAGCATGAGAGCTGTTAAATTAAATCAAAGGAAGACTGAGCTATCTTCTTTCACACATAGATTCCAGATGTAGTCTCTCTGTATGCTTTTACAATAATGATTTGACATTTTGCCTTATATTCAATTTCTACTCAGGGTGTTGTATTTAACTTCTGTTCAATATGCAGAAAACTGTAATGTTATAGTATATAGCAGTCTGGTCAGAATTCAATACTCAGCTATAGTGGAATCCCAGGAAGATGAGAAGCTTGCTTAGCTGCATTTCGCAGTATAACAATATGTTACTACTCTGAAAGTTTAATACTAGAATTCAAAGAAGGACTCTGTTGTGACATTTTAAATATAGGTACCAAATGCAGGAGTTTATAGACCTTCACTCTCACAGTCTGAAATATTGCATTATACTCAGTTTCCAATGGACACATTGTATCTGACTTCTGCTCAGCATTCAAAATATAGCAAGGTGTCTGGAATGCATTTTAACTAAGCTACAATTATGGCAGTAAAATCATAAACAGTATATTTACTAATTTACAAATACATCAGAAGGTAAAAATCATATACATTAATGTACAGTAAGTCACAATGACATTGTATATGCTCCTTTCTAACTGTAATCACCAACCATGTTTATATGAGGGTCTTAAGACATTATTTTATGACATTTGTTACAATATTTGACATGCTTTCATAACTACAGTCCTATATTTCTAAATAGCAACATTAATCTTATATTGTCATTTGGGTGTTCTTTTTTTTTTTGGTATTTCAAGATGCTGATGTTGGTATTTGGTAAACCATAGAATTAATGTATTCGATGAAAGGCAAGTAAATATTATTTTTCAGAAAAGTGGTATTCTCTGTCATTTCATATGCCATGGCAATATAGTCCTATTTTACTTGTTGTAATGAACCACAAAAATATTGACATTTTTTCACAATTTCATAAACTGCATAAATTGTCAAATATGGTGAACGTCATGAAGAAAAAACTCTCAGTACACCCCAAATGGATGATACTTATATACCAACTCTCTATTACAGTTTTAAAACATTTTTTCAGGTCTGTAGCCCAAACACCCTCAACAAACTTCCACACCTCTGCTTCTTATATATTGAATCAAAAACCTCTGCAACCTGAAGTAGGGTAAATCATGTAAGATACAACAGCATCAGAATAAATATAAGTCAGCCATACATATCTAAATTCCCACTTTTTTGAAGATCACATTTGTGATGCTTGAACTGTCAATGAGTATTTGTTATCAAGACTTGCTATTACTGTGTTCAAAATACATCTAAATGAATGCCTGTCTTGACAAGTGTTGTCTGCAGAGACGTTATCACTGTGTTCAGAGTATCTTTTACCGTTTTGTATTTTTTAGTCATTGCTTGTCATCTCTTATGATTACTGCTTGACATTATTCATCTTGTATGCATTATTTGTCTTCAGTTTAAAACAATTTTCTCTCTGTGACTCCACTTAAAATGGATCTTCCCAAATGGACAATCCTTGTTAGTTAATAAATAAATAAATAACTACACGGATGAATGAATACAGAGATAAATACTGCATGTGTGCTATTAATGCTATTAATGCCATGATGCATATTATTTTACACATATCTTCCTCTGTACCGCATCCATCACAGGAATGTAATCCAAATGATGTGACATTATTTCATTTTTTTGTCTTTTCATATTATAGTATCAGTCATATGGTTTTCTGTATTTCACTTATAACTTACCTAAGACTGTGCAATGTCCTTTTTGAGGATACTCATAATACAGTATATTTTCTGTAATTCTAACTGTTCCTGTCATCTGCTGCATTTATATATGTACCTTAATATCTCAAGTTTTATTTCATTTTCTTGTTAATTACTAATTTAGTTGATTACGCGTCAATCACTTCTCTCTCAGACTTCATTGCCTGATTTATGAAAATGCTAAAGGATCTGATAACACCAAACAGATTGACTATTGTCATATTTGACCATCCACTGTTTTACTTTTTTTCATAACAGACAGCTCCAAAGATGTTTGAATATCATGCCAGATCAGAGAAACAGACTACTGGAAAAGAAAAGATTTAGTGCAGTTTTGAACTTGTGAAAGTTAAAGAAGAGAGTGACCTTTATTCCGCTCCTTACATGTCACCTGCTACATAACTTTATTTTCTGCATTGCAATATCTTTGTTGACATCTTAAAATTTAAATTTTATAGCTAGTGTCCTCAGCCTTGCAAACCTGTATCTAATCATTTTATTTATTTATTTATTTTTGTTCTGCATAAATCCAAGGTCTCAGAGAGATTGCCTCATTTGTCTGATATGTCCTCCAACACACCATTTGGTAATTAACTAAATTAGGGTAAAGCAAAGGGCAATGCTGCTTTTGCTGCAAGCTGTTACAGGGTGTGATCTGCAGTACTAAAGATTTGTTTTGTCAAGACTTAATACTGGGATTCATATCAGCAGCTGTGGCTGATATGGATGTATTTATCATTAGTAACTCTAGCAAGAAGCTTGCATAATGTTCTTTGTTACAGTTCTGTAGTTCAAAGGACTTCCTTGTTGGTCTTCATTTTGATCCCGTTAACCTAGCTGACGATTTGCCTTCATTACTGCTACTGATTTATATATACCATAACATATATTCATTTCACTGTCATGTGCAGCTATAAAACCTTTCCTCTATATCTTGTATCACATGCTTTAACTTTAAACTTGCCCACTTGTGTGTGTTATGTTTATCTTCCGTTTCTTTTATCTTCCTCCTTTTTATTATAGTCATTTATGAGCCACTTCAGAAAAGTCACGTACATTCTTTGGATTGCATTTTCACCTGCTGTTAATGTTATTTTTAAAGCAAGAAAAATGTAGCTGCAGCCATGTACAATATTAAAATGTATTTTCTCTTCTCAATTTACCTGTTTAAAATAAAATATATATATATATTTTTTTTTGTTAATCCATTTTCTTACTATTCTGTACAGAAACTCACATGAATTGGTGTAGCAGAGCAAATCCCTAAAAAATGGCAAGACTTACTATTGTAGCGTATGTTTCCCTGTACTGGAGGTATTTCATAGTTGAGCATACTTTTTTTTAAAGCTTGCAAACAGAATGCTAAGGCTGTGACAGATTAACACAGAAATGTTCCACTTTTTATATGACCAGAATAGTTATGAATAAAATATAATCATCTTGAGAAGTTAGTCAGTGAAACATTAAGCATCATAGAATTTTTGTGATGAAGCTCACTTGGGCTCTAGTACAGAATACAAAATTGCTAATGGGCAAATGTGTGAAAGTTGCATAAATCATCTTATGCATAATTAATTCCCTAATTCTTTATCTTTTCTTGCTGATTTTCAGTGATCAATTAACTGTCTTGCTGATTCTTTTATGAATCAATATTGTACTGCAAGAGGGAAAGGGTTTGAAGAGCTACTGTCAGTCTTTCTATGAAAGAAGCTGAGATGAATACTTGTCCATCTCACCTCTTGCCAGGAAAGTCCCAGTTATGAGATAACACTGCTAGATAACTTTCTAAGCAATTTTTAGCTTCAAATTTAATAAGACACAAGCCAGTAATATTGGCATACAGGGATAAAGTCATGACTGTTGCACAGGTGATCTGAGTTTGATTACTGGCTCAGACACCTAGTGGAACTAGCTAGGGAGGATGGAAGTGAGGGGCCACTGTATGTTCACCCATCCTAATGGGAGAGAAGTGCTCATGTTTCACCACTTGGGTGATACCTACTGGGAGCACTAGATGCTGCAGCCCTGGACTATGAGCCCTTGAGCATAAATGGTGGCTGTTCTTTTTCACATAGCCAAGGAATCATGAAGAATGATGTTGCCTACAGCCGAATGAGCATCAGTTATGAAGTGTCTGCTCCACATGACAGGATAGGCAGGTAGATGTGCAGGAACACCAAGCTGGCACACAAAATACCATTTGACTTTCAATGCAGAAAGTAAGAACGGAACAATTTGGCTACCCAGGGAAGAATGTATAGGCCATAGAGCTCCTGACCAGCCAAGCTTTTACACCTACAGATAAAGAGTATGAGTGGGTGAAGATAGAAGGGCTGATTCTGTGATGGTGAAAAATTAAATGAATCAGAAAACAGGTCATTTGGAAAAATTGTTTGGCCAGCAATGTGGACACTTTTACAATTCTTTGAAATATTACATGGTGGCATGTGATGAAAATAATCCAGGGTGAGCTGATAGAATGCTGGGATACATAAAAGAATAGCTTTACTGGAAGCAGACATAAGGGCATTGGAAAGGATACTGCTTGAGTACTCTCTAAAGTACTGCAGGTCGTAAAGAGCTAAGCATATCAAACTGGTACAGTCTAAGCAGAGTAGGGCCACACAAACGGGTAAAACAACAGAAGCGTACAGTAAACAAATAATGTAGATGCACTGGTCATGAGACTGATTTATTGTACTATCACTGCATACTGTTGAAAGAGTGTGGAGGGGAGAGTTCACAATTAGTATCTAAAAGGTATAAAATACAAGTAGGAATTATTTTATTTATTTATTTTTTTTTTACAGACAACTAGTCAGACTTGTACTAAACCAAAGCAAGCAGCAAGTGATCAGACAGACAAATTTAATGCAAATTTACATTGCTGAAGTATGAGGAGGAATTTGACCTTCATTTCTTTACTATTTCTGTTGTTACCCTCTTTCTCTGTTCCGTTACTTGCACTGCACAAGCCAACCTATATTTCTGTTGTACCTTCAGCCTCTAACAAACTATTCTTGGACCTGATCTCGGTATAATATCAATAAAAAAGGATTCAGCCTTGCTGTTTTTCACCCTCGTTCACATTAATATTTACCTTCCATACCCAAGATTGTAATAATAAAAGTAAAAATGTCTCCTGGTCCTACACCTTCTACTTTCCTTCACTATTAATAGTTCCATTGTGGACACTAAAAACATCCATGCAGAAGAGAGCGTCTGTAACATATTGCCCTTTTACCTGTTTTTTTACTGGGACTTTACAGTAAAAGGATTTTGTTTGTGGATTTTAGCAGTGTGGCTCATTTTTTCCATTTTTATATATTGCCCTTGAACTTTGATTTCTTTATATACATACTAAACAAAAAAAAATAATACAGAAATATACCTTTTTATGATCAGGGCATGTTTACTGACAAAAAACAGAGTGCTTTCATTCCGGGTAACAGCAGAACTTCTTCAGAATAGTACAGTGTAACTTCTTACCACTTAAATAATCATAAAATTAATATTCATTCACAAACTGACCAATTACATATCAACTATCAAAAATTAAAATAAATGTTGCTGCATAAAAAAAAACAATCATTGTTTTTAATTTCCTATTAATTAAAGTCATTGTAATATACTAAATACATTCTCTCAAAACATAAAGCATACCTTTTATACATGAAAAACAAACTACAAACAAAAATAAGCTTAAAGATGTGTTGAAACACCTGCTGTTGTTTTATTCAAAGCTTACCTGTTTCAAGTGTCAAAACACTGTTAATTGATACAATCCCATTTAAACATGGTGACTGGGTGGCGTTTCAAAGGCTCTCCCAATGTCATTCCCTAAATTCCAAATAAGATTCCCAATCCCCTCTCACATTATATTGAACCTTTTCAAGAACAAGAAACAAATAGTTGTTAAAGTTTAAACAACTCATAGAATGCTTTGCTAATGCACTGTTCATGTCCTTTCTCTTAACAGTATAGGAGTTTTAGAAAATCCTAAGTGTAAGTGATTTTTCAGTCTTGCCAGTGTAAAATGCTGGGCAGGAACGGCATGCAGCTACATATACAACTCCTACATACCATACCATACTATACCATACCATACCATACAGTACAATACCATAAAACAACGATTGTTAATAGTTTTTTTGCCCATGTAATGTAAAATGTATTTGCCAATATGAACAAATATGAATTTGTAACAGAGCATCTGAATATTACACTGCAATATTCCTTTTGACTTTATTAATTTTTCATTTCTATATTCCCATTCACTAAGTTCAACAGCATATACCATGACATTTTTATTAAGAAGGACCATATTTCATGTGACATCTGTAATGCATACACAGTTCTTTCAAACTGTCCAGCTTACATTTTAATCCTTATATCTCAAGCATGAACAATGTCTCCTTCTTAAACATCTAATCTTTAATTTGTATGTGACAATTTCCCTAAACTGCAGCCCTTGCTTTTATTTAAACCCAAACACTTTACTTTTAACTTCAGTTTCTTCTAAAGTTTTTAACAGTATGCCTAATAACTAAAAACAAATGTTCCTAATGATGATTATGACTCTTCATTTGTTACACTGCACTACACTGAGCTACTTATATTTCTCTGATGTCTGTATTCAAGCAGCATGCACCAAGTCATGAAACAGAGGTTAAATATTCAAATAAATAGGAAAATGAGGCTGCACAAACAAATGCCAGAGATTATTTATGAGATTCTTTGGAAACAAAAATTACTAAGTTTATTTATTTATTTGTGTCTGTTTATTTATTTATTTTGCAAAGAGAACTAAGAAATCTGTGAGTAAAACTACTGAATGAAAATCCAGAAGGTGTATTATAACTTCCAGTTATCCTGTATTTATGTATCTCTTAAATCTTTTTCAAAGGTTAATCTGGTTTACATATTTACAAATCCTTTTTGGTATAGCCTATCCATCACTGTTTCTGTTTCATCTCTGCCTAATATCTTTTTGACTCCTTGTACTATTACTGAACAAATGTCACTATTGACATTCCCTTCAGGATATCATCACTTATCCTGCCTCAGTCACAAAGCCCCCTGCTGTTCCTCCCAACAAGATGGCTCTTTTCTATTGAAAACTATCACTTTGTAGGAAAATACTTTATTTCTTCTAAAAAATGGAGCAAGGCCAGCACACAATATCCTGTACACTGCTACAAATTTTACTTTGTGATGGTTGATTTGCTCTTGACTAAGTCATCACAGAATAGAACTTTCCCTACTGATTGAAAAAATATGACAATCACCTAACAAAGTTTTGTAGACAGCTGACATGTCAATCTCCTGGTGCAACATCACTTCTTTGGCAGATACTTTGCAGACATTCATGCATTCTAAATAATTCCCTTTTCTTGGATGATAAGCACTTCTGTCCAACACCTAACAGAGATTTTAAAAAAGACATTTGAGATGCATGTTTTCCCCTGTGCTACATTTATAGCACCCAGCAATGCTACCTTCTTTGCACTCCTATCTCAGTACTGACATTCTGATGAAGGCAGAACAAGTTACACTTTGTAAGAAGATATAGCATATAGCACTTCCATTTGTAGGAAAGTGGTAATATAACTTTTACATGTAGCTTACTGTGCAGTCTTCTTCTTCTTTCAGCTGTTCCCGTTAGGGGTCACCACAGTGGATCATCTGTTTCCATTTCTTCCTGTCCTCTGCATTTTGCTCTGTCACACCCACCACCTGCATGTCCTCTCTTACCACATCCATAAACCTTATCTTAGGCCTTCTTCTTTTCCTCATACCTGGCAACTCGATCCTTATCTTCTTTTTCCCAATATACTCTGCATTCCTCCTCAGCACATGTCTAAACCAATGCAATCACACGTCTCAGGCTTTGTCTCCAAACTGTCCAACCTGAGCTGACTTTTTAATATATCAATTCGTAATCCTGTTCATCCTTGTCATACCCAATGCAAATCTTAACATCTTTAACGCTGCTACCTTCAGCTCTGACTCCTGCCTTTTTGTCAATGCCACCATCTCTAACCTATATAACATAGCTGGTCTCACTACTCTCTTGTAGACCTTCCCTTTCACTCTTACTGGTACCCATCTGCTACAAATCACTCTTAACACTTTTCTACCCACTCCACCCTGGTTTTACTCTCTTTTTCACTTTTCTTCTACATTCACCATTAACTGTTGATCCCGAGTATTTAAACTCATCCACTTTCGCCAACTCTACTCCTTGCATCCTCACCATACTTCTATCCTCCCTCTCATTCACACACATATATTCTGTCTTAGTCCTGCTGACCTTCATTCCTCTCCTCTCTAAAGCATATCTCCACCTCTCCAGGGTCTCCTCAACCTGTTCCCTTCTCTCACTACAGATAACAATGTCATCTCCAAACATCATAGTCCATGGGAACTCCTGTCTGATCTCATCTTTCAACCTGTCCATCACCATTGCAAATAAGAAAGGACTCAAATGCGATCCTTGATGTAATCCCACCTCCACCTTAAACGCATCCATCACTCCTACCGCAGACCTCACCATTGTCACACTATCCTCATATATATCCTGTACCAGTCTTAAATACTTCTCTGTCACTCCCGACTTCCTCATACAATACCATAACACCTATCTAGGAACCCTGCCATATGCTTTCTCTAAGTCTACAAAGACACAATGCAACTCCTTCTGACCTTCTCTACACTTCTCCATCAACACTCTCAGAGCAAACATCACATCTGTAGTGCTCTTTCCTGGCATGAAACCATACTGCTGCTCACTAATTATCACCTCCCTTCTTAACCTAGCTTCCACTACTCTTTCCCATAACTTCATGCTGCAACTGACAAATTGTACCCCTTTGTAGTTACATCAACTCTGCACATCACCCATATTCTTAAAAATCGCTACCAAAACACCTCTTCTCCATTCGTCAGGCATCCTCTCACTTTCCAGGATTTCATTAAATAATCTGGTTAAAACTCCACTGCCATCTCTCCTAAACACCACCATGCTTCCACAGGTATGTCATATGGACCGACAGCCTTTCCATACTTCATCCTCTTCAGAGCTGTCCTTACTTCTTCCTTGCTTATCTGATGCAGTTCCTGATTCACTATCCTTACCATCATCCAACCTTCTGTCCCTCTCATTCTCTTCATTCATCAACCCCTCAAAGTACTCTTTCCATCTGCTCAACACACTCTCCTCACTTGTATGTTTCCCTCACTATCTTTTATCACCCTTACCTGCTGCACATCTTTCCCAGCTCTGTCCCTCTGTCTAACCAATTGGTACAGGTCATTTTCTCCCTCCTTAGCGTCCATCTCTTCATACAACTCTCCATATGCCTTATTTTTTTCCTTCGCCACCTCTCTCTTTGCCATATGCCTCATCTCCTTATACTACTGTCTACTTTCTTCATCTCTCTGACAATCCCACTTCTTCTTCAACAACCTCTTTCTCTGTATATGCTCCTGAACTTCTTCATTCCACCACCAGGTCTCCTTGTCCTCCTTCCTATGTCCAAATATGACACCAAGCACCTGTCTAGCTGTCTCCCTTAACAGCTCTTCTGTAATTATGGAGTTATTCAGTAACTCTTCACTGTCACGCAGTGCCTGTCTTAACCCTTTTCCAACTTCAACCATCTGATCCTTGGCACTGGCATCACACTCCTCCTCTTCTAGATCACAACCGTCATCCTACAGACCAGCATCCTATGCTGCCTAACTACACTTTCCCAGTCACCACTTTACAGTCTCCTAAAGACTGGCCCTCCTACATATGATAAAATCCAGCTGTGTGCATCTTCCTCCACTCTTGTATGTCATACTATACAGTAGTTTTTTTGTTTTTTTTTAGTATTAGAGCTAGGCTTATTCCCCCTTCTATGCCATATACATGTTCTCCTCTTTTTATGCATCTATATTTACCCTAAACATGTCTTGTTTACATCTCCATTTAAAAAAAATACATGCATTCTGTAGTTATACATGGAAGCCAATCTCTTACGCTGTGTTACTTCTCCTTGCCATATCAGAGCCTTTATTCCCATATTATTTATTTATTTTTTCAGCTTGCTGTTGACTTGTGCAACTCTGCAGAGTGCTTATCTACTGTACAAGTCCCTCTGCTATACATAGCCCGTAACCTCTTATCTCCAGAATCAGGGACAAATCCATAAATAATCAGGGCCAATCAGCTACACCTTTTAAAGGATTACTACTTTAACTCGACAAGCTAAGAGAAAAAGAAATTGAGAATGGATATATATTTTCTGCAGTAGAACAAATTGATAATTGAAATTATTGCCATAATTTAGTAACAGCATTCCACTAAACATTCTTCCAAAATTACCAGTTTTTGTAGAGTTTCAAAACAAATTTTGAGCCAAAATCAAGGAAGTCCATGAAACTCAGATTCAGCTGAGAGGCATGCTGCTAGAGCATATAATATCAATATTCGGATGCATGGGATCATCTTTTAAAATGTACAGTCCAAGTTCCCCATAAAAAGTTGAATATTGCAGCTATAGTTTTGATGAGTAATTTTTTTGACAAGATATTTTTTTCTAAGATATCTGACTGATTCATTATATATTTCATATACACTGTTAGTAGTTGCATGGCAGAAATGCAAAAATATATTTCTCAAAAGGCTGCTGCTCAAAATTAATTGAAGTTTCATTTTCACGCACTAGGCTTTTTTTTTTTTAATTGGTCTGGATGTCCTGTTAATGTCTTGTGGACTCCATCAGTGCTAATTAAAACACATGCCAGGCAAGCAAACACAAAGCTTTCTTGGTAAGTGAGTGGATAAATAAGAAACAGTATTTAGCTTCAGACTGTAAACATCTGAATTCCATTTTGAACCAATGTTCCTTGTAATCATAATTCATGTTTTCATTCTGTTGCCATGGCTCCAGGAATTTTCATCTACTTACTTACTTTTTGATTATTAGATTCAACTCACTAGGCTTAGTGTTTCTTGTGCTGGGAAAACTGAGGCGGTATTATACAGATTACACGTGTAGAAAAAAATGGTAATCCTTTTGAGATTATGACTACTTCTGTCATCTGTGCAGGTTATTTCTTACTGCCATGAGGTCAGTACAGCATGTGTTGTTCATCAGTGTAGGAGCAAACCTGAACAAACAGTCAATAATGTTTTTGCTATCATGCAGACTGTTTAAAGTGATGTTTACATTAGGAAATCTACAGTTTGAAAATTTTATCTCTTAGCCACTGAGAAAAAAAAAAAAAAACAGAACACTGTTGTGGCTGACAAATAGTCTGAGGAGGAGGAGCACTTAAATTAATTAATTGTATATGTTAACCATGTGAGTGGACTGGTCCAAAGACTGTTTTCAAACAAAACCCAGGTCAGAGGCACAATAATTACCCCACATGAATCAATGTTGATTGTAACATACAAGAAATTATAGAATATCAATAAGTATAAAATTCTAAACCATTAAGGATTTTGCATTGATAATCTTCTTAAAATTCTCCAAAAGTCAAGTAATATACAAAGTGGCATAGTTAGGGTGGAGTGAATGTGCTTCTTTCTTGGGCTCAATGTGTTAGGGTAGTAATAATTTTTTTATCCATTTACTTTTCTTTAGCTCTCATGCGCCAGAGTGCTGCAGAGGTTAGCATTGTTGCCTCACAGCAAGCAGTTGTTCAGTTTGATTCTCAGGTGGAGCACCTTCTGTGTGGAGTCTGCATGTCCTCCCCACGGTCATATGACGTTTAAAGACATGCAGGTAGGTGCATGAGTGAGTGGGTGTGCCTTCTTCAAAGGCTAGGCGTCGGGCTGGCAACTCAGCATCATAAAACTCCACTGCCAATCATTAATGGGCCGGAGTTCCACTGTAGCGACCCTTAACTGGGAAAAGCCAAAAGACATTACTTTACTTTTCTTTAGCTCTCATGTAGAAACCATCATGAGGATGGGCTTTCTGAACTTGTGCTTTGCAAGAAGACTTTGTTTTTTTTTTTGCTCTCACACTGAGAACACGAGAATGCCCCTTACTAATATATGATAACGCTAATCCCGCCAATTAACATATAAAAACCTTTTCTTTAAAGCTACCTCTACAAAAAAAAGAGGCTCAGATACAAACAAATGGATCAGTAAACCCAGACTATACTAACGTTATCCCCATACCTACCCCTTACTCTAATACTAATCCATCAACACTTGTACAGACACCTTATCAGCCCTAATGCTAACCCACTCATGTCTGTCTATATTCTGACCTGTCCACATTTTAATACTGACCTCATAAGTGTCTGCATAATGAACTCTCTACATTCTGAACAGCAACAATAATTAGATCTGATGCAGCCCCACACTTAGAGTGAAAGCACCCAAGATGTGTGTGTTCTTTTTGATTTAATGACTTGATTGTTGATACTAGTACACCTGAATTAGTAAGCCTTTTTTTTAAGTTAAGAAGTACATGGGACTCCATATGTTTTACCATTACTGTTTTCTCATAGGAATTACTTGAGTTTTTCTCTGTCTTAAGAGTTTTGATATTTAAAGTTCAGAACTAGGCAGCTTGCACACTGCAGGGACTGGATCCCAATTTATATACAGCTGTGATATATATAATTTTAACTGAACTAGGTTGTAACATATCAAATTAATTATATGGTCCTGTGCTTTGTAGCAGGGATCAGAATACAAATTCAGATGAGGTTGTTAGAGACATGATTGGACACCTTGTTCTTTACTTGAGATGTACTCTCACTAGGGAATGCACATTTATTTCAGTTAAATCATATAATGCATGTCATGTAAAGTGGAGTTAGATTTGATGAAGTTCTGTTAAGGATGAAAATGTTCATCTATTTAATATCTTTTATTTTTCAATAAAGAAGTATTGATTCCTAAAACAAGTTGTACGTGCTTGATTACTTTGAAGTCTCAACTGAGACTGGTCACAGTTCACTGTTCTTTTTGCCTGATTCTAAGAAAGTTTATTCAGCAACCTTGATGTTTATGAAGTAACAGTTTTGCCCGTGGTTTAGTATATGTAAGTATATATTTTTAGAAGATGTTTGCTTATATGTATGAACATGTAATGGGATCATCATTTGGGGTACAGATCCATTTATTGAAATCAAAATTAACCATATCCCTTACATTTAAACAAATGCTTTTTTTTAAGATTTACAGAACAAGACAATGATGTTTACATAAAAGCATAGGTTAATTTCCTTTCCTTTTTTATTATATAGAGTTGTCATGATAAAACGTAGTGACTATTTCAGTTTCTACATTGTTTATCTATCTCACTCCCTGTAAACAACTGGCAATATCCTGAATCAACCTAATCATTATTCCCTATTGCTGATACTGAAAATCAACAAGAAAAAGAGGCAAAGGGTCAAAGACAGCAGCCATCATTTTGTGAGATGTCAGTTTTTTCCTTATACTCCCACCTAACTCACCTGCATATGTCAGCCAACAGTGACACAGCAAAATGTGGCTATGCAGAACTGATTGTGAGTGTGCTTGCTTCCAAGCCTGCAGTCACTGACAGGGAAATCCACCACACACACACACACACACACACACACACACACACACACACACACACACACACACACATCCTGATACAGTAGAACAAAGTACTTGTCTTTTGACAGGAAATTCCTTCTCATTGCATCGTATAAGCTGACCTCTGCTTCCAACTCTTCAAATACATCAGCCAGCTCTACCAGTGCTCAGCCCACCATCATAACCCAGAACATCTTGACCTACATCAGGAGTTCATCATTATTCATCATGGAGATTGAGCTGGCTTAATGCTAATGACCTCTTTTTTATCTAATTTAAAAATATTTTCTCAGTTTTTTGCATTTGGAAAAAAAGGTAATGTTTCTTTAAATTGTGACAGAATGTTCTTTTTTTGGTCAATAGCTTTTTGGCAGTATATTAAAAAATGATACTGAATTAGAGATGACTAGGATTCAAATGTCCAGCTGACCAATGTGGCTTGAATGTCCTTACTGTAAATCAAGTTTTCATGCAGCAACAACTTTTTATGATCCCTTATATTTTCAAGTGTATGGGTAATGAATCAGAGACTCCTCTGGTACAAAAATTAATAATCTGAAACCCCTAAAACACAAACCATCCAAATTAACCAGCAATTTACACTTAAATACCTCAAACAAAATATTCTTAACCACTCACATCTTCATGCTTTCTTCTAGTGTTATAATGTCTGCATTTCCCGTACTATAGTATTCCTATCAGGTCACTTCGCCTGACTTTGCCAGAAGGCACAACAGTGGTATCTGTGCAAATCAAAATTGATCTGAGGCTCATTCCAGAAAATCAGTAATGTCCCATTTATTTTTCTCCCATGTCAGCTACATGTAGCTGCATGCTGTTTCCTGCAAAACAATGTTTAAACCTACAGCTATGATAATACAGTTTCATTAAATGAAAGGTTATGGATTTCTAGGATTTTGCTTCTGGCAGATGTGTGTGTGTGTGTGTGTGTGTGTGTGTGTGTGTGTGTGTGTGTGTGTGTGTGTGTGTGTGTGTGTGTATATATATATATATATATATATATATATATATTATTTACATAATGAGCAAGAAGGCTAATATGAAATTAGTATTCTGATTCTAAATTCAACCCATGTACATCTCAACAATGTTTTTTTTCTGAAAAGGCTAAAGTCAGTAATGAAATATAATTTATCATTTTTAAGTAAGAGACCTAAGTATTATAGAAGTCAGAGAAGGCTCTAGTATTCTATGTTTTTCTAGGTATCTAGGCTGAATGCAGTAGAAAAATTGAGTAAATTATTCAAAATAATTCAGCAGTACCAAACATTACGAGATACTGCAATGCTTGCCAGAGTATTTACGATTTAAGTAAGAGCTATACAATGTACAGCATAAGGAATTACAAATGCATGATGATTTTGTACAGCAAATGCTGGCTGGAATTCATTATATAAATGTGTGGAATTTTGTCATACGCTTCTTTCTAAGTCAATAAAATTAAATTTAGAAAATTAGCCTGAATAGTTCATTTTCATAAATGAATTAATATAAGAAATTATCATAGTTTGTCACTTCTTATAATAGTTATTTATGTCTATAATCTTGAAGATTAATTATGATATTTTTATACATGTACAAGTATGTGTGCAATACATGGCTCATCCAATGTTTACACTAGCAGCTATTGGCCTATGTGAGTAACCTACATATCCTTTTTGGGATATATAGCCATTTATTGAAAACAAAGCTAATCATGTGCATTGCCTTTAAACAAATGCTTTTTGTTTTTCAGAATTATGGAAACAGACAACGATCTTTACACATAAAGCTTAATTTCCTTTTTATATTCATTATTATAAATGTTGAAATGTTATGAGTCATCTGTTTCTTCATGCCTCCATCAAAGCATCTACCTCATCTGCATAGATCATATGATTGCCTTTTTTTCTTTCCTTCAGTTTAAAATTCACAAAACATTTATTAATGATTGCATCTCTTAGTATCTTTTAGAGTAACACAGCTGAATTGAGTCATATGCAGGTGGTTATTGCACACACACACACTTTCAATAGTCTAAGCAAACACTCAAACATTTTAACGTTTTCACCACATGTATGAGTGTACAGTAAGTGAAAAATTACATTTGCAGGCAAATGTTAGTAGAATTTTGTGCATTGTATTAAGGAAAAGTTTTTTTGCATTGTAGTAGGGACAGGGTTTTAGCATTGCATTACAGGCAAGTTTTTAAAGTAGACTTTGATTAAATATTGAAAGAGGAAGAAGTTACATTTCTAAAATCTGAAAAAAATTATTAATGAATTTGACATTATTTCCAGTGTTGTATCATATTTCCTAAATCAATAATTTTGTAAAAAATAATTATTTTCATCTTAGCATATTCAGTAGGCAGTATGACCAACAACATGGTATTGTGACACATTACTGGACTGATAATTTTTTGTTTCATTCTGGCAACTAGGACTTTTCCAAGCAGCACTCGGAATATGTTTTAAATCCAACAGCCACTTTAATGACAAGTCTGTTCGACATCCTAAAGTATGTTTACCCCTTGGTGGACACTCGTACTAGGGCTGAGATATCTTGAGTTCCATAGGCAGATGAAGCATTTTGGTCCTGGAAAAGGATGTGCTTGGCCTACCTTTCCTCAGTCTCAGCATCTGAAAATAATAGTGTTGCTAAAACTCCTTTAATTGTATTAGAAAAGTAGGTATGCATTTATGGCATACATATCATTGGTTGAAACTTCACTGCAATGAAGTGACAAATGCTGATATGTTTGATAGAAAATCAGTTGATCACAGATACCATTTTTTTAAGAGACTGCACTACACTGGAGATTGGGGAACATGTTTCAAAGTTGTTTTTCTTTTCTATTTTTTTTTCCTGACATGTCACACTCACTGTGACTGAGGACTAGAAACAGAACACGATGTCTACCTTATACTAATGAAATTACATTGACCATTCAATTTCATCTCTCATATGTGCCTCTTCCAATACCTAAAGTTTGGTCACAGAGGTTGCAATCAAGGCTGTTTTACTCAGTGTCATGAAACTGGTTGTCAGTCCTAACTAGAACAGAAATTAGTAAAATTGTGCCAGAGTAAAAAATGCTATACTTTTCTGTTTAGTGACGTGTCAGTTAACAAAATAAAAAAAGAAATCTAAATTTTGTGGTATTAAACTATACATCTATAGAACATAATATTACAATGTAATTACATTTTTAGTGTGGAACATGTTAAATGACATTACAAGGGATCTCTTTTTCTAAATCTGACTGCAATTTCTTTAAGGATTAGATAACCAGTTAATGTAGAATATGTGATATGAAAGCCAACTTACAAATGGAAAGTGTCTGGAAATATTGTAGAAACTCATTGCTGTTGTAACAGAGGTCTTTTAAGAGATGAATTAGAAGCAGGCAGCATTATAGTTAATGGGAAAAAAGAGGCAGGTAAATAGATACATACAGTCATACATACATACACACATAGGTGTGTGTGTGTGTGTGTGCATATTGTGACTAGCTTCCATATGAACGATCAAGTGCCAATTGATCGGCATCTAAATGACCAGTCACATCTGTTCAAATGCGTCCTTACTAACCTTGTAATGTAGCATATGTATAACCAATGTTTGTAAAACTGTTGAGTGCTATGCTGGAAAGTTTTACCTTTTCCACTTGTAGTCCAACTGTGAAGCTAATATGGGTGTGTTTAGGTATGTGGGTGGGCTTTACTCCCCACAAAGGAGGTAAAGGTGGACAGTTTTTGAAGTGTGTGTGTGTGTGTGTGTGTGTGTGTGTGTGTGTGTGTGTGTGTGTGTGTGTGTGTGTGTGTGCATGTACCTGTTATTATTATGGAATTTTATTTATTTATTTTTATTTTATTTATCCAGTTTTGATCAGGATATTCCCACTATAGGATAAAAGGAAGCTACTAGTCTATTGCCCCTGATGCCCTTACAAGCCTAGCTAAGAATTTAGCCCATGTTCCGGCAAGTCAACATCTGATGCGCCTGTCCAGCAGGGCCACAGGTGGAATTCCAGGGGTGTATTTTCTGTTCCCCACCAAGTTGCTCTTAAAAAGGGCTAATAAGCTACCCTGTTTGACATGCAGAGGTAGCCTATTCTATAGAAGGGGGAGTCTCTGGGACACAAATCTGAACTGCCAACAAGTCCTATTGATGTCACAGACCAGGTTGAGGTCACACGTGGGAGTTACTCGAGTGGAGCTTGACTTGTGGATATGCAGCAGTCCCATCAAGGTGGGGTCTGAGTTTGCTTTGTTATGCCAGACAGAGATCACCTCTGAGGAGTCCACATAAGCATGAGTAGAGGGACAGGGCCTTTTTATTGTAGATGTTTGAGGCCTTGTATTCTCCTGGTGAGGAACCTGTGTTGTCTCTCCAGCTCCTGCATGTGCTTTGTGATGTACATGCAAAAAGGGGCATTGTACTCAATAATAGGTCTTATAAGGGAAGAATACAGGGATGGTATAACCTTCTTGTCCTTGGATGAGGTACTTTTACTTATGAGGTGAATCATGTAGAAAGCTTTCAGTACAGCAGAGGCAATATGGTGGTCAACCTGGGTGCCCAAGTCCCTCACAACTGGTTGCATGCTTAGGACCTTGTTATTAATGTGATAATTTGTGGGGAAGTCACTCTCCCCAATGGGGATGATGATGCAATTTTTGGCATTCAGTTTGAGGACATGTTTCTGGCACTAGTCATTTGTTTGGGTGACACCCTCTTGGAGGAATTGATGACAGCACCCAGCTTGCAGTTACTGCAAACTCAGTCAGCCATAGCTCACTGGTTTTGTCCTGCACCTCAGAAAACTATAACCCAAACAACAGAGGCCCCAAGACCAATCCCTCGGGTAAACTGCTTGTTACAGGTCTACTGCTTGAGTTAGCTTCCCCTATTTTGACTAGGTGGATTCTATCAGTGAGCTAGCTTGCTACCCATCTGGTAACAGGGACATTGATGCCTAGTTGTGAGAGTTTATGTATTACACCTGAGTTGGAAATAGTATCAAAGGCTTTGATCAGGTCAAGGTAGGTGGTGTGCACCATCTTCCCCTCGCCTATCTTTGGTGACTGTCTCAAAGATGTCGACCAAATATAACAGGCTTGGCCTCCACTTGATGAAACCAAACTATGTGGTATTGAGTGTTTGGAGGTTGCCAATGTCATTATTAATGCGGTCCATGATAATCTGCTCCATGGTCTTCCAGATCAGGCTAGTTATGTTGATTGGTCGACAATTTCCTGCATCAGTGGATACTCCACCTTTGTGCAAAGGGATGACAGTGGCTGTCCTCCACTTGGCTGGAATGAAGTCAGTACTCAAGCTTTGGTTGAATAGGGTGCCTAATGGTGCTGCAAGTTCCTCCTTGAGTTCATGGAGGATGCAGCCTGGGATGTTATCAGATCCCATGGAGGCTGTATTTTTTGCCTTTGAGAGGGTAGTGATGATTTGCTCCCTAGAGATAAGGGTAAGGGAGCAGGTGCTAGGGATGTCCTGATTTACTGATGGGGGCAGAGGGGAAAAGTTTTCACTGAACCTGTCTGCCAGCAGGTTGGCTATATCTACAGTATTTGTGTACATGGTGTCCTTGACCACCAGTTCTGAGAAGATCTGAGTGCTTCCTTTGAGACTGAGGATATATGTGTGAAGAAGGCCACTTTCCAGGAGAGAACTGAGGTGGTATTTATACTACTAGAGGAATTTGGCAAGAGTATTGGGGAACCTCCTTACTCTTTGGAGCAGCTAGGAAGTGTGAGAAGGCTACTACAGTAGCAGTGAAGAAACCTAAGGGAAGCAGAACCGTAGAGGAGGAGAGAAAAGCTATGGAGAATTTAAAGAAAAATTTGCTCACTATGGACCTTCAAAATGTTAATACAAATTCTTGTGTGGTAGATGTTATAAATAAGCAGTGCTTACCAGTCTCCATGGAGAAAGAAGTAAGTGAGTCTGTTGAAGTGGTGCCATATAATAGAACTGGCATCAGAAGGGCTTGCAGATGATGTCCTGTTAAAAATAATCAACCAAAATGATCCAGGTGACAGTTCTGCATTTCATGGGGAAGGATGACAGATTGCCATCCTCAGCATTTCCGAAAAAAGTATGTGTGAAAGGGACCATGAGATCTGGCAGCAACGAATGTTACAACTTATGAAGAAGAGACAGAAAGTAAAAGAGGAATGCAGCAACAAACTAGGAAGTGTCTTGTTTTGTGGCAGCAGATAATACAATAACTAGACATGTAAAGCAGTGGCAACAGGTACAAAAGAGCAGCGAAAGACATTGAATTAAACTGTTTTTAAAAAAGGAGAGAAAACCAGCTGTGAGGATAAGAACAAAAATTACACTGTAATACCCATATATTATGTATGGGACAATTTGGTAACTGTTGTGGGTTTTAAAAATCAAGAAATTTGGTCTTATAAAGATCATCATCATCTTCTTTCAGCTGTTCCCGTTAGGGGTCGCCACAGCGGATCACCTGTTTCCATTTCTTCCTGTCCTCTGCATCTTGCTCTGTCACACCAACCACCTGCATGTCCTCTCTCACCACATCCATAAACCTTATCTTAGGCCTTCCTCTTTTCCTGTTACCTGGTAGCTTCATCCTTAGCATCTTTTTCCCAATAGACTCCACATCCCTTCTCAGCACATGTTCAAACCAACGTAATCTTGCCTGTCTGGCTTTGTCTCCAAACCTTCCAAACTGGGCTGACCCTCTAATATAGTTATTCCTAATCCTGTCTACCCTTGTCACACCCAGTGCAAATCTTAACATCTTTAACTCTGCCACATCCAGCTCAAACTCCTGCCTTTTTGTCAATGCCACTGTCCCCAATCCATATAACATAGCTGGTCTCACTAGCCTCTTGTAGACCTTCCCTTTCACTCTTACAGGTACTCGTCTGTCACAAATCACTCCTGACACTCTTCTCCACCCACTCCATCCTGCCTGTACTCTCTTCTTCACCTCTCTTCCACACTCATCGTTACTCTGAACTATTGACCCCAAGTATTTAAACTCATCCACCTTCACCACCTATACTCCTTGCATCCTCACCATTCCTCTATCCTCTCTCTCATTCACACACATATATTCTGTCTTAGTCCTACTGACCTTCATTCCTCTTCTATCTAGAGCATATCTCCATCTCTCCAGGGTCTCCTCCACCTTTTCCCTACTCTCACTACACATCACAATGTCATCTGCAAACATCATAGTCCATGGGGACTCCTGTCTGATCTCATCTGTCAATTTGTCCATCACCATTGCAAATAAGAAAGGGCTCAGAGCTGATCCTTGATGTAACCCCACCTCCACCTTAAACGCATCTGTCACTCTCATTGCAGACCTCACCGCTGTCACACTACCCTCATACATATCCTGTACCACTCTTACATACTTCTCTGACACTCCTGACTTCCTCATACAATACCACAACTCCTCTCTAGGCACCCTGTCATATGCTTTCTGCAAGTCTACAAAAACACAATGCAACTCCTTCTGACATTCTCTGTACTTCTCCATCAACACTCTCAGAGCAAACATCGCATCTGTTGTGCTCTTTCCCGACATGAAACCATACTGCTGATCACTAATCATCAAGTCCCTTCTTAACCTAGCTTCCACTACTCTTTCCCATAACTTCATACTTTGACTGATCAGTTTAATCCCTCTGTAGTTACTACAGCTCTGCACATCACCCTTATTCTTAAAAATCAGTACCAAAACACTTTTTCTCCATTCCTCAGGCATCCTCTCACTTTCCAAGATTTCATTAAACAATCTGGTTAAAAACTCCACTGCCATTTCACCTAAACACCTCCATGCTTCCACAGGTATGTCATCTGGGCCAACAGCCTTTACATTCTTCATTCTCTTCATAGCTATCCTTACTTCCTCCTTGCTAATCCATTGTACTTCATGATTCACTATCCCTACATCATCCAATCTTCTCTCCCTCTCATTCTCTTCATTCATCAACCCCTCAAAGTACTCTTTCCATCTCCTCAACACACTCTCCTCACTTGTGAGTATGTTTCCCTCATTATCCTTTATCACCTTTACCTGCTGCACATCTTTCCTAGCTCAGTCCCTCTGTCTAGCCAATTGGTACAGGTCCTTTTCTCCCTCCTTAGTGTCCAACCTTTCATACAACTCTTCATATGCCTTATCCTTAGCCATCGCCACCTCTCTCTTTGCCATGTACCTCATCTCCTTATACTCCTGTCTACTTTCTTCATCTCTCTGACAATCCCACTCCTTCTTTGCCAACCTCTTTGCCTGTATACTCTTCTGTACTTCCTCATTCCACCACCGTGTCTCCTTGTCGTCCTTCCTCTGACCCGATGTGATACCAAGCACTTTTCTAGCCATCTCCCTTACTAGCTCTGCTGTAGTTACCCAGCTATTTGTTAACTTTTCACTGCCACCCAGTGCCTGCCTTAACTCATCCCTGAACTCCACCTCACAATTACCCTTTTTCAATTTCCACCATTTGATCCTTGGTGCTGCCCTCACACTCCTCCTCCTCTTCTTGATCACCAACGTCATCCTACAAACCACCATCCTATGCTGCCTAACTACACTTTCTCCGGGTACCACTTCACAGTCTCTAATCTCCTTCAAACTGGCCTTCCTACATAAGATATAATCCACCTGTGTGCATCTTCCTCCACTCTTATATAGATTCATAGGTTCATACTAGGCTATCTGCCCTAGGCATTTGTAAGCCTAGCCAGAGTGTGTTTGGCTTTCGCCACCCATTTAAATGAATTTTACTATGCCCTTTTTTGAGGTTTAGTTTACTGTGCCTCTGTCTAACAGTGACACAGAAGTGATACCCGGGGTAACCCTATGATCTCCCATCCACTCATCAAGATTCCTCTTGAAGAGAGTCAGTGAGGGACACTGCCTAACCTGGACTGGGATTTTATTCCAGAGTGAAGGGAGCCTCTGGGTTATGAATCTGTCCCTCCAGCATGTCCTATTTATTTCTGTGCTGAGGTTCAAGTCCCGCGAGCGCGTAGCTCGATGGGATTTGGATTTTCTGAGGTGCAGCATGTCCATTAATTCTGGGTTGGACATGGCTTTATACATCAGGCACAGATCGCCTCTAAGCAGGTGGTATGCAACCGAGTAGAGCTGGAGTTTCTTTAACCGGGCAGCATATGACATCTGTTTGAGCCCTTTGATCCTCTTGTTGAGGTACTTTTGGGGTCTTTCTAGTTGCTGCAGGTGTCTGGTAAGGTACATCCCAAAAGGGGCACTGTACTCAATTATGGGCCTGATGAGGGATGAGTAAAGAGGCACAATGACCTCCCCTGATCTAGATGTGAATCCCTTCATGATTAGGTGGGCTATATAGAATGTTTTTCTAACCACTTTGGCCACGTGGTTGTCAAATGAGAGATTGCTATCAACTTGAGTCCCCAGGTCCCTAATTACTTCTTCCGTACTTAATGGATTACCACCTATGTGGTAATTTGTGGTCACTTTGTTTTTGCCAAAGGGGATGACTATACACTTTTTGGCATTTAGCTTGAGGCCATGGCTCTGGCAACAGTTGTTTGTTTCTATGAGACCCTTTTGGAGGATGCTTGTGTCAGCTGGAGAGTTGATTATGGTGCCCAGTTTGCAGTCATCTGCAAACTTGGTCAACCACAGTCCTTCCATGTTGGCCTGTACCTCCGAGAAATATATACTGAACAAGAGAGGTCCCATGACCGAGCCTTGTGGGACGCCACTCGTAACTGGTTTGGAGTCTGACATGGCTCCAGCAATTCTAACCATGTGGTTCTGTCCTTCAGCCAGTTTGCAACCCATCTAGTGACATAGGGGTTTATATTTAAGCTGGATAGCTTATCTATGATGCCCAAGTGGGGTATTGTATCGAAGGCTTTTGTGAGGTCCAGGTAGGCTATGTGGACCATCTTCCCCTCATCAATGGCCTTGGTGACTGTTTCAAAGAAATCGACCAGGTTTAAGAGGCAGGGTCTGCCCTTAACAAAGCCGAACTGGGTAGGATCCATTGTCTGTAGGTCCCCAATATCTTTATTTATAAGTTCCATGATGATCCTTTCCATAACTTTGCAGACCAAGCTAGTCAAGCTTATGGGGCAATAGTTTCCAGCATCCGTTGAGGCACCACCTTTGTGGAGAGGGACCACTGTTGTTGTATGCCACTCTTTGGGTACATAACCTGTAGTAAGGCTTAGATTGAACAGTAGCTTTATGTTTGGGTTCAGCTCATCTTGGAGTTCATGTAGGATTCAGCCCGGGACACCGTCTGGTCCCATTGATGCTGTGTTTTTTGCTTTGGAGAGGGCGGTTCTTACCTGAACGTCTGAGATGTCAGGGGGGCAGCACTCTGCTGGAATAGATATTTGCTCTTTTGGTGGTGGGGGGGGGGGTTGCACTGAACCTGTCGGCCAAGATGTTGGCAATGTCTGTGGGTTCAGTGTATTTTTTGTCATTTTGGACTAATTCTGATATCTGAATTCCCACCCAGGTTCCTAACATAACTAAAGAAAGCTTTGTGATTATCTTTAGTGTCCTGTGCAATTTTTCTCTCGAAGCTGGCTTTAGATGATTTTATGAGTGCCTGTAGTATTTTGCTAATACTGATCAGAGATGCCTTCCCTTTTTGGGATTTTGCTCTATCATGTAGTAACTTCCTTCTTCTATTGTATAGTTTGTTTATGGCTGGGGTCCACCAGACAGGATGCCTGCCTTTGGGGGATTGGGTCTTAGTTTTATTTGGGATTGCATGATCCATGCATTCCTGAAGGTGTTTATAGAATGTGTTTATAAAGGAGTCTGCGGTCTGGGCCATATTTTCCACAGGTCTGGGGGCTTTGAAGGATTCTACCTCGGTTTTGAGTAGTGTGAAGTTTTCTTTAGAGAAGTTTTTCACTGTGGTTTTCTGGGCAGGGGGTGGGGTTGGGATGTGGATATCCAGTGAGATTAATTTATGGTCTGATCTTACCAGTGAAGGATACACTTCTGGTCTGGAGCATAGAGTCCCCATGCTGGTGATGATCAGGTCCAGTATGTTTTCCCCTCTTGTGAGAGTGGTCACAAGTTGTTCCATAGCATTTGAGATTATAAATTCTAGGAACCTTTGGGCTAGGGTGTTGGAGCTAGAGTAATGCTCCCAGTCTATGTTTGGGTAGTTGAAGTCGCCCAATATAATGGTGTTTGGAGAGAGCTTCATATTTTCCAGTGTTCTCAGGAAAGCCGAGTGGGGTTCCTGGGTTTGGGAGGGTGGTCTGTAGCAGGCTATAAACTGGAAGGCAGTTTTACCCACTGTTAGTTGCACATGGATAGTCTTCGATGCTTCGTGCTGTGCCACCAACCTGGAGGTGTGGGTATCTTTGAAGAATATTGATACTCCCCTTCCTTTTGTGGTTCGGTCCGAGTTTTGGGGCCGAAAAGCATGGTATGAGGTATAACCTGGTAGTGCTGGGGTGCTCCCGGGAGCCTTGAACCAGGTTTCTGTTACTGCACAGATATCGATGTTCTCCATGCTAAGGAGAGTTTTGAGTGTGTGCATCTTGAGGTTTAGACTTCTGGTGTTGAGTAGCATTACTCTTAGTTTCTTATCCCTTGTGATACCTATGGAGGTGAGTTTGTCTTTTGAGCCTTGCCTAAAAGAGGCACTATGGGGGTGGCAAGAGCCTTTGCCAATATCCGAAAGCCCAGGGGTGACAGGTGCAAGCCTTCCCTAGGGAAACAGCATGGCTTGTCGAGCATGTCATCCCAGGCTGACAGGCATTGGATCCTCTTTGAATGACACCGATACTTAAGCCAATTAGTATGTCACCCTATGCTCCTCCCTCTTGTTAAAATACGTATTCACCACAGCCATATCCATCCTTTTCGCAAAATCCACTACCATCTGACCTTCTGCATTCCTTTGTTTAACACCATACCTACCCATCACTTCCTCATCCCCACTGTTCCCTTCACCAACATGCCCATTTAAATCTGCTCCAATCACCATTGTCTCACCCTTGGGTACAGTCATCACCACTTCATCCAACTCACTCCAACATTTTTCTTTCTCATCCATTGCACACCCAACTTGTGGAGCATATGCACTAACAACATTCACCATTACACCATCAATTTCCAGCTTCATAAACATCACTCTATCTGACACCCTTTTCACCTCCAAAACACTCTTCACATACTGTTCCTTCAGAATAACTCCTATGCCATTTCTCCTCCCATCCACACCATGATAAAGCAATGTGAACTCACCTCCGATACACCTAGCCTTACTCCCCTTCAGTCTGGTCTCTTGCACACACAATATACCAACCTTCCTTCTGTCCATCATATCCACTAGCTCTCTCCCTATACCAGTCATACTGCCAACATTCAATGTTCCGACCCTCACTACCACAGTCCTAGCCTTTCTCCTCTCTCTTCCTGCCTTTGGCCATGCCTTCTGCCTCTTCTCCTCCTTTGGCCAACAGTAGCCCAATTTCCGCCAGCACCCTGTTGGCTAACAGTACTGGTGGCAGTCGTTGTTAACCTGGGCCTCGACCAATCCGGTATGGAAATATTAACTGGTGACTGCATAAAAAGATTTGGCGAAGTTTTATGCCAGATGCCCTTCCTGACGCAACCCTCCCCATTTATCCGGGGTTGGGACCGGCACAAAGAGATGCACTGGCCTGTGCATCCCCAGTGGCTGGGTTTGGTCTTATAAAGATACTAGGACAGAAATTATTTGTGATTTAATATTTGAAACTAGCAGACTAATAATGACAATTCTGGAATTATGTAACAAAAATAAGGTCATTTATCCATGGAACAATTAGATGTCTTCTGGTTGTAATGGAAATGGTAAAAATGTTTCTTAGGAGTTTAGAACTGATGAACTGGAAGAAGGAAATATTAAAAAATGCATGCAGGAACTGTTGATAATATTGTGAAAGTTATAGGTGAAAGAAACTATGGAATGGACAGTGGGGGTTAGAGGCTGTTTTGAAATATGAAAAAAAACATGGTGAAACATCATGTTTTATTTTTATGGCTAGTCATATAGCTATATTAAGATCAAGACTAAATCATGTTTCTTTTCTGGAGACTATTCTTATTTAATTAATGAGTATGACAAGATACAATGTTACAAAGGTGGTGAGAAAGAACATACAGCAAAAAGGTGTGTGCCTGAATACAGGTTGTATAAAAAAGAGGCACTTTTATATAGATTGTCAAGAGCAAAGGTAAATAATGAAGACCAAAGGGGAAGAGAAGTAAATGTATACTAGGAAGGACTAAAACAGGTTGGAGGATAGGGTGAAATAGGCGAAGAAGAAGAAAAAATATGGGGCGTGGAAAATAAGGAGAGAGAGAGCATGCAGGAATATAGGTCAGAAGAAGGGATTTATACATTTTTTTAAGTTCTAGCCAGTGGAAAATCTGATTCTGTGGATCAAAAACTGTTTGTATATAAAACCAGGAAAAATATTCCATTGGGGAAAGAGTAAACATAAAAAAAAAATGATCACTTAAACATATTCCCCTAAACTTAAAAAGAAGAAAAAGCAACAACTTTAGAGCATTTTCAGTAAATCTGAAAAGTATTATTAACACTGTAAGAAGGACAGAGATACTAGAAAATTGTCCTAAAGATGTTGTAGATGTTATTCTGAGGAAAGGACATCAGGAGGCTCATGCACTGTATGCATTTCTGTACAAGCTATGGAAATGGGGGTAGTAACAAGCAAGCACTCGGACCAAGAAGAAGCCACACCACTCGTAACAAAAATGGTCAGATACTACACAAAAACAATTTACAGCTCATGAGGTGATTTTAATTTTGCAGCTGTTGTATCCTGTCCTCAGTTAGATGGCATATCTCTCAACGGTCTGGTATTTACAGAAATCCACACAGTTAACAGGATATCATGAAACTCAGAGTGGTTCCTCTAAATTCTGTTTTATTTACAATTGTATCCCATTTCATCAGCAGCCTGCACACATTGGTGCACAGATGCATATGCGCAAATTCAAAAGTGACAATTTTGCTAGAGCCAATGCTGTGAATGATGTATGATTTTTAAACTGGACACTAACAGAAGCTTTATTTATGAGGGGGGACAGGGCTGGAAAATAAATGTATATCGTATGTCTTGCTGTTTGGCTTGAAACTTGAATGATTTTGAAAAATGCATTGCAAAAGGTGCAGTTATAGAAGCTGACTGCATTTAGGTCAGTCTGATAAGCATTAATGGATGTAATTGTGTTGTGCCTACCTTTAGTCTGCTGACATTTGTAATTGCGTGCAGCTCAAGTCATTAATCTCTCTCCCACTTTAGCTGATACATATATTTCAAATTCATCAATTGCATGTTTGTAAGCCTCATTTCTTACTAAATTCTGGACTCTTAAGAAGTGTTGCCACTTTTAAAATATGCAGATCACTTCTGCAACATTTTTTCTTCAGGCTGTACTGGGCAGATAGATTTATATTGTTCGTAGACTGCACTATACGTTTTGTCTCTACTATCATCATACATCTGAACTTCTTAGTGTAAGTACTCTGGACAAAGCCTTAAATGATGGGGTAATAAAACCAAAAAAAAAAAAATAGGGACAGTCATTAAATATTGGTCTACTAAACTAAAAATTGCTAGAATAAGAGGATTTCTGTTAGTATGCATTTTCTGAAAGATATGAAGTCAAATCCAAATGTATGTCATTTTATAGTGAATCTAGTTCTCAGTTATTTGCTAGAAAACCATTATGAGGAAAACATCAAAAATATGAGGCAAAACGGAATCTGGATATTTTAGAAGCGTATTTACCATCATTAGTTTTTGTACTGTATTTTTGTCACAGTTAAATACAGAACTATCCTACACTGTACCCCTGTGTCCGTATTTATTAATGATCAGTTGTCTGGTTATGCGCAATTGTAAGCTTTATTCATGACTAATCGTCATTTTCTTCATCATTTCTTATTTGATTTCTATTGACTTTTAGACCAGATGATTGAGTCAAGAGAGAAGTCCTTTTTTGTCCTTCTGGGTAGCCTTCAGTGTATTAAAACAATGGATTTGCTCGTGGCTACCACATTTACTAGATTTTCTTTCATTTGCTTTTACCTCATCTTGTATTTCTAACTAGTATTAATAACTAGTCATTACTACCATTTTTTTCTTTCTAATTTTTGCTGCTTAGTTTACTGACGTTATAGCTACTCTTGTAGCTAGCTTTATGGATAGATTTTATGAAAGACAGTACCATACATATTCTCATTTTTTCACCTTTTCAGCTTATATTGTTGTTACTGTTGCTGTTACCTATTTGGAAACCTGTTGACAAAATAAATTTCACTGTAGTCTCTTATTTTGTCTGTTATTGGTGCATCTATGTAAAGCATCACCTATCGTCACTTCTGCATGTCCATTTGTGGTCCAGATGAGTCACCATAAAGCTTATAAAGATTGACAGAGGATGACAGCTGTGACAGCTTTTTCAGATAATTTAGCAATATGGATGGAGGTGATGGAAAAAGGGACACTAAGGGGGCAAAAAGAATAATTGAGAGATTATGGGATGAAATTAGAAAGTGGGAAATATTGCAGTTATGGAAGGATCCTATAACCATGAAGGACTTCTATAAAAACTGGTCTGAATGGTAGATTGATTTTTAAAAAGTATAAAGAGTGTTTTCCAATGTCAGAATCATGAGAGAAAGGGAAAAAAGTGAAGTATGGGAAACTATATAGAAATATATTAGAGAATTTGGAGAATAATACAAAAGAGTATGATAATATGGAAAAATGAAATACATAAAATAAATCAAGAAAAATTAAGGCATTACTGTTTAGGCAGAAATATTATTTATAAGGGAGAAGGGAGGCGATAGCTGCATATCTGGGTAAAATAATAAAAGGAAAAGGAAAAAGAATGCAAGAAAAGATTTTACGTATTGTAGTACATCATGTGGAAAATATGTGTAAGATTAAAAAGAATAGAGACTGCAAAGTACAAAAGAATTCAGAACAAGTTAAAGTAGAAATTGAAAAAGAAATTACTGTTAGTGAATTGGATGAAGTACTTAGCAAAGTAAATGTTGGTTTAGTATCGTGCCCTGATGGTAAAGTGTTTGGAATGTACAAGAAATTAGTGGATTGTGAAATAGAGTATTTTGTAAAGGTAGTGAATGAATGGTTGAAGGAAGTGTTTGTTTATGAAGAGATGACCAGTGAGGTATAACGATTTATACGGAAAAAAGATGAGAAAAATGAAGTAAAAAATGGAGAACCATCACAGTAAATAACACCGATTATAATTTTTATGAGTCTAATACAGAGGAAATGGAAGAAAGGATGAATGATACTAAGGGAGAAACCATTTGTGGTATAAAATGGAAGAAATGTAAAGACTTTTTATTGGGTGTGAGAGAAACCACATATGACATTATAAGTAAAAGGGAGGCTGTAAACATTATGACAGGTGATATTAGCAAAGACATTTGATACAGTAGAACATTATGCTTTGTTGGGTGTTATGGAGAAATATGGACTAAGTAATAGAATTAGGAGAGTATAAATGTCAGCATATCAAAATAATAGAGTAAGAGTGTTAATGAATGGGTTGCTGAGTAAAGAAATACACATAATGTGTGGTATAAGACAAGGATGATCCAAGAATAGAAGATTGTTTGGACCAGTAATGAATGCAATGGTGAGTATATTAGTTTAGAAAATAAAAGCTGGTGGGTATGTGATGCAATAGGTGGTGAAGATTTGAATAGCTTTGACATACTTGGATGATATAGCTATAGTTGCTATGAATAAATATGGATGAGGGAAATTATTTGTTTCAGTGGGTGCTCATAGGAAATGGGAATGACCATTATTAAAGATAAAAGTCAGGGTTTGAGTAATGTGATAGAAATTACGGGATGGTGTATTTTTCATTGAATGAGGTGTCATTGCTTGGGATAAAACTTGGGAAAAATTATGTAGTTATGATGGAGTGGGAGGCTTTGATTAAATAAATTAAAAAATACATCTTCTGTGGAGGACATATAGATCAGCATCCAGGAAACAAGGTTTATTTGTTTAAATCTTTATTAATGGGAAACATATCCTATATGTCATATGTTTATTAGAACCCACAAAGTTATGAGGAGCAAATTGTGTAGTTGGTGTTTTCTTTCATGTGGGATTCAATATTATACACAATGAAAATAGATGCATTGTATATGAGTAAAGATGAAGGGGGTTGGGGTTATAAATACAGTTGTTTATTATGCTTCTTTAAATTTATATAGAGTATTAAAGTGGGTAGAGAAAGATACAGAGGAATTAATAGTGAGAATGTTTTAATATATTTACAAACAGTTCTGTAAGATGATGAGAATAAGAAAATGAATATGCAATACTAACATGGAAATAAACATTTATAATATAGAGAAAGATGAAATGTGGTATAATAATGTGAAAAAACATTACTATGTAAACTCATGGGAAAATTTACCAGAACAAGTGATTAAAGCCTTTAAAGTCAGGAAAAAAATGTTGTACCAAGATAGGAGAGTGCCTGGATTTTCTATGGACACTGGTAATAAACAAGTTAACCAGTAAAGGGGAATATGCCAAAACAGAAATAAAAAATTGAAAGAGTGTGTGTATTTTATGTGAAGGAAGTGAAAAATAGGAGTGCTGAATCTTTGGAGAAAGTTGTGTGAAGATTTTTTTTAAGAATATTAGTGACATAAAAAATATAGATATTAATAGGTTTATGTGTGGATATTATAAGAACAAGAAGAAAGAATGAATGAGCAGGGTATATAAGAATTTATTTTATGTAATATCAGTTAGTTGGAATGAAGGACTACATTAAATTTTATTTAACATAAAATGAATTTTGGCAGATATATTGCAAAAAATTTGAAGAATTTGGAAGAAAGAGTGAGGGTTCAATTATGGCATAATAACTATGAAGATGTTATAAAAATCATCATCATCAATCTCACTTTTCTACATTGGGGTCAGGGTGTAATGTCAACTATCGCCATCTCTATCTATTCAATGTCATTCTACGTCCTTTTTTGACACTCATGCATGACTGCTGCAGGACTTCTCTTACACAATCCAGCCACCTCTTTGCTGGATGCCCTCATTTCCGCTTGCCTCCTTCCTGTCTGTCACAAATTTTCTTCACCAGATTGTCTTCTGCTTGTCCATAGATCTGCCTGATCCACTGTAAGCTGTTCTCTCTGATGTTTTCTGCAGTTGAAGCTGTTTTAGGTTCTGCTCTTATGTCTCATTTCTTCATCTGTCCCACAGTGTGCCTCCTACCACCCATCTCAGACACTTCACCCCCATCTCCTCTAGCTTCCTTAATTGCTCGGTTTTCACTGCCCATGGTTTTGAACCATACAGTATTACAGGTCGCACCACTGTTCGTGCACCTTACTTCTCAGCTTCTTTGGCATTTGTCTGTCATATACTACACCTGACACTCCCAGTTGGTTGCAACCTCTTTGATACTAATTCTGACCTCCTCATTGAAATATCCCTTCCAGATACCTGAAACTGTTTATCTATTCCACAACTGTCTTTCTCTTTAAATGCTCATCTTCTTCTAATTTTCCCATTTGCTGCCATTACCATTCTCTTATCTTTACTCAGATTCATGCCATGTGCCTCCAGTTTTGCATTCCATTCCCCTATCCTCTTTGGAAATTCTTATTCAAGTTCTGCCTGTAATACCACATCATCTGCATGTAGCAACTCTGTTGATTTGTCCCCTCCAACCTGTTTGCTAATGTAGTCCATCACCAGTATGAAAAGCAGTGGGATCAGATTTGAACAGTGATACACACCCACTCACACTTGAAACCCCTCTCTGAGACTGAACACTGTTTCTACTTGAGTCACTGGGACCTTGTACATAGCTTGCACTAATTCTACCAATGTTTCTTGGGACTTCACGCCACTGCAGGACTGCCCAAATCTGCTTTTTTGGGACCTTGTCATATATTTTCTCCAAAAAAATATTACATAATTTAATTAAATATTTAATATAATTTAATAATAAATTAAATATTAAATAAATAGTAAAAATTAACATTTTGTAAGTATGTAAATATCCGAATATGTTTTGTGTGTGTAAAATAAAGGACTCTACTGTTTTTGATAGGTGCCGTGTGATTTTTTCATCCACCTGAGCCACCACCAACTCAAACAGATGAGGCCTTGATTTAACATGTCATCCTAAGGGCAGCACACTTAATGGTGCAGCACCCCCCTTTTGGGCTGCACTGCAATGTCATCAATCAATCTACCTGGTGTGGGAATAGACTCCACATGCTTCTGCACCTAAGAAAAGTGTGCTACCTGTTATGCCATATGTGTTCAAAATTAGTTGTGATAGCAAAATTGGTTCATTTGCCTCAGACAGTCACAAAAGATGCACTGTGAGTTGTATCCTTGTGAAATGAGATGTACACATGAGAAATACCATGAAATATGTTGATAAGGACACTGAAAAAATAAGAAAGAAGTCTTAAAAATGCAAGAAATAAACTATCAGAGGCCTAAAACAAAGCTTTGTGGCAGATGTTTAAAATGTGTGTTAAGGAAGAGACAGTAATGTTAGAAAAAATTAGAAGCTTGTGATATCTACCAAACAACAGCTGCTAAAACACTATAAGTAAACCAGAAAAAGATGAACAAGGAAATGCTTTGCTGGGTGAAACATGCCAAAACTGTTAATTGCAAACCAACATCAGTGACAGAATTAAGAGATATTTTACAGAACAAAGGGTACTTGTTGTGTCTTTTGGCTTTTCCTGGTTAAGGGTCACCAAAGCGGAACTCCTGTCTGCTAATGATTGGTAGTTGATTTTTACATGCCGAGTTACCAGCCCTGATGCACAACCTTCAACGAAGGTACGCCCATTCACGCATGTCTCCACCCAGAAGACCCTCTAGCTGAGAATCAAACCGGACAGCGTCTTAATGTGAGGTGACAACGAAAAGGGTACTAAATCACCAAAAAAAAAAAAGTCTTCTGGCAGCTAAGCTAAAAGATCGGAAGGTACAAGAAGCAAGCAAATTCACTAAAAAACATAGGTCAGACACACTTTAAAGGCCAACATATTGACATGATGTGTAATTACTTTCTGAACATGTAAACACAATGCCTTCTGATGAATAAGGGCAGTTTATAGATTCTCTGACCCTACACACTCTTACCTAGTATAAGTGTTGGAGTATCAAAAGGTTTGTTTGTGCCAGTTTTGGTATCGGACATAATGGGTACTAGTGACAGTTTGAATAGAAGGAAAGCTTAAAGGGCCTGATGTCCTTGAAGTCAGTTTGTAATAAAGCTTTCTAGCATAGTTTGTTGCTTTCATTGATTGTAGCAGGTAATACATTGACTTATCTATTAAATTGTTAATAAACTTACAAGTAATCTGAAATGCTTTAACTAAGCTGCTCAATTGTCATTTGACTGCATACCTTGCAGATCTCTATGATTCTATGAACCTGTACTGTCCCCAGTGCTGCAGCTACAGAAAAATATGTGGCATTTTTTTACAAGTTATATAAACTTGGTTACATACTTAAATTGTGCAAAGGTGATAAAAATAAGACAACTCAGCTAACTACTGGTCAATAACTATTTTGCTTTCTGAAGCTAAATTTGTGGGAAAGACTTTAAATAGAATAACTGAAAATATTATACCCAAACTGATCTATCCTATTCAGTGCAAATTTATGAAAATCAGGCAAAGGGATTCTGAGTTGATATGCGTCTGTCCAGTTTAAAAACAGTTCTTTCTATTCCTTCTGGTGTGTTAATGCTGCTTTGTTTCTATTAGTGGAGGCGGTACAAGATAGATTTCGGTAACTCAAGCAGGCACCATGGCGATACTAACAGGAGGCAAGAATAAAATCACTTAAAGCTGTTTTACCCATGACTATATTATCTGACTGTTAGAACAATACAGTCTACCACTCCTGTAAACGTTGGGAAATCTGATAACATTTCTGCTTTCCAGTACAGGGATGTCTGGATTAGTTCCTTTTTACATGTTGCAAAGACAACTGCAGCTCCAGAATGTAGTTTTCTTTGTTTAGCTACTCGAAAAAATATTTGGGAATCAGATTTGGCCTGACTATCTCAAATATTTTGCACACCAAGTTTAGCCTTTTATTATCAGGACTTCTGGAGCAAACTGTGTGAATGGAAGAATCTTTATTATCATGTTCTTACTATAATCACTGCCCTGAAACTGATACTGCCAAAGGCACTATTCATCTTCAGAGACTTAAAAAGTAAGAGTTATGAAACTAGTTAGATAAATTGCAGGAATTGTTGAAGAATTATTCTGGCAAAAAAAACACCTAAGAAGCTACGTAAACAGAAGTTGTAAATGCTTGTAGAACTGGGAGGTACTGAGTTGTCTGCATTCTGTAGATATATGGCACTCTTAGGAAATTATAATGCACTCATTCTTCAGACTTATACCACATAATGCTCCTGGGAATTTGACAAAATCTCTAATATGCAGAATGTATTTTGCTTTATTACTTACATATTTTCACTGAATGTCTATTTCCCTTAATGTGTGTTCATTATGAGTTACTCTCCTGGAATTACATGAGCATGTAGGTGCTCATCTACTCTGCTATTTAATAAGAGGAACACAGATGAAAAATACTGCATGACAATATTATTAGGCAGTTCAGAGTGCTATATGAAAGGCCTGAGCAGCAAAAAAAAAAAAAAAAAAAAATTACGTATGAAATTCATAACTGCTGCCAAACAGAGAAAATATAATTAATTCAATACCATCACCAGTGAATGGAAGAGTTGTAAAAGGATCCCATAGTGAAAATCTATGAAAACACTTACCTTTTCATGAATACACATTCCAGTATACCATTAGTGTACTGATTAATGGTGAAATATAGTCCAAAAGGATAGTGCAATACATAGAAATCATGAGTTTGTGGAATAAATGATATAGCTTTTTTCCAGTTAGCAATACAGTAATGATAAATATAATCTATACCTAACTAAACCTTGCAAATGGTCAAAAATCTACAACCAACTACACCCTAACATCCTAGAGAGAGAGACCACCTTTGCCTTTAATACATTCATACTGACTATGGCATCCTCATAAGACAACAACCACCTACACCCTAACATCCTAGAGAGAGAGACCACCTTCACCTTAATACATTCATACTGACTATGGCATCCTCATAAGACAACAACCACCTACACCCTAACATCCTAGAGAGAGAGAGACCACCTTCACCTTAATACATTCATACTGACTATGGCATCCCCGTAAGACAACAACCACCTACACCCTAACATCCTAGAGAGAGAGACCACCTTCACCTTAATATATTCATACTGACTATGGCATCCTCATAAGACAACAACCACCTACACCCTAACATCCTAGAGAGAGACCACCTTCACCTTAATACATTCATACTGACTATGGCATCCTCCTAAGACACTTTCCTTTTAAGTGCTGTGTGCTGTCATGCAGAATATCCTAAAATGATTTAGCATCAGCATTGATCTATGCCGAGGGGCAAATCCAGCAGATATCTATACCGAGGGGGGTGTTATATGAAACAAATTGGCTAGAAGAACAAGATGTCATTGACAACAGTTCACAGATATTCAGAGATAAAGAAAATAGAATGAAATACTGTGTTCTTCATTCAGCCAGCAATAGGATGGCTGAAAGACTTAGACAATGTGAAGAAGGACTGTGAAAGCTAAGTGCCCTAATGGTGAGCTCTTGCAGCACACACACACACACACAAAGCCACACAAACACACTCACTTGTATAGCTGAAATGTTATTGCTGCAAAGAACCCTAGTTTTAGGATGACTTTATTGGTTCAAAATCAATGCTGATGAACATATGATATACAGTAAACTGTCAGTTACCTGGCACTCTCAAGCAACTAGAAAAAAAAATCGAAGAAATACAGTACAATTTTCATGTGTTTCACCCCCCCTAACACACAGAAACATACCTTACGTTTTTAGGGTTTTAGAGTTTTAAAAAGGAAGAAAGGAAAACATTCCCTTTCTCCCCAACCTGAGAACAAATCAAACCAAACAAATAGTATAGGGTACAGTATAAGTCAGACCTATTTTTAATAGGAACTCTCAAGCAACCAGAAACTACAGTTATCTGGCTTCTCCAAACCAGCACGGGTGCTGGTTAACTTAGAGTTTACTGTATAATTTTTGAGATGAATGAGACACTAGAGACAAGTTTTAATTCTTGTCAGCTGATGCTGGCCAGATGTTACAGAACTGATAAATAGCAACAAAGGGAAATGATGCTGAACATCTTATGCATACCAGTGATGTATGTGAAGTTAAATATAGAAACACGCACAGTCCATTTATTACATGTAAATTATCTAGTTGGTCTAGATTAGTAACTAGGCAATTAATATTTCAGTATCGAGTTTCAGAGTATAATAACATAGAAGTGATGACCACCAACCAGTATCCTTTGCTGAACTATATGAAATCTATAGACATTCTGTAAGCTAAGTGTTGGACCACAGTTTTGCCAGAGAACAGATAATCAAGATCATATTGATAGGCTGAAGACTGAAATGACCGCACATTTCAAAAAGGATGACAGAGCAGATGAGAGGTCAATGAGGGATGGTAGGTCTAAGTCAAACAGTAACAAGGAGTTAGATGAATGCTTAAGAATAGTCATAATAGTGAAAGGGCATACCCAAATCACTGCTCCAAGGTAAGTGGGACTTAGGAACTTTATTTTAAAGATAAGAAGAGACCCCTTTGAATATAATATATAAGGGGAATGGGTATATTTTCATTTAAGATAGTTTACCAGTGCTATTAATTCAAGTATGTATTAAAAATCATTACTTTCACTAAATAAAGACTACAGTGATACTGCATGATATTATTTAGAGTGGAAAACAACATTTCTTATAGATATATATATATATATATATATATATATATATATATATATATATATATAAGGTCATTGGCATTATCTTTGAATCAGACAAATCTAAATTATTTATTATCTGGGTAGTGAAGCAGGTATAACACGGCACACTTTTTCAATTTATGTCCTGTGTATTTATAGAGAAATATAAAATATTAAGTAGAAGCCAAATGCTCATGCTATACTTCACTAGATTAAAAAACAAAATGCTTGAGTTATAGTGTATTTTAAAAATGCATTCACAGATTTGTGTTAGCATACTTGCTCTGTCCAATATATGGTTGTACTAGCTTTAAACAAGAGATGCAGCACAGCTCTGGTTTCCAGAAAACTAAAAATGTCTTACTCATATAATGCATATTGTTTTTGTAACACAAAAATAACATTTATTGTGTGAAAGCAATATGCAAAGGATCTCAGTTCAGGTCAAAATGATATCTGCATCTGAATTCCTTTCCAGACAGATCTGTACAAGAAATAATCAAGCAAAAAAATGATAAAGCAAAATATGATTAGTTACCTGTTTTCCAGATATGACATCTTGTTATGTCAGTACAGTATGTTGAGTATGTATAAGGCAAAGCCCAAACTAATCCAATAAAACTTCACCAAATGGGCAACTGAAAAACAAAAGTGCAGAGATTCTGCATGCCTAATATGTCTGTCAGAAAATAATAAGAAAATACACCTAAACTTAAAGACAATTGAACAAGCATTGTTAAAAATGGAAATGTTTACTCGGCAAAAAGTTTTCCTAAGTAGGATATTGATGAAACAATATTCTTTTTTTCTTTGCTTTGCTCTCACATGGACCACTGAGCCTCCCCCTAGCTGTTCAGATGGCCCATGGATTCCCTGTGGACTGAGACCCCAATGCCATAGTCACTCTACTAGGTCTAGTGGACAAGGCATGCTGCCATCATCCATAAAGTGACCAACTGTTATGGCCCTATCTCCTTGCATATGCCCAGTATACTTTCCTCCAGGAGGATGTACAATGGGGAGAGCATGGGAGTGTCACTTACTTCTAAGGGTGATGTTAACAATAAACAAACGCTCCTACTGGAAGAATTCTTTGTGTACATTTCACAGTCTCCATCAGGGAAATCAGTGTACATTGTGAGTTGTAGACATATGTACCATCGCTGCCCTGAAAGAGGAGATTGGGCTTAACCTTGCCTTTCTGTTTCCCCCTGCTAACTCCAGCACATGCCCAAGTGGCTAATCAAATTCAGGTCGCCTGAGTCACAGTTTGTGTTTTATCCCTGTACACATGTGCAGCTGGTTCAAAACAATAAAACTTAGTATGTTAGGCAGTATTGGTCAGTAGGTTAAGGGAATATAGTGTCAGTGAACATGGGTTTGCTTCCCATAATTTTCACTTGCACACACTGTAATACTCAGAAAGTCATTTAATCACATAGTATCTGTGAGTTATTTCTGCAACATACACATACTAAGTAGTTTTTTAACTTGCTAACAAATGATCAAAAACAAGTTGTGTCCATGCTAAATAATACAGAGAGTTACGATCAGGTCTTTGACCTTAAGCTTGTTATTATGTGTTTAACATGGTTTACTATCATATTTTCAAATGTAACTCTGTCGACTGCACTTTTGTCGAACACGGAAAATTGAAAACGGTAATGTTGAACTCCAAAAGCCAAACTAGGGATGGGTTTAAATATGGGTCAAGATAGATGTTCACTGCTATTGCCGAACTACAAACCTCTCCCCTATCTCAACCCATGTTAAAACCTGTTCCTAGGTTGGCTTTTGGAGTTCGACATTAGCGTTTTCGATTTTCCGTGTTCGACAAAAGTGCAGTCGACAGAGTTACATTCAAAAATATGATAGCAAACCATTTAAGACATGGATGGCAAGGAATTCACCATAAAAGTGAAGTGAAGGAATTACTTTCCAAACATAGATGCATTCCTTTTTGCACTATTAGCATTCCAGAGATATAAATAAAAAAGCACAAAAATAAGCTGGCGTCATTGATGGATGCACAATAAATGATAACCGAAGAAAAGTAACAACCTACTTTATTCGACCGTAAACTAGTAAACCATTTAGCGCTTTCATCCACATAAGTGGACTTCTTCAGAATGCCTTTTTACTGGCTGATAAAACTTTTTTTAAAAACTTTTTGGTGCCAATCATTGTTTCGGCTGGCGTTTTTTCATTCCAGAGATACGGCGACTGTGGTGGTGCAGCGGTTAGCTTTGCCACCTCACAACAAGAGGTTCTCTGGTTCGATCCTCTGCTGGGGTGCCTTCTGTGTGGAGTCTGCATGTCCTCCCTGTGGTCTCATGGGTTTCCTCTGGGTGCTCTGACTTCCTCCCACATCGAAAAGACATGCTCTAGGTGGACTGGACACTCTAAATTGGCCCTAGGTGTGAGTGAGTGTGTGCGCGTGTGCGTGTGTGTGTGTGTGTGTGTGTGTGTGTGTGTGTGTGTGTGTGTGTGTGTGTGTGTGTGTGTATGTGCCTTCTGTAGAAGGTTGGGCACTGGGCTAGCAACTCAACACAGTAAAACTCCACTGCCAAACATGAGTGGACAGTGACCTGCTGTGGCGACCCCTAACCGGGAAAAAGCCGAAAGAAGAAGCAGCATTTCAGAGATAAGGATGTCCACAGGATCCATTTTTTTAGTTAAAGACTAACACTGCCAAGAAAATAATGTGCACAGAAATTTAGCATTCCTGCAGAGTTCGTCCACTGCCAAGAATATTTTTAAAATTACACTCATTCTCATCATATGCTGAAAACAGAGCATCATTAAAGGTGACACTGAATACATCTATCTATATAGCTATATATATATATATATATATATATATATATATATATATATATATATATATACACATATATATATATATGGGTCTACTTCATATGACTGAAATTTCATTTGACTGAAATTCATTTAACTAAGACCAAAACACTGACAGTTCAAAAGACTGACAACTCATTTGACTGAAGCTCATAACATTGACACATTAAAATTAAAGGTATATGCCATTTTCTCCACTGTAGTGCGATCCTGGAGTTAGTATATATAGTTGGGGGGAGCACAGCCCCCCATATAGTTTAGGTAAATATTGTTTTCTGCAAAGAGTTATTCATTGCATTTATAAATATCCATGTGTATGGTTTAAAATGTATAAAGTAAGTGGGGAGCTACGTCATATGAAGTAGACCCATAATAAATATATATATATATATATATATATATATATATATATATATATATATATATATAAAATATAAAATGTATTCTTATACAATACAGTATATCTTCTCTTGTTTGGAGGTGGAGGACATATACAATGTCTTTAAAATTCTTGGGCGAACATTTTCCATATTTTCATTCCGCAAAAATCATCTTCGTAGCATTAATGGTTATGGTGAGGTGGGGAGGGGGTGACATATTTACAGTATATAGCCCAGTAGGCTCGATGCACTTAAAGAAAATAATGAAGAACTGCAGTTTTATAAAAAATGTAGACAGTTTATTTTTCCCAGACAGCACAGACAATAATGCAGCTTAAAAAGCAACTAGGAAAGTTGATATTCGTCTAAAAATAAGACTTCCAATCAGAGAGGGGGCAATTATCTTTTTTTAAGTCATATCCATCTAGGCTTCCAACAAATGTGTTCAGTGAAAGTATGGTCAGTATTCCTAATGCAGTAAATGGAATGTGGCAAATGCTTAATATTCCTGCATTTATTCTATAAGATGTTTTACGTTATTTTTCATTTGGTTACTTCAGACAGACTTATGTTTCAATACTTGACCAGAATACATTAATTTTTTCCTTCTGTACAATGCGAATAAAAATAGTTTGAGTCAGTCAAAGTTTTTCCTGTATATACAGACCATTAGCATAAGCCTTAAAGCAAATGTGAACTAACGCAAATTATTTTAGAGGCTATATAAAAAACAAGATAAAAATGATCTTTGTGTGCATTAGATAATAATACACTACAATGAATGGCCTTTCTTATTGCTGGTGGTATTGTATCAATGTTGTAAAATGCCAGATCAATAATGCCATAATAATACGAGGAAGGAAAACGGCACTAAACATTAAACAAACATGCATTTTGTTAAGAATAATGCAAATAATAGCAGCATATTTTCAAAGAACTGTTTAATGGTGAGGACTGCCAGCACACAACACCTGACAGTGGAATTTAAATAATGGTAGTTATAAGAGCACTGAATTGTATTAACCTAGACTACAAGATAAAGCTTGTAAACTGATAGCCTCCATCCTCTGTATCTATCTTTAGTCTTGTATAATGGTGGATGTGTTAATAGTCTGGAGGGAGTGCGTGCAAGTAGGGGGAGGAAGGTGCACTGAAATACCAGCATGGGAGGTGAAAAGTAAACGTACTACAATGAATACACTAATGCAAATTTTATACATGGATTCTGAATGTCTGGGGTGAAGACACAGAGAAAGATGCAGAGATCTCTTCAAAATCAGATTACATTTACAACTGGAAAGAATGGAAATGATTTTCAAAATTAATATTCAGCAAAGCAACTGTTCATTAACCCTGTCACTAAGCTTTAGGACCAAACCATTTGTGGCAGGCACCTGTACACAGAATGTTCTTGTGTCTGAAAAAAGGTTTAGGAGAGATGACAAACCTGAATAAAATAAAGTTTGAATAATGGGAAGATGTTAAACAAGCGATGACAGCTTCCAGTGTAATCAGGAGAGTGAGAGCACTAACTATAGTCAATAAGGACTGCATCTCCAAGCCAAAGAACAGGAACTGCAAAGATGAAATCTAATACTTGGCATCTTGTTGTACCAGCTTTTTAGAACATAGGGTCAGAAATAAGACTAGCAGACTTTAGAGAACTTGGCATAGCAAGATTTGTAATCCCTGGATTAAGAACATGAAGGATAAGTAAGGCTTGAGGATTAGTAAACATCACCCAAGTTTGAAATTCATTAAAAAAGTTTAGACAAGAGATTGAGAAATGTATATCAATGCATGAAATGTGGGACTACATTAAAATATGTGGGCTGGGAATGAGCTCATGAATGAGCCAAGGCAAACCATGATGAATAGATAGTACATGCAAAAATTAAAAAGGCAATACAAGGGAAAAATGGAAGACAGTAGATTTAGAAGCATAGGATAATGTAAGTGAAGTGTCTAAAGAAGAAGTGATCTCACTTTTATTTTAGGACAAGAGAGAACTTGAGCTGGACCTGTCAAGATGAGTAAAGTATGGCCTTCGGAAAATGTACATCTGTATAAGTATGGCCTTTAAAATATATTTTATCCATACAGCAAAGTGCCTAGAAAGCTGAAAATTAACATGCCAAATGACTGTGCTATCTGTGTACTACATAAAGTAACTCTAGAAAAAGACAGCAGCAAATCAGTGATGAAGATAGTTTGCTATATCAATGCAAACTGCACCATCTACTAAGACATAACAGCCTATTGTCTTTTTTCTTTTCATCCTTCACTGCTGGTCTTTTAGATTATATTGTACAGTTAACTCTGAAGTTGTTACTATTCCTAAAGCTTTTGGCTTTGATATGTTAAAATATCAAGACTCTTACCATATGTTTCATACCAGAATTTAAGTTACCAAAGTATACCACCATAGATCTACTCAAATTAAAATAATATAACTGCCATAAAACAATTCATCCAGTTGTCTCATGTATATAATTCTACCTTTCTTTCTTTCTATCTAGAGTCTACTTTTGGTCAATATACTCACTATTCATTCATCTAAGACATTTTGCCAACCAGATGTCATATTGGTTACTTATAGAGCATTTCAGTATAGAAGCTGTGGTTTGGAATCAAAAATTGAGAGATCTCAAAGTTGGTAAATACAGCGATGCAGGAATAGTCAGTACTTTTGCTTCAAGTCAAGATGATATGGAGTTTGATGACTGGATCCTCAATGGAAGTACCACTGTTCCATTGATTATCTGTTGTATTTTAGTTTTCATAAAATATTATAATTTATGAGTACAATTTATTATACCAGACTAGGTTAATATTCAGCACAGTATGATATTCTTTAAAACTGAGTTTTCTCTTCAGCTGTATAAAATACAGAAGCTTCTTATTTTCTTGTTCCAGCATAATTATATGAGGTTGAGTTTAATACTTATACTTTTAAATGATACATATTAGTGCAAATTGTATGAGATTGAAATATTTTAGGTTTTTCCTGATTTAAGAGTACTGGGACTCAAAAATGTTTTTCTTCAATATTTCTTCTTTAATTTGCAAATTTCCTTATGTAAATGAAGAGGATGTGTGGATGAAGCTCCCAGAGGTGGTACAAGAATATTTGTACTGTCTGCAAAAATTCTTATTCTGGGTATTTGCAATCTCTTAATATGAGCTCATTATTAATGCAATACTCTTTTTTATTATTTTCAGGCCACTATTCATAGAGCAGCAATATGTGGATATACAAATAATTGACTTTCAGGATGAATGCATAAATACAGAGTCCTTTTTAAAAACACACCTCCCTATTGTAAAAGCATAATATGCTTAAGGCAGAAGCGCTAAGCTGATAAGCAGATATGGGGCATTACACATTGGTATATCAGTAAGATTCATGAAGAGAATGAGAGAGAGAGAAGGTTGGATGATGTGAGGATAGTGAATCAGGAAATGAAACAGATTAGCAAGGAGGAAGTAAGGACAGATGTGAAGAGGATGAAGAATGGAAAGGCTGTTGGTCCAGATGACATACCAGTGGAAGCATTGAGGAGAAATAGCAGTGGAGTTCTTAACCAGATTGTTTACTGAAATCTTGGAAACTCAGAGAATGCCTGAGGAGTGGAGAAAAAGTGTTTTGGTACCTATTGTTAAGAATAAGGGTGATGTGCAGAGCTGTAGTAACTACAGAGGGATGAAACTGATCAGTCACAGCTTGAAGTTATGGGAAAGAGTAGTGGAATCTAGGTTAAGAAGGAATGTGATGATTAGTGATCAGCAGTATGGTTTCATGCAGATACAGATACAATGTTTGCTCTGAGAGTGTTGATGGAGAAAGATAGAGAAGGTCAGAAGGAGTTGCATTGTGTCTTTGTGGACTTGGAGAAAGCATATGACAGGGTGCTTAGAGAGGAGTTATGGTATTGTATGAGGAAGTCAGGAGTGGCAGAAAAGTATGTAAGAGTGGTACATGATATGTACAAGGGTAGTGTGCCAGTGGTGAGGTCTTCAGTGGGGAGTGACAGATGCATTTAAGGTGGAGGTGGGATTACAATTCATAAAGATGCATCCATAACAAGCCCGTTTGCATACCAAATATGTAACTAATGTCAGTGAGCAGCAATTTAATAGAAGAATATGAAGACATGAAGGAAAGGGAAAAGGTTGCATTTTATCTTATGAACATGCTTGTGCATACGTGCATACATGGACAGGCAGGACATACTTGTGCATACATGGGCAGGCTGCTGAAAGCGTCATTGGATGGAATATTTAATATGGTGTCGAGGACATACTTGTGCATACATGGACAGGCTGCTGAAAGGGTCATTGTGAAAATGTTTCATTTGTTATCAGGGATGTGCTTGTGCATACATGGGCAGGCTACTGAAGGGGTTGTTAGATAAATGTTTCATTTTGATTTCAGGGACATCCTTGTGCACACATGGATATATTGCTGAAGGGATCGGTGGGGAAAGTATTTCATTTTGCTGCTTGTACATACTTGGACTTACTTTTGAAGGGATATTTGGGGAAATGTTTCATTTTATTGCTTTTGCATACATGAAAATACTGCTGAAGGGATCAGTGGGGAAGTGTTTCATTCTGGTACTTGTGCAGACTTGGACATACTGCTGAATGGATTGGTCAAGGAAGTGCTTTGCTTTGGTGCTTTTGCATACTTGGACATATTGTGGAAGTGATCAGTGTAGGAAAACTTTCATTTTGGTGGTTCTACATACTTTGACATACTGCTGAAGGGATCTGTGAGGAAATGTTGCATTTTGGTGCTTGTGTATACTTGCATGTATTGCTGACGAGATCAGTGTGGGAAGTGTTTCATTTTGTTGCTTGTACCTACTTGGACACAATGCTGAATGGATCTGTCATGTAAATGCCTTGTTTTGGTACTTGGCATACTTGATACTTAAACATATTGCTGAAGAGATCAGTGTTGGAAGTGTTTCATTCTGGTGGTTCTACTTACTTGGACATATTGCTGAAGGGACTGGAAGGGAAATGGTTTGTTCTGTTGCATGTGCCTACTTGTACATACTGCTTAAGGGATCATTGGGGGCAATGTTTCATTTTGGTGCTTGTGCAAGTTAAAAGGGATCTAAGCATTTTTGTTGATAATTCCTCATTGTTTCACCATCATGAAGAAAGTCTTCTGTCTGGCTCATCTAATTTCAAAAGGTATGTCCCCGATCTCCAAAGAAATCTTACATTCCTCTTACTCATATCTTATGAGGCCCATCGTTGAACATAACGCACCTTGTGGCATGTATTTGTCTAATCATATCACTCATCATAAGATACCTCAGAGATCCATAGTTAAAAAGATCAGTGACCTCAGCAATCTTAGTTAGCAGGACAGACTGGGAATTAAACACAAAACAAGTAAAATGCCAAGAACATCCGCAGGTTTCCAAACTTGACTAGGAAATAAAAAGAAAGAAAATGTTGCAAATTAACAAAACTAGAAAAATAAATAGCACTAAAAATATCAGTAACTGTTCTGTGAAAACATACAGATAGAATTAGGTAAAATAAAACACTTCCGCTGTGTCTTTGTGAATGAAGTCAATGTAAACACTAGTTAGGACTGATTGATCCAGCAGTTGTGTGTAGCAAGGAGATGCACCAAAAAGTACAGACTGCTAGGCAACAATTTAAGAGCTCTGCTTAAAGGTCACAATCAGAAAATCAGTCTGTATATTTAGCCTGGAGCAAGCAGAATTCCCATAATACAGTCCATTTTCCAAGAAGACTAAAGTCAAAATGTGCACAAAATGAAAACAAGTTTTGCACAATAAACAGTATTAACAGATTAGGAGAAAATTCACTTTAAAAACATATAGGCAGAATTATATAAAAAAATCACTTTCCCTAATGTAATTGTGATTGCTGGGAAGTTCAAACTCTGCTGAACTAATCAATCCAAAAGCAGAGTTTAGCAAAGGCATACAGTGAAAAACATCCCAGCAAAATAACAGCATTTTAATGAACGTCACTTCCATTTCTGTACCACACAATGTTTCACCCAGATTTCTAATACTATTAATTCACCCACAAACACACACTTCCATAGCTAAATAATTTCAGCATCCACATATTCTTGACATATCCTCTCATAATTACTTTATATTCCTCCTGTATTTCTTTTATGTCCTTTTTGGAAATTCACACCCTCAGAACTAGGAGCGGCCTTAGGACAACTGGTGCCCTAGGCAAAAGGTCTCCACAGTGCCCCCCCACCACACTACCCAGTGCCCCTATCCTGGTCTACCTACATTAAATAAATAGTGGAAAAGCATCCCTGCTACAGCGGTGCCCTAGGCGGCCACCTAGTTGGCTATTGCCTAAGGCCGGCTATGCTCAGAACACAAGAATAATTTCTGAGGTTTACTTTATAGGTCTTTGACATTTTGCACTCTGATAACTTATATCCCTCTGCAACCTCATATTCATAGAATGCCAATGATTTATTACCCTCAGGTATTAATCCCACAGTGCCAACAACAATCTTTTGCCATATTGTCATTTCCCCTTGGATTCTTCCACTCTTATTCACCCCATGTTTTCCGTGTTCATCTTCCTTCTCTTATTTTTTTTCTCTAATATCTTCTTCTTAGGTATTTCCACTGTCATGTAACATGCACTGCTATGCACCCTCTCCTCTCTAATGTTGCCCCTTTAGTCCTGGAAACTTCTTATTTAGTCTATTATGTCTGATTGATTTATGCAAGCTCTAAACATATGTCATCATGCAAACACATAAAAAACTTATAATTGAAGCGCAGAAATATGTACTCCCACTAAATAAGTTTCTGTGTAAGGGAGTACCTAACAAAATAAACAAGTGCTTAACAGATGAATCTCCATAATTATATTCAGAAAAAAGTACATCACTACTTTTCTGATTCTATATGATCACAGATTGTGTACAGAGTACACATTTTTAGCAAAAATAAATCACTAGCATAGTCAGTGAGCAAATAGAAAAAAGCAAAGTGAGCATCAGTGTTGTTGTTGTTGTGTCTTTCAGCTTTTCCTGGTTAGGGGTTGCCACAGTGGAACTCCGGTCCGCTAATGATTGGCAGTAGATTTTTACATGCCGAGTTGCCAAGCCTGATGCACAACCTTCAATGAAGGTACGCCCATTCATGCATGTCTCCACACAGAAGACGCTCTAGCTGAGAATTGAACAGGACAACGTCTTACTGTGAGGCGACAATGCTACCGCAGCACCACCACCTCAGTTCAATGTGAACATCAATCCAAAATGAAAATCCTCGAGGAAAGAAAAATGAGAAATTAATTTGCAAGCAAATCATAGTAACCAGTGTCCTTCTTATTAGCCCAACGCCTTCTCCAGTCTTTATGTATTCCCAATTCCTTTATTGTTTTCCATAATTTTAGACACTCCAGTCAGCACTATGTATGTTGAATTATTCCTTTACTTTTTACAGATTTCATCTTTTCCCAGCAGTTCTCTTTTTTAATGATGGAAACATTTTTAAACAGCTTCCTACTGTATAACTCTTTTCTCCAAAAATATGCCCATATTACATCATCTTTAGGTGTCCTTCCTGTTGCTGCTACCCAACCTTCTCCACCTTTTATTTCTTCTTTACCGTTTGTCCACTGTTGTCTGCATTGCTGTGTTTACTTCCAAATTCAGTATTTTACAGCGAGTAAAACTCCTCATACCTTCATCTTTTATTCCTCTTCCAAATTTACCTAAAGTCATTCCTTCCTCTTAAATACTGTCCCCATATTTCCTCTTTCATGGCTAGCATGTATTCACATAATTCTAGCACCTATATTCACCACTTACAAGTCCTTGTCAGCACATCCATGCTTTCCACATCCTAGACTTTTGTTGTTGTAAAGGTTCAGCATACAAATGCTAGAGTTCCTCTATTTTTTCCAGTTATTTCCCTCCTAACATCCTAGCTAGATTACCTTTAGTACCACCACCATTACTCTTTCATTTCAGACTTTTATTGGCTTTGTGAGAACATCAGTCACATCACAAATGTGCACTTCAAACAGACACCAACCCGGCTAACAACTGGAAAAATAATGCTTCTACTTAAGACTGAACCTGTAAGCTACCCTAAAAATTATAGACCAATAACTTGCCTTCCAACGATGTATAAATTATACACTGGAATTTATGCTGACAAAGTTTGTAGTCATTTAAAAGAAAACTCAATTATGGCAATAGAACAAAATGGCAATAAAAAAGCCATATGGAGCAAAGGATCATTTGTTGTTAAATAAAGTCATAGTGAAGAACTGTAAAAAGGGGAACAATCTAAGTAAGGCATGGGTTGACTGCAAAAAAGCAATTGACATTGCACATTCATCGATAAAAGGGTGCTTAAAAATGTATAAGAGAAACCCTACACTCAAACTTCATCACAGCAACCATGAAACAGTGGCAAACCACTTTGCAGTTAAGCCCAGATAAAGGGCAAATTATTATCCCTGGGATAAAATTCCAAGGGGGATATCCTGGGTGGGGAGAGGGGTCTATATTAAATTCTCGAAAGCCAACAATATTGAATCTGGCACTGTCAACACGTGAATATCAAACTCTCAGAATCTCTAGCGTGTAAACGGAAATCACCGTAAGGGGGGATTTCCATTTACTGCAATGCAGTGCAGTCTCAAAGTTGGTATATTTAAGTAGTGTGGGGTGTGGGGGGTACAGGGGGGCTTGCCCCCCTGCTTAAACCCATTAAAGTACTTTTTTCTTTTTTTTTGTCTTTTTATAAGGTCGATGTTTGAAGATATCGACCATATGTTGTTCAATGTTTTCAAACGTCAACCTTATAATATAGATCCTTTCAGGGTGACTCTGTTTCACCGTTGCTCTTTAGACTTGCCCTTAACCTATTAAGCTATCTGCTTAACAGATTAGGTCAGAAAGCAACAAAGTGTAAACAAAGTGTAAAGCCTTCTCATCTTCCCTTGGTCAATGATTTAAAACTGTATAGAACAAAATAAAGAGCCAGCACTCAGAGGCAACTAATATGTTTCATTCCTTCGCTTTCTTCAGACCGGTTTCGGCATCAAACCTTCTTCAGTGATCTTACATTCATAATTCAGGAATAGTATTTATACATATTTTATATCCTCAATTGTGACATCATTTTCCCCATTTAACTAATTAAGCCCCCAAATACATATAAGGCATTTTGACAAACTAAACAATATTCTTATAATTTCAGATGAAATATGTATATAGCTAAGCATATATTAGTGAACTATCAACACATACAAAATCAACAATGAACACACATAATTAACAAAATGTCATAATTTGTCATTGAGTCCTGGATGAAATAAGGCACACAACTTAATGATCCATTTTCTTTCTTTTTGAGTCAGTATAGCATGCCAACCCTGTTTGGTTGATCTATTTCCCTTGACCTGATCTATAATAATAAATCCAAAAGTGGCAGTTTTATGTGACTGACAGTGTCTATATAATGCTTTAGTCATTTTATTGTGACGTAAGTCACTCAGGTGTTCTGAAATATGACACCTTAATTGCCTAGAGGTCTGCCCCACATAAAAGGCAGAACAATGGCAAGTAGCCAAATATACTACCCAGTCAGAACTGCAATTTCCGAAAAATTTAATTTCAAAAATCTGACCAGTATTTTTGCTACTAAAAGATGTAGTTTTAAACATATGTTTGCACAAACAACAATATCCGCAAGGATGCGAGCCAACAAGCCTGTCCCCCATGAGAGTAAGCTGATATTGATTTACATAATCATAAGTCTTTTTGTAATGGGCAAAATAAGACGTAAGTGTTCTGCCCCTCCTGAAGGAAAACTGACATCTAGTTGGCAAACACTGACCCAGATCTGAATTGGCCCGAAGGATATTCCAGTGTTTATTAACTACATCTTTTAACAAATGGGTATGACTACCAAATGTGGTAACTAGCCTCAAAGCCCCTGATCTGTCCTCTTTAGTTTTAACTTTATACTCAAGTAAACTGGATCTCTCACAATTGGTCACCCAGTCACTGGCCTTATGTGCTACCAGTTCCCTATAACCCCTATCAATAAATCTGCACTCAGGGTCCTGCCTGGCATTCTGAAAATCAATGTCAGCTGAACATATTCTCTTTATTCTCATAAACTGAGATTTAAGAATGTTGCTGATAGTATGTTTGGGGTGTAAACTAGTTGCATATAGTAAATTATTATATTGTTGGTATTTTCTATAAACTGAAGTTTTAAGTGTACCATCAGCCTGCCTCAATATATTAACATCCAAAATATTGATCTCATTGCTGTGATACATAACAGTAAATTCAACACCCCACCGATTACCATTAAGGTTTTCCAAAAACTCTTAACAAGTAGTCTACACCCCCACGCCAAACAAGCCAACAATCATCTAAAAAACATCTCCATATATCAATCTCAGAAAGGGAAATGTTGTGCATCACATCATATATAATCTGATCTTCAACATACCCCAAAAAGAGGTCAGCATAAATGGGGGAAAAAGATGCCCCCATAGCTGTTGCCTACTGCTGCCAATAACATTCACCCCTGAAATAGAAAATGTTTTTTGTCAATACATGTTCCGCCAAACATATGAGGAAAGTATTACATTCTGGTGCATATAAATTGGCCCTATTGAACCAATATTCCAAGGCAAGTAATCCCACCCAATGGGGGATACTGGTATATAGGGATTTAACATCAAGTGTACACATGAGCAAGTTGGGTTCCAATTGAGAATCCAAAATAATTTGTAAAAACTCTGTAGTGTCCTTTATTCTTGCCCTGATGCATGGCAATAATGGTTTTAAATAGTATGTCAAAAAAACAGAAATGGGTTTCTCTAGAGACCCTCTCTCTGAAACAATACACCTTCCTGGGGGCCTACTCAAATTTGTATGGATTTTGGGCAAGAGATATAGGTACTGTCTGGTCGGATCTTGAACCGTGAGCTGTTCTTTCATCTAGACATCAAAAATTCCCTCCTCCACTGCTTGATTCAAAAATGAATTAATTTCACCCTTAAATTTGGGTGTGGGGTCTGTGGACATTCTAATATAATACTGAGGGTTGGACAATTGGCATCCATTATGACCACAGCCCCTCCTTTATCAGCCAGAAGGATAATTATATCAGTATTGAAATATAAACTTTTCAGAGCCTGCTGTTTTCCTTTCGAGAGGTTATGTCTAAAACCCAAAAAGGAACTACAGTTAAAATGCAGATCCTTCAAAACGGCTTCCTGAAAAACAGCCACATGTCGATTCATGGGTGGCATAAATGTAGATTCGTGAAAACGAAATCCAGTCAATCTTTGAGAATGTTCAGATGTTCCAAAAAACAATTTAGGATTCAATGCTCTACAAAAGGCAATGAGATCTGAGACAAAAATGTGTTCATCTGCCAGAAAACTGGGAACAAATCCTAGACCTTTATTAAGCAGACATTTTTCATCTTTAGATAAAACATAGTTTGAAATGTTGTGTACATTATAAAATTCAATCCCTACTTCATCATTGACTGTAGTAGGTTTTCTAAGGCTGCCACCTTTGTGCTTACATCCACCCCTATGGGTCTGTCTCCTAAAGGGCCATCCTGAATTCTTACTTTTTTGGAATCGGGGAATCACTAATATAAATTCCTTCTGTATCAGTCATAGATGATTCTTCCCCTGAGGTACTAAGGCCCTGTGTAGATCTTTTAAGTATGGATCTTGGTCTTTTCTTTCTGATATTGGATCTACCCCTGTTATTATCAGTAAATCTGACCCCCCCTCTGGGACTCAAAGGGCCTGCCTCTCTCATAATCTTTGACATCTCTGTGAAATTCATGTAGCTTTTTTTCCTTTTAATCCATTCTCAAAATTGAGAAGATCCCTGGATATTTTTTCTGGGCCCTCCACAAAGGACAGTGTACCCTCATGTTTTTTCATGCATTCATGTTTCAGTCACATCCTTGATACTTTGTTCAGTAGTCATTTGATAAAAGGACATTAAAATGTCCACAAAAGCCATAGTGGCTTTTTGTTGTGCCTTATGCCATTCTTCCATTAGTAAATCATCTGGCTTACCAACCAAAAGCTGGGTTTTAACCCACATGGAGTAATACCTTTACATTTATCTGCCTTGAATAATTTCAAGTGCCATATGTTGGTTCTTAAAATTCTCATCTCTTTATTCAGTTGGTAAACTAGCAAGTTACAGCTGTCATTAGGATCCCCTACTCTTTCACATGGGACTCCCTCCTTGTTCGTCCCAATACCAAAGACTTTAATGTCATCTCGATCCACACAGAGCCCCTGTAAAATCCTTTGGAGATCCATGACCATAAGCCCCTAACTTGCACAATTTGGCCAGATGATCCAAATGGATAATATCTGATCCAGATGTAGACCAGAGGATATATAATGCCTATATTGTGCAGGACCTGGCAAACCCCTCCCCTCCCCCCAGGTTGGAATTCAAAATATTAAATATAGTTAAATGAGAAGGGCAGCCTCTTATGACGTCCCAGAAATATTTTTAAAATAAATCCAAAACAGAAGATCTTGGCCTCACAATTTGTAAAGAACAATATTGTTGTTGTTCGTTGGTGTATACGAGACTTATTGTATATTTCTAAACTGTTATATATAACAAAAAACATGTTCCCATAATAGAGAATATACTCCCAAAACCTTAAAGAGTAAAAAGTTGGTGTTATGAAAAATACAAAGGTATTCAAATGTTGCTACAAAGCTGTTATGTAATAAAAGGAACAATTAAAAATGTATTATGTTAACTTCATAGACAATACTACAAGTTATAGTATGCATAAAATGCACTCTAATGATTATCCATGCATTCTAAAACCATGGCTTATCACAATAGAACTTATGTAGAATCATCTACAGTTGTTCACCTAGTTCCTATCAAAATGTTTATACATATAAGCATATGGTTACTATAAAAATGAGCAACAAGTGAAACAGAGTCCTGATAACTGCTCTGCCATTAGTTAAATGCTAGTTACACATGTCCCATTCATCAATATATAATTGTAGTTAAAGAACCCCCCATTTGCATTAATCATTAAACCATCAAGATGAAATAAATGACCCTCAAAAATTGAAAAATAAAATATCGAACATGAATCCATAATTGTCAAATTCCTAATGACAATATTCCTGTACCACTACTAAATATAAATAGAACTATTTTCATATTTCCGTAGCCAAAAAAGGGACCAACAATAAAAATAACAAAAATATGAATGATGAAAGGTCCAAACACAACTTGCTATTCCCAACAGTTAGAACATCAGAGTTGTATATGCTAAATATCCCTTGGATACATTTGAAAGTGTTTGTTTAGATCAAAATATTGTGACCAACGCCGAAGTTTTTAACGGAAAACTGTATAGGTCATCAGATGAGGAACTGAAAGCAGAACTGCAAGTAGTCAGAACTATTGCAGATGATATAATAATGTTATCGGGCCTTGATAAATGTGCAAAAGCAACATTTAAAGCAGGAAACCTGCAGCACAACAAAAACATCAGTTTGGGACAAGAATGTGATATAAAGGAGCTTCACCAAGAGGGAGTGTATAAATATTTGGGAATTGATGAAGGATCAACAATAAAACATGAACACACCTTTTGGCCCCACAACATGGACTGAAGCTCCAAAGGTAGTGGCTTCTCCATATTCATAAAGGATATGCACACCTCCAGACTAGTAGCCCAGCATAACGCATCAGAGATACTTCAGGTAGAACTAACAGTTGGTAAGACAGTGATTCAGGCCATAGCGTGCTACAGGTCCCCAACTATGTCCCAAGACTCACACTCCATGTTCCTAAGCACCCTGGAAACTATTAGGGTCCAACCCAACACTCTCATACTGGGTAACTTCAACTACCCCTCCATCAAGTGCAAAAACTACTCATGCACCAATACACTTGCCCAGCAATTCCTGGAATTCATTATTTCAAATCCACTGGACCAGCTCATTCTTACCCCCATTAGAGGAAGCAACATCCTTGACCTGGTTATTACTAAGATGGGCAACTGTTGCCCAAAACCAATACTTAATTCTTCCCTGGTTAGATCCAATCACAAACTAATTACCATGGAAATCCACATCTCAACCACACCACCAGAAAAGGTAACCACCATGAAAAACTTCTCCAAAGCTGACTATGGACTCCTAGAAAAAGAGGTGTCTAACTTCACAGCACACATACAAATGGAAAATAGGTGCATGACTGCCGAATCATACACCAATGCACTGTATGACCATGTACATAAAGCATGGAACTAGCCATGCCCAACAGAACCAAAACGCTCTCCTCCAAAAAAGGAAGCCAATCTGGTGGTCCCCTGCCATTAGCAAACTCTACAACAGAAGGGAGAAACTGTTGCAGAAAAAGGTGAAGTCCCAAGACTGGAAAAACTCCCTTATTAGCCTCAGCAAAAAGTTGAGATCCCTCATCTAAACCTCTAAAGCTAGCTATGAAGGCAGAATTGTGGCAGACACTGAAAATAACCATAAAGCCTTCTACAGTTCTCCACGGCAATACCCAGATTTGCTCTGAGTTACTGCACAATGGTACCTCCTATACTGAGGCAACAGATATTGCCAGCATACTGGCCGACAGATTCAGTGCCAACTTTACCCCCTCTCCCCCCAAAAGACCAATCACAATACTAGAAGAATGCCAAGCACCCAGCATTACTGCAGCACAGGTTAAAGCTGCATTGTTCAGGGCCAAGAAGACATCTTCCATGGGACATGACAATAGCCCTGGCTGTGTTATATATGAACTATAAAGCGAACTGGCACCACATCTGTGTGCCCTGTTCAATCATAGCCTCATCTCATGTTTTGTCCCTACAGAATGGCACACTGCTACAGTCATCCCTCTCCATAAAGGAGGAGCGACTACAGACCCTGAGAATTATCGCCTCATTAGCCTAACAAGTCTGATATGTAAGGCTATGAAGGGCATCATCATGGACCTAATTAACAAGGATATAGGGAATCTCCAAACTCTGAATCCCACGCAATTTGGTTTTGTGAGGGGTAGATCATGCTTGCTCAACCTGGTTGACTTCCTTGAGTCAGTCACCAGAGCTGTGGATGAGGGCAAGGGAGTTCATACAGCCTACCTCAATCTGGCCAAGGACTTTGATACCATTCCTCACTCAGGAATTTTTGATAGACTCGCTAGACTAGGCATCAACCCCTATATCAGTAGGTGGGTTGCAAATTGGCTCACAGATAGAACCCACAGTGTGAAAGTAGCAGATTCCAAGTCAGATCGAACAGTCATGAGTGGAGTCCCACAGGGATTGGTCCTGGGTCCTCTCCTGTTTGGCATTTACTTCTCAGAAGTCCAGGCCAACATGGAGGGACTCTGGAAGACTAAGTTCACTGATTATGGCAAACTTGGAGCCATTATTAACTCCGCAAGTGATGTAGACATCCTAATGAAAGGCCTCACTGAGATCAACGACTGGTACCAAACCATGGCCTTAAAGTTAATGCCAAAAAATGCACCATCATTCCCCTTGGGAAAAACACAGGCCCCACTGATTACCACATTGATGTTAGCCCACTGAACACTGAAGGTGTTATAAGAGATCTGGGGACACAATTTGACAGCAACCTCTCCTTCGACCACCATATTGCCACTGTGGTCAAAAAGTCCCTCTATGTGGCATTTCTCATTACCAAGGATTTTGCATCCAGGAAGAAAGAGGTCATCATCTCTCTCTCTACTCTTCCCTCATTAGACCAATCATCGAGTATAATGTCCCATTTGGCAATTACCTCACTAAAGACCTGCAACAGCAGGAAAGGCCACAAAACAACCTCACAAAGAGGATCCTAGGCCTTAAACACATTCTCTACATGGACATACTCAAAAAACTCCAGCTTTTCTCTGTCTCATATCATCTATTAAGATGTGATCTCTGCTTGACTTACAAAGCCATGTCTGACCCAGCCCTGTTAGAAATATTACACCTAATGAAATCCCAAACCACATGCTCCAGGGACCTCAACCTCATTATCACAATCAACAGAACATGCTGGAGGGACATAACCCAGAGACTGCCCATGCTCTGGAATACACTTCCCATACATGTCAAGCAGAGCACCTCACTGACCCTTTTCAAGAGAAATCTTGATGAGTGGATGAGAAATAGAAAGTTTACTCTGGGGATCACTCCAGTGGCTCTACTTGAAAGAGGCACGAGGAACTAATGGTGGCATGATGCCAGGGCACTTCTATGGGCTAGGTGTGTAAACCCTCCAGGGCCACTAGCCTAGTGCACACCTATGAACCTATAAACAAATGTGGATAAAACTTAGTAAGAAATACTTTAGAAGACTTAACTTAAGCCTGAAAACAGGATTGACATCTAGGAACAAAATTCAAGCTATAAATCAATTTGATCTTCCTGTCCTAACTTACAGTTTTGGAGTGATTGACTGGCCCCAAAAAGTAGCTGGAACAGCTGAAACTAAAAACTGGGACAGCAGAATCTAATATCAATCCGTCGTGCACCACAGTATCCACAAAATATGCCAACGAATAAAAAAACTCTTCTTTATTGCACAAAAACCACGATAAAAATACATCCAACACTAGTTTAGCGCTTTCATCTGCCGAGCACAGACTTCATCAGAACTAGTGTTTGCAACCATTACTGGCTTTTAAAAAACATTTTTGGCACCAAAACTGTGATTTTCTTTCTTAAAGTAACATGCTCATAACAACACATTACAAGTAACAAATAAATAAATATAGAATCATTATTTATGACTGTTTGTAACTGTGTGCACTGAACTAAACATGATTATATGACATTAATTACCACATAAACCTATATGCCTTACCTATTTAAAAACATATGAATAAATATTAATATAAATGAATATTAATATAAATAAGATATTTAATATTTATATACAAAAATTTTTAAATACAATAAATATTGCTAAAACCATAGTATAATAAGGGATGGATATTAAATTAAGAGTCCATGACCAAAAAGGGTTTAATACTAATGTATTCATTGATACCTGGACTCCTGGTAGAATCAGTAAGCATGTGCCATTTACTTTCCTTGCAGGCTAATCTTGTTTTCCAATCACCACCATATAAAATGTCCTGCTCCTGATCTATAATAAAAAACAAGAAGATATGGTTTTCCCCATGTTCCTTAATATGTTGATATAATGCATTCTTACAATCTTTATTCTGTATTCTGTAATAATGTTCATAAATGCGTTTTTTCAACTGCCTTTCTGTTTTGCCTATATAATAGGCTGAACATATCTTGCATAGGGCCAAATATACTATATGTTTGGTGCTACAATTTCCACCTCTACTTCTAATCACGGTGTTATTAACATCACCCAATTGAACCTCCGTATTCATGTTGATATTCCTACATTGATTGCATCTTCCACATTTCCTGGTGAAAATTTTCTCTTGTTGATTACCAATCTTCTTATAATTTACTCTTTCCAGCAGTCTTTTAATATTAGGACCCGTTTTGTAAACTATTCTTGGAGAATTTCCTAGAATAGTTTTATTGGAATCTACTACAGTTATTACATCCCAATATCTATCAATCATTTCCTTAATTTTGTTACTATATGGAGTGTAGGTGATAACACATACTCTACCCGTATAACCCTGGTGGGTGTTGCAAATCTCTTTAGCATCCAAGGTATTACCAAGTAAAGGTTGGTATTTGTGTCCCCATTGGGTTGAGACATATTCTATAGTGTCCCTAATCATTCTTATTGGATAACCTCTATTCACAAAGAAATCATTAATTAACTTCATTTCATCTTCCATAAATTCCTTAATAGACGACATCCTTGCTCCTCGAATACATTGTCCTTTGACAATGTTTTTAAATATGTATGGTGGATGTTCACTATTAAAATATAAATAATCATTAGAAAATGTACTTTTACGATATACTCTGGATGTGAATCCCTCTGTAGTTAAACTAATGTATAAATCTAAATATGCAATACCCTGGTTGCTTATTTCATGCATAAACTTAAGAAATTGTGTGGTTCTATTAATATAATCCAAAAACTTGGTAATTTTGTCATTAGGTCCTTTCCATAAAATAAAAATATCATCAAGAAATCTTGCATAAAAAGTTATATAGGGATAATATTCACAATTAATAATAAACTCATTTTCCCAATCCGACATGGCTAGGTTGGCAAAAATAGGTGCGCATGAAGCCAAATCTCTTTAGCATAAGAAGATTGGATATCAACAAGAGAAAATTTTCACCAGGAAATGTGGAAGATGCAATCAATGTAGGTATATCAACATGAATACAGAGGTTCAATTGGGTGATGTTAATAACACCGTGATTAGAAGTAGAGGTGGAAATTGTAGCACCAAACATATAGTATATTTGGCCCTATGCAAGATATGTTCAGCCTATTATATAGGCAAAACAGAAAGGCAGTTGAAAAAACGCATTTATGAACATTATTATAGAATACAGAATAAAGATTGTAAGAATGCATTATATCAACATATTAAGGAACATGGGGAAATCCATATCTTCTTGTTTTTTATTATAGATCAGGAGCAGGACATTTTATATGGTGGTGATTGGAAAACAAGATTAGCCTGCAAGAAAAGTAAATGGCAGATGCTTACTGATTCTACCAGGAGTCCAGGTATCAATGAATACATTAGTATTAAACCCTTTTTGGTCATGGACTCTTAATTTAATATCCATCCCTTATTATACTATGGTTTTAGCGATATTTATTGTTTTTAAACATTTTTGTATATAAATATTAAATATCTTATTTATATTAATATTCATTTATATTAATATTTATTCATATGTTTTTAAATAGGTAAGGCATATAGGTTTATGTGGTAATTAATGTCATATAATCATGTTTAGTTCAGTGCACACAGTTATAAACAGTCATAAATAATGATTCTATATTTATTTATTTGTTACTTGTAATGTGTTGTTATGAGCATGTTACTTTAAGAAAGAAAATCACAGTTTTGGCGCCAAAAAAGTTTTTTAAAAGCCAGTAATGGTTGCAAACACTAGTTCTGATGAAGTCTGCGCTCAGCAGATGAAAGCGCTAAATTAGTGTTGGATGTATTCTTATCGTGGTTTTTGTGCAATAAAGAAGAGTTTTTTATTCATTGGTGTATTTTGTGGATACTGTGGTGCACAACGGATTAATATTAGGTTCTGCTGTCCCAGTTTTTAGTTTCAGCTGTTCCAGCTACGTTTCCTGACCAGGCTCCCTGTCAGCAGCCGGTTTTGGTTGTTGGGTTGCTTTGCTTCATTTACTTTTACTGGCCCCAAAAAGTGTTGGATAGTTTAGATGGGAAAACAAAGAGGATACTTCATGCTCATCAAATGATTTATAAAAATCAGTGCATACCAAGGTTATATATTCCCCATTCCAAAGGAGGTATGGGCCGCCTTGAAATTGATTGCATGTATAGATCTGCAATCATGGGACCATACATATCTGCTTACCTCTCAAGACCCACACATAGTGAAAGTTCTGAAACATGAGGAGAATAAATCTAAGATGACTTTCCTTCTTAGTCTAGCTGAAGCCTATTGGCATCAAGCAGGAATGGAAATCATAACAGAAGTAGGTAAAAATCAGGCAGCAACTGAATTTGCCAAAAAACAAAAGAAAGAATATAAGGTGAAGGATCAGATGAGAAGGCAAGAAATGCGGAAAATGCATAAATATAGTTGCAAGTACAGAAAACTCCTGGAAGAACCTCATGTTGATCAGTTGATCAAGATTCATCAGGTATGGTTAAGGAGATGTGAATTCAAACCAAGAGATGAAAGGTTAATAAAGGCAGCCCAAGGTAGTGGGCTACATACATATTGGTTTACAAAGTCCATTGAACATGTGGGAGAAACAGAGAAATGTAGATTTTGTAAAACACTATTGGAATCAGTTGCACGCTTTGCTGCTGGTTGTGATATACTTATGGCAGAAGGACTGTATATAGACTATTGCACTGGGAAATTGTGCAAACATTATAAAATTAAAGTAGCTGAAAAAGACTGGAAACACGTGCCACAAAGCATCATCATAGTGGGATGACCCATTACTAGCAGTTCAAAAGATAGATGCGAGAAAAACAGATATAGTGGTACATGAAAAGAAGACAGAAATAGCACTGATCATTAAAATCATTACACCCAATGGCTACAGTGTCTTGCATACATAGAGACAGAAAGTCATAAAATATCAGGATTTGCAAGCAGAAATGAGAGCAATGTGGATGCATGATACCCAGACAGTTCCTATAGTAGTAGGAGCAACCGGTCTTATAAAAAAGAATCTACAGTTGTATTTAGATATGGTACCAGTACATGAAACTCCATATGAACTGCAGAAGGAGTAATTACTGGGCTAATTACAGGTGCTACAAAGAACACTTTTGGCTACCATCAAAGAGTGAAACTATACTAATTTCATGAACTTTAATCATACTTTGACTTAGAAATGGATCCATTCCCATCATGGTATTAGAAACCCAAAAGATTTGGAGAAATTAAAAAAGAGAGAATACATTAAAAGTACCAATAGAGGGGGGCATGGCCAGCATGAGACAAGGATAGCAACACTTCTTCACTACTCTGCTACAAAATATATATTTCTGACAGGAATTTGTTTGTTTGAATAATCCTAAACAGTTCAAACTAGTGAATTTCAATAGCCATTGGGGTTATAAAGGATTATTTCAAGAAAAAAAAATGGAACTCTAATAGCTTCCCTGTCAAAAACTGTGAAAAAGTAATTTATTTCATTATATCCAGCAGCAACATAAGGTACACTAATGCAAGACTTCAGGATTCTTCAAGTAAGAAAGAGCTTCAGTGACTTTTGTCTCATATTCACGAATTATCATTAAAAATGGACAGATTGGACAATTAAATTGATTATTTTAAGAAATATTGTTCCAAACAAATGGAACAAATTAATGAGGTTCTTCAGGTACAGAAAAATCAGATCTCTGGCATTGAAGAATCCCTTAACATTACGGATGGAAGGCTGAATTAAGGAGAAAACAACATTGGATTTTTATTGCCTCAAAATAAAATCTTGTCAGCTAAAGTAGATGGCCTTGATAAAAGATCTTAAGGGAATAATATTCATATATTTGGACTTCTGAAGGCACTGAAAAGAACAATATGATTTTTCTTTTAACTACCTGGCTTCCTAAGACTTTATATCTCCCTGAAGCTCTCTCTTTTGGGATAGAGAGAGCATACCAGTCTCTAGGTAAACCTTCTGCAAAACTTGGTTCTTCTGAGATCTATAGTGTTTAAGCTTATTTAAGCTTATTTCATCTCAAGACAAAGAATTGTTACTTAAAACTGCATGGACTAAGTCACCACTCTAAATATGATGTAAATAGTGTGTGTTTTGACAATGGCTACTCAACAATAGTGATGGCAAAAAGAAAAACAAGTCCTTCAACTTATTAGAGAACTTAGAAAGAAGCAAATAAAAGTACATGTATTGTTCCAGACTAGAATAAAGATTTTTCTTACAAATGGCGTTAAACTCTTTGAAAATCCTAACCCTGCTTTGTCATTACTACAAACAAATAAAATTCAAACAGAGTAATATATGCTAGAAGAGGCATACAGATGTAAATGGAAACAAGATAAGTGAGAAAAAGGAAAAAAAATAAGGGTACTATGAAGAACTTTTCCTTCTCCCTTTCTTCAATCCTTATTTATAAGAAAAGCAACATGATGTTAAAGCATGTTTTTTTTTTTCCTTTTTGTAAACAAGCACAATTTTAGTTTTATATAAACCTTTAATAATAAAGCAAGAAGCAATAACATGCTAGGTTACAACATAAATACAAACTTGAATAAAAGCAGGTAGACTGGATATAAAAGGTAATTTAACTCTTTTTTTTCTGCATTATACTTATTTTACAGTTAAAATGACAATATATTTTTATGAGCTGAAACAAAAAGTTATACATTTTTTAATAAAAAACATCCAGTGTTTATATTAATATTATATTAATATACAAGTTGCAGGTTTCTATATGAAATTGCATGCTTAGAAGTGACTACATATTTTATTTGTGAAATAGAAAAGACTGCAACATGACACATACTTAGACTCACATTTGTTTATCTTATATACTTGTGATTAGAGGTTTGAACACACCATATATCCTTAGTATTTCCTTGTTTTTCCTGATGCTTTTGGGAAATGTAGCAACAGTATTAATTTCTATCTGTTACTTAAACAGTGTACTATACAAAATACCATCACCATCACTTTAATATAAAATGAATAGAAATTATCTAAAGTACATATCTAAAGTAAATACTTGATAGAGTAATATTTAAAAGGAAGCTTTGTTAAAACTAATAATGGCATTCTAAGGCTGCCTGGAAAGCCAACATATAGTCTTAGATATAAAGCTATTGTTTTTGCTAGACACAATGAAATGTGAGGTGTGAGCTGGGGGTGGGGGGTGGGGTAAGAGAAATGTTTTTTATGGCTGATTAGTTAAAAAGTGGTTTTAGTATATTAAACAACCGTAAAACTTTGCTTCAGTGAAAGATTGAGCATGGTGTTGTATGTAATGAAAATTATTGTCATTTGAGGGCTGTACTTATGTGAAAAGCTTTATTATGGCTTAGAAACAAAGCTCCTTTTTCTCAGGCTCAAGCTTTCTTTTTTGACTAGATTATGTGAAGCTATTGAGGTAAAAGGCCTGAGAAAAGTTGAAATTCCCACCCACACTGAGAGAGTAGATCTGCTCAAGCTTAGAGATCTGGTTTGACAGACAGTTTTAGAAAGATAACATAAATAAAAGGTGGAACCTTTTGAATATACATTAGATCAGATTTCACTGTAATAATACATAGCTATGCAAGCTAGCTTAGCAGAAGGAAAGTTAATATCATGTTATGTGAAGCATGAAAGCTTATAACTGAAACAGAAAAAAGTGTATCTTGTTTGAATGTATTATTTGATGCAAATTAATACAAATATATTATTTATTTTTTTCTTTTATGGCAAAATATGTAAGTATAGAGCATAATGAAAAAAACAGATGAAGGTTCCAAAGAAATAAAGATGCTATGAGTTTATCTTTGTTAGTAAATCATAGTCTATGTTATTGTTTAATAATTTACTTGATATATACAATTAGGATTTTTTTTTTAGTCAGTAGATGTCAAAATGAAACAACTGTTCTACTTATTTATAACAGTAATAATTACAGGATGCAATTATACTTTTAGCTAATTATTATTAGAGTTATATATATTTGTGGTAGAGTGGTTTGATGGGGTATCTTTCCTCTGACTCTTTGTCATAATGTTAGATGAGTTGGTTTGCTTCCATGGTTAGCCTATTCAAACATGGAGTATTAGACTTCATGAGACATAGGAGGGGGTTTAGAAGTATTTGTTTTATGACAACCTTTCTTACTGCCTTTTTACAAATGTCCACAAATGTAATGATTTTATTCCTAGATCAACTCTCAAGAATTTGCTATTTATATAAACATTACTAAGGAGTTCTTTATAAATAGATCATCGTTATGTATGAGAAATAAGTATGTGTTTCTGATCAACAGAACAAATGGCATTTATTAACTGTATTTCTATAAATGTTAATGGATTAAACAATGGAAGCAAGAGAGGTAACAAATAAATATATGAAGCTGTTTAATTCTCAGGTTATCTTTCTACAGGAAACACACATTAGCAGAAGATATAAACAGACAATACTAAGAGTTACACTATATTGAGAGCTAGATAGTATAATCAGAAAAAAGGGGAGTAGGTATTTTATGGAAGAATTCTTTACCTATGCCCAAAGTTATAAGAACATATCAAGATGATAAAAGATATATTTTGTACTGCTACTAGAAAATAAAATGGGAAGATATTAACTTGTTAATGTGTACTGGATTCCAGGTACAACAGTCAAGACAGCTGATCAACATTTGGAGCAAGTAATTCAATATGCACAGGGCAGTATCATTTTGGCAGGAGACTTTAAATGTATATCATCACCAAGTGATACTAATACAAATAGCAAAAGTAAAATTCAGCTGTGCAAAAAAAGTGAAATTTACTGAATTATTTAATCTTAGAAATATAAAAGAATTTTCAGAGCCAAATTTGTTAATCTTTATACATTATTCTCATAGGCATGAAACACAATTCAAAATAGACAGAGTTTATATATTTAATAAACTAGTAGACAAGCTGGGTAAAGTTAAGATTGAAACTTACCGATTTTCAGATCATAAAGCAATCACTTCTGAATTGTCTTTGAACTCTAATAATAACATTAACAAAAGAAAACCACCAGCATATATACCAGGTTTACAAGAGTTTAAAGACTATTTTCTTAAATAAATGTCCACCTTTATAGAAATTAACAATACAGTGGATACTTCAGAACTCTATATGTGGGATGCTCTAAAAGTGTATCTGTTAGGTAGAATCACTAATTAGCTATCAAGTAAAAACCAGTGGGGCAAAATATTACATAAAGTTCAGGGATAAGTTAAAGTTAGAAAACCAGAAGAATAAAAATCCTAACACAGAAGAGATCAATAAGCTAAATGATAAATGCTTGGAAATTTCAAATCATAAAACCAAAATCAATCTTGAGAAGTTCAAGATAATTAACTCTTCTATTAATCCAAAGTCTATGCACAATTTAGCCACCAAAACAAAAGTACACAGTAAATCTAGTCACATAAAAGAAATCTATTCACATAGAAAAAAAATGTAACAGAGATAGAAAATATTCTAAAGAAATTCAGAGATTATTACAATGCAGTTAATCAAAATAATGTACTAACAGAAACAATCAAAACATTTATTAGAAAAATATAAAAACTAGAACATCAAATGACCAAATGAAATTAATTGACAGACCAATTTATATGTCTGAGCTTTAAACCCAAATTTCTAATTTGAAGTCTAATAGAGCACCAGGTAATGATGGAATTATATCTGAATTTTACAAGGTGTTACCAAAAGAAGCCCTACACATATTACATAAGGTGTTTTCTATAGTTAAGGACTTAACTAAAGTTCTTCCTTCTTGGAAATATACCCTTATCTCTCCAATTAAAAAAAAAAAAAACAACAAGGATCCTACTCAATGCTCTTAATACAGACCCATTTCACTTGCAAATGTAGATTATAAACTATTCATGGCACTTCATGCTAATAGATGAAGATCAAACTGGGTTTCATTTAAATAGAAACACCTACGATAATATTAAAATAGTAATTAAAATAACTGACTATGCAAAGAACACAAATGAGAACTTAACATTAATGAGTCTTGCTATAAATGGAGCTTTAGACTTGGTCAACTGGAAATATCATTTGCTAGTTCTAGAAGAATACAAGCTTCCTTTTACCTTTTCACAACTTATTAATCTTCTCTATACAGATTGCGTTGCATATGTCAAAATAGGTTCTTTCACAACTGATTTTATACAAGTATTAAGAGGGACTAAACATGGATGTTCTCTTTCACCTCTGCCTTTTACCCTAGTTATATAACCTTTTGTTAATTTTATTTGATTAAATACAGATATAAAGGGTATTAAAATAGCAGAGAATCTACGTTCTAAAATGTAATTGTTTGCAGATGATATCTTATTGATACTGAGTGATAAAAAATGTATATCTGCAACTTTTTAGCAATGGAACTATTTCAAAGAAAATCTGATTTAACATTTAATGATAACAAAACAAAAGAAATTACCACTCAACATGAAGAAAAACCCAAATAAGTTCCTTAAATATATTGTTAAAGAAAAGAAAATGAATTACTTGGGAAAAACCATAATGGATAATATTAACACTGGAGTAAATTATAATTATACTAAGTGTACAAATAAAATAATGACTCTAATGGACAAATGGAATAAATTGTCTTTACAATGGAAGAAAGACTCTCTATCATCAAAATGATTATCTTGCCAAAAATCCTATATAATATTCAGTCATTAACATTACCTGCTATAAAAACATGCATTAAAGAATATAACACTTTGATTTTGAAATGTCTTTGGCTCCCTGAAAAAAACAAGAATTGTGTTGGGAAACCTTATTATGCATTCTAACTGTAATAGATATTCTAAGAATTATCTTATGTTAAATAACAGTTTATTTTGGTTATTAAATGATTATATTATAGGGAAAAATCACCAAACAGGTGATCCTTACTTCATGTTCACTATATTAAACACTTTTACAAAATTTACATATAGAAATCTGGCTCACAAAGCATGGATTTTCCTTATGCTGCCTATAGCATATACGTCAAAGTAATATCCTTCAAATTAAAAAAACAATGGTTGCCTTTAAAGAGAAGAATCTGTTGTACTGTTTCAGTTAATGAAAAACAAAAAGCTGCACTCAAGTAGATTACATTATGAATAAAGATGATTTGGTTAAAGATATACTGTTAGATATACAATCTTGTAGACTATATATAGAAGGGGAAATTAAGTCAATTCAACCAATGTTAAGGGAGCATGTCCTACAATCGATTTAATTTATCATATTTATTTGCAACAAAATTTTTTAGGGCATGGTCTCTTGTCCCATTTGTATAAAATGGTGAAGAGGGAAACTAAAACATGTAATGATACATATTGCAGCTATTTTACCCAAATCAATAACAGAACACCAAGTGAAGAAGATATAAAATTATGTTTATTATAATCTAAACATACTACTTCATCTCTTAGATGGCATTTGTTTACATGGAAGTTTTTACATAGGTCCTTCTTCATCTGTCATAATTGATGTACAAAAAAGGCAACTTTGTTGGAGATGCAAGAAAGAACGTGAAAAAAGATTGGCAATACATGTTCTTTGATTATACTGTCTTGATTCCTTTTTGGAATAATATTAATTCTTTTACAGGCATTTTTTGGAGATACATTTATTTTATCTAAATCATTAATTCTTTTTAATACCCCTATTCCCACTTGAGTTAAAAGAATGAAATATAACATCCTGTGGACTGTAATGACCATCACCAGAAAAGTGATCACAGACAACTAGAAAAATGAATTTACTCCCTCATTTAAAGAATTTATAAGTTTAGCAACCCAAGCAACTCATCTAGAAATTATTAAAATCAGGTTGAGAATGAACATAATTTTTTCTTGCCTCAATGTATGGACAACATTTAAAGCACTGTTTGACAAGCAAAAAAAAAAAAAAAAAAACACATGAACAGGCATGCAACAACAGGAATGACTATAAGGCTGATGGAAATTGTTATAAACAGTTGTTTTCTTAGTTTCTGTATTTATAAGACTGGGTTGTTTTTTTTTTTACTTACTTTTAAATATGTATGTACATTTCAGATTGCAAATTTTGTAGTGATTATGTTTTATGAAAATTTAATAAAAACATTTTTTAAAAAAAAAAGCATCAGGAGAAATTAAGTTTAGCTCATAACTAAAATACAACTTAGCTGTTGCTGCTCAACTCTTATGTATTAATATGTCTTGCAGAATTATGATCAGTCTGCCCAAACGTATATGCCTAGATCTCCTGGTGGGATTTTGTTGCATCTGCACTTAAGTTACTTCACATAATGTTCTGTGCAAAACTACAGTTCCATAGGTAAAGAGTATTTTCATATCCCTTTCCCTTACTCAAATACAAGAAATGCTAGCATTTCCTTAGTCTAATCCAGTCTCCTAAGGTATCTATTTAGAAAGAAGTATATTAAACTGTTGACTAGAGAAATAGTCGACACACACAATATCAAGTCAGAAACATCAAAACTCTAGAATACTGTTGAACATAAAAAGCAAGTAAAGAACAATTTTGCAGGGGGAAAACAACCCTCCCACTAATTATATATTCTAACTCAGAGATTGCACTACAGTGGGGAAAAAACAAACCCTTCTGCAAAAAAAGTTTTATACATATCTTTTCTGTTTATCAGTATTCAGGGGTTTTAATGTTTCCGGTTTGATGTTGTGAGTGTTGACTACTTCTACAAATTTAGGTAGATTCCTATTTAGAGCTATAATATTAATAGGAAAAGTGAAAACTGCATAACATTAAAAAAAGTTTCTTAGTATCTCTGACTGCTAGATTTCTTTCTTTTTTTTTGTAATATTTGACCATGTGTCACTATTCCAGTTTTATTTGATGATCCAAAAATAATACTTGCATAAATCTAGAACTTTTGATTTCCATCATTAAAGCAGAATTTCACTTTGCCATTTTCTCTGCGGTATAAAGGACTTCAACCATTATTGACTAAATGTATTTGTTGTCTTCTGCACCATGGCACCTCCCCCTTTTTCCTGCAACATTGATCTACATTTCTGCTACATATATGATGGAGAGAAGAGTGCTCTTGATTCCAATAATAATTGACTGACATTTTGTACTGTAAGCAACATGAGTTAGAGCACCCTGTATTCATTTCAGAACAATACAAGAACTTTTACTGGAAGTAAACTTCTTGACAGGTGGAGAGAATACACCTAATTTAATTGTATTATCTTCTTTATATCTGCCAAAGCTGCTTGAGCATACAGGAGAATCAGAAAAAGTGGTTCAGTCCTCTGTTTAAATAATCCTGTTCCCCCATTACAATTGGTAGCAGTAGGGAATGATCTTGTAATTATACTAACTCTGAAATACTGATGAATTGTCTTGCTAGCCACCTCATCATTATTACATGACAAGTGGAGTTTTACATGGCAAGGTTTTCATGTGATCTAAGGACCAAAAGGAGAGTTCCTGGTACAGGGACCTTCTGCTGCTACAATATGCATCTCAAAATGATTACAGACCACCTGCCTCAAAACCCCATTGGGGATCTAAGAGCAATGACAGAAGCTGAACAATAAGTTAGCACAAAAGTTACACCTTAACTGCATGTATGCCTTGCTACACAAATGGGGCTGAGAAAGGCCACCTGCCTCTATGCTAACTAATCATGTGTGTTGCCCGTACATAACTATGATTTTAGCTTCCATTCACAGCTGATGTAAAAATTATTTCTAAATATTTGAAGGATGAGGAAGCATATCTATATCTATATCCAAGCAGATGCTTTACATCAGGCAAGGGCAAGTACCATATACACATTTCTACACTTTTGTCCACGTTAAGAAACTAACTTAAAAAAAGTCATTACCAAATGATAGCCAAAGAGGTAAAAATAAAAGTACCCTGAGTTTACTAAGAAAATTGCTCTCTCATCAGAAAAGAACTTCAGTCTCTGTTTTGAAATCTTTGTGTTTCATCTTATTGCTTAAGATGTAAACCAGAAATTATGCTTAAAAGACAATAACTGGAGGGAAGATGTAAATCTATAATCCTCTTGCCTAAATGCAGAATTTTGAAAATGTCACCTTCTTTCCATCATAGAGTCCTATTTACATAGATTTATCTCCATATCAATAAAGGCATCTGAGAGACCATCTGTGTACATAACCATTACAAAACAGTCTCATCTGAGATAGGCAGATATTTTTTCTGCACTCAAACAGAATAATAAAAAAATAAATAAACTTCACTGCATTTTTCAGACCTTCTAATGAGCAGGAAAGCCTTACACATGTTGATAAAAGTGTACTATACCTTAACATAATATAGCACACCAAAGGGACTGGAGATACTGTTAAGACGGTCATTCTAATTATTCTTATCTTTTCACTATTTATAGTTCACTTCCTACTTTGCACAGTTGCCTTTTATTTCTTTCTTTGACCTCCTCAATTTTCTACCATGCCTAACCTAGTGTGTTCCACATTTTAGTCCTTTTTTCTCCTTAATTCCTTTCCTGAACCTCTCTGCTTTTCTGCTCAACCTTACCATTGTCTTAAAAAGTTTGTATTCTAAGCAAACTCCACTATTTGAGTCACTCACATAACTTTTTTACAATCTCCAGTGTAATCTATGTATAAACAACTATTAAACCACAGTCATTAGCAAACAGAAAATGGCTAACCATATCTCTTCCTTCTCTGAATCCTTTAATTTCTCCCTCAACCTTTTAGAAAGATTATTTGTCATTAGGCAAAACGGTCTATAACACAACAAATGTCACAGCCTTTATATATGTATGTTGATACTCTACTATATGTCTATGTTTCCATTGTCTGCTTCTTTTTCATTAACTGTGCCGATCAACTACATTTGTCCTGTTCCCCACATACAAACAATCAAGTCAACCAGATTAAATGCTTTCATTAAATTATAAATTACAAATCACACATCTCAGGGCCTAACATCTCCACTCTATTCAGTTACATAAGTTACAGCTTTCAAATGTATATTTATTGCTGTAGATTAAAAAAAAGCCCATGAGGCATTTCAGAACTGATATAAATAAAAGTAAATCCATCTGTTTTGCCAGTGCTTTGCTAATAACTTCCCAGTAGTAGTTTGACTCAGCCCTATGAACACAACAGGGGGTTTACTTTGATTTATAGAAGTTTCCTTGCTCCTTTCTTAAGTTACTTGAGTTGTACATGATAGAGATATGCTGGGTTTCAAAGGCATATACTTCAATGTTCTGCAAAGCTGATAGGTACTGAATAATGACTAATCATTTCTAACATAGTTTAATAATGAACACTTTTTTTGTCTGAACTGAAGTGACCTCATAGTAAGAATATATAAGTAAATATATGAGTAAGGTGGGGAGTGCTGAGGGTACGACTACTTTGTGTTAAATATTTCTAAAAATGCCCAGTTTGCGCAGAGCATTTGTATACTGGAGGTTTCAGAATTTGTGTTGAAATGTTTTTGAATCCCAGACATAATAACTCTTGCCAGATTTTCTTCCAGACCTTTCTTTTTCTTAAAAATTTAATTTACGCCGTGTCCACAAAGCTGGTTTTCTGGTCCTTTACACATGGGATAGTCCCTAAAAATAATACTTCAGCTTGTACCATTGTTAGTCTGTAACATTTATTAATTTCATTCCATATCCATCATCCAATCAATTTCTACTTTCTTAAGCTTGTCTTCTGGATGTAGGTTCATTTCCATGGTTGTTCTTATTAAAACTATTTCACCAGCATTTGTGCCACTTGGACAAACTGTTTACTTTTCCATTTCCTCTTTAGACCAGACCTGCCCTTTAGAGTTTTATGATGTATACCTTCACTGTTTGCATCTTCAACACTTTGCAGATCTGTTTTCTTGAACTTTGTGCTGTCTCTTCCACCTTTCTCTTTTTTTTTTTTTTTTTTACAAATGTGATATTACCTCTTTGTCTTTATTTTACACGTGCACCCTGTTTTTCTTATCCTATTGTAATTTTGCAATTATGGGTGGAGTTGTTTATAATGTCTTGTTGTTTACACTTACCAGTACTTGCATGCTCATCTTTGTATAAGTCCTTCTGGCTCTCCTAACCTTACCAGAAAACAAGTATTTTCATTTGTTATACAATAGAAAGGCTTGGTGAGAACTTCTAACACCATTATACCCCATACATTTTGAGCAGATGTACAGAAAAGTTGAACAGAATCTTAATTTGCTATTTTTAAACCATTCATACTCTTATTATCTGTTTATCTTCCTCCAAGACACACACTTTTTTCCTAAATTTGTGAGATTTAAAGTCCATGTTTTTGGTCTTCACCTGATCTGCTCAGACCTCTACCCTTTTCATTCTTTGAATTTGTGGATTTCCTCAGCCACACAAAGTGCAGGCTTTCTGTACTCCTTTTACCCAGTTAATGAAATGCTGCCTAGCCAGAGCTCCAGAGATTCTGATAAAGTATTTTTCATCTTCCTTTAGTTTTGATTGAATCTATTTTCTGTCATATTTTTATCTCAGCTTTCATGATTACAAAAACAGTAAAAAAAAAACTAATCAAAACCAGAAAGAGGGGTTGAATGACTGGAGCACCACACCAATGAAGTCTAACTTACTGGGACAAAAGGGCTAAATAAATTGTTAATTTTTGCCGTTGGTGTGGTGCTCCAGTCATTCAACCCCTCTTTGTGTTTTTTATCAGCTTTTATGATATAGAGCTTCTAAATCATTTATAGTACTTTCTGCAGCTATATGTTATCTTCCATATTTTATTACATTTTAAATTACAGTTCCTGATTCCCTTCACTTTGATATGTGGCTCTGCATCAACATTGACATCTCAAGAATGAAAGCCATTTTTCCTTCCACACTCGGTACATTTAGTTTTCCAAAGAGCTTTTGGTGATCCTCAACATTCTTCTCACCATTGCCATTCCTTTTTATTAAACAAGCTACATCTCATACATTGTCAGTAGAAACTCATGAATCTTTAATTTCATTTATGACTTATTATTGTTATTACCTTAACATCTGTTTCAACTTTCTTTTCTATTACCTCGTTTCTGATGGCTTTCTTAACTACAATGCAGCCAAACAGGATCATTGTCTTTCACTTCATGCAGCTTCCCAGTATCAAACAAAGAAATCAAATAACAAAGTAGCCTTTTGTCAAAACAAGCCTTTGGTAACAAGAAAGGGGACCTATGTTGTCATATCAAGCATGTTGATGATGTAAGGCTGAAGGTGCAGACTTTTCTATGTACTCGTATACCTGCAAACGTTTAAAAGAAAACATGAAAAATGTAATATTAGGTTGTGAGGCAGTGCTAACATTTAAGGAAAACATATGTAATATATAAATATTAATTCTGTGTACCTAAACTTTACCTATGTTTTTTTTTTGCTCTTGTTGTAATTTTTTTCCCCATCAACATGTGCTTTTCTTTCATAGCTCCATATTTTCATTAAAAGTTCAAAAGTAAAAAACAAAACATATTGCACTGTATTCTCTTCCCCTAACCTTTTATCCTTGTGTAGGTGAAATGCATATGTAATTACCTAAACATTTTGAAACTGGAAAAAAAAAATAAAGTCCAGTCATTCTGGATTCTTCACCATGAAGACATCAGTAAGCAAGGCCCATCGCATACACATATTATTAACAGTGTGAGGTTTGGTTATGAGGCTACATTTTTTTATACAGTGCTAGTCTTTCAGAAAATCATCATTCTATATGTGAAAATAGCAGCAGAACAGCTTCTAACTACAAGCTAACTTCTTGAGAATGTTGAAATGGATGCTGGATTCCACTTTGCCACACTGCACATGATCTTCAAGTGACAAGATAAAATCGTACATGCATCAATATGGAGATTAAGAAGTGTAGGAGAAATTAATTGTGTCTTGGTATACCATGTATACAGCTTAAGTCCCAGGTGTGAGTTTCAAGTGTATTATTGTATTCAAACACTTGTGTACATGTGTGAGTAAGAGAAGAAATGGCAATGTGTAGAATTATGTAATTGTAACAGTTGGTGTAACAGGTGGAAGAGGTTTTTTTGAAGCGGAGGTGTTTTGTTTCCTTTGCTGTCACTTTCCTTTGCGACTCCTTCAAAGGGTGACTGTTCTTACAGAGAGATTGGAAAGAGTTCCAAGACATGTGCTGCTAGGTAGGAGAAGCTGTTGTTTGAGCAATACATCTTTGATTTGGGTTTTGAGACGGGTTATGTTTGAGAAAAAGATCTATGGTTGCAGGTTATTAGGCAAACATGTATGTAAAAAGGTTTAGTTTATACAAGAAAACTATATTTTTTGTTTGGGAAAAAGGCATCTAATGATAATGCCATGGTTTTATTATTTTATGGCAGAAGGTGAGCTGAAGATAATAATTATAAAAATGTATAGGCGTATTAGAGCAATAAAGTAAAACCAACATGCAGTTTTGGCTTTTCTTGGTATGAGTGCTCAATAGGAGATCGCCAAAAAAAAAATTTAATGTAATCAACTTTGCAATGGATAATGTGAATTCAGTTTTATGAATGCTTGAAAATATATATTGACCAGTCATTGTGAGCATACATGAACAAAGTTTTGAATTGCATTTTCATCAAAGGGACTGGAAATCAAGTAAATGCCATTACTGCCTGCAGGTTACTTCAAAAATGCTGTATTCAAGAAGGATTTGAAATAACATATCGAAATTAGAAGCCTCTTAGTCTTGCAAATGCTACTCAAATTGTTAAGTGCTCATAAATTATTTTAGGAAGTTGCCAAAAGCTTTATACTGTGAAATTATTTTTTTTTTCTTATGACTTCACAGTTTAGAGATTGTAAGTCTAGTGTTTCTGATTCAAGGCTACTCACAAAAGTCTTCATATTCTCTAGTTTTACTGGTAAAGAATAATGCCAAATGCTTTGAGTCAACTCAGTGTTCTAACTTCTGTGTCTGTACGTCTCAGTGCATACTTTCCAGATGCAGAACCGGTTTAGCATCATTTACTGCTGAGCCTCAGCATTGCTGCCTAACATTCAGTGAGTCATGACATGGATATATTGTTCTGAAGCTGAAAGATTGCTCTGTCAGGTTCTATAGCAAATAAACCATGAACAAGGAAAAAAGTGCACATAGGCTGCAAGGTTTACATTTATCACAGGATGGATTCATTTGTTCTGAATCAAAGCTTTAGGGATGCACACATTATTCTAAATAATGTGCCTTCAGGAAGCAGAAGCGTGTGTGGCTTTTTTTACTGCCTTTGTTTGCTATTAGCTGTTTCTTTCAAAGCTGGAGATTTTAGACCTTTCTTTTAGAGCATAACACATAACTGCCTTAATTTATTGCCTGCAAGAATTGTGTTTCATCAATATCTGTGAGACCTTTCTGCTCTTAAATCAACAGCAACCTCAGTGCTTTGTGTAGCAATGAGTCAGTTCCGATTCTGATAAATGCATTGCAGAAGTAAATAAAAATAATATTAATTAAAGGTGCAGTCATTGGCTTACAGTATTACTGATTGAATTTAAGAGGCAGGGTTTCACAGACTTATTATACGTGTGGGAAGTGAAAAAATCTATAACCATCTAGTGCTCTGAAACTCCATCAGATGGGTTTGTTGCTGAGGCAACGTATGAGAAGACATACCCACTCATTTTAAGAACCTCATAAGAAAGATGGAAGCTGCATGGCTTGATGTATATGTGACATTTATGCAGCCTCAAATGACATCAAAAATTGTACTCCCAACAAAATTGAAATTCTTGTTCTACATTCACATAGTCTGCAGCAAAAACATTGCTTTAATATATTAACTACCAAAAGTATCCTATGTGGTGTTAAAGACTGCCCTAACTCATTATAAATTCTTCCAAGTTATTTTACGTTTCAATAAACACAGAGGAACTGAAAGAAGAGGTTCATATGACAGGTACAATATAGCATGGCAGTCATAGGTGATATACAGCAATGTTTACAAAAATAATATTCTTAATGTTTTCAAGTTCAACATTTCAGAAATGTATTTTATGAATATCCTGTCAGTCACATGGTAACTAGGAAATTATAGCATGATACCAGACCTCTCAGTTGCTTTGCTGCTATCCCACCATAAATGTACAAATTACAAAGCACAAGCAATGTTACCAGACAATCTCACAGGTTATAACAGTTCCTCATCACTTTTGAGGAAGAAATGATACAGTGTGTGTTAAAAGGTAAAGATCAAATGCAGAAAAGTAAAGTTCACAATAATCATGCCTTCAGTAAAAATGAACAAACCCAAACCATTAAGAAACAGAATAAGGGCATATGTTTCCTAATACCTTAAGTGAAAAAGAACAGGGCTATTTACTGTGAAGCAAAGCATTCATGAAGTAAAAGGGAAGATACAGAGTGATAAATGTAGTAATATGCCTTGTCAGCACACAGCAGAAATCTAGGATTAGCTTTTCTCACAGCTGTATCCACAGTAAGTACTGCAGTCCTATAATGCAGAGGGAAAGGTACATGTTCCCAGGACTTTGCTTCAGAAGCTTAGGCGTAGACTTTGCAACATTTTAATCTGTATTTAAATCTCTCCCTCGTTGTTTACTGATTTTTTTCCACTGACAACTTACAGGCTAATATTAGTATTCTTTTAGATAGTAAGTACACACTTAATTGCTGGTACTGTTTACAGCAAAAAAAAAAAAAAAAACATAACAAATTGCAGAATACATTAGCACCTAGAATGCATGTTTGTTTGTTTTGCTTACTATGAAAGAAGTCTGCTAGTTTTTGCCTTTGATAAACTGAAAACATGTCCTTTACTGAAGTGTAGTTGATATCACATGCAAGGAGGGATATTAGACATTGCATTCTTTCAGAGCAAAGTAGGCAATTCTGTCACTAATTCTATGCAATACTTTCAGTTGTTGTACGTTATGTGCAGAACCTCAGATGCAGCTTGAAACTTAACAGTGCACATCTGCAGTACAGATGCAGACCTTCTCAATGAAATTGTAATTAATGACATCTCAGAGGAGTTTGATTTTTGTCTGTCTCATCATCATACAATGCAAACTAAGTAAGTGGTCTATCAGTTGGCAAGTTTTATGTATGATAAAGATGACTTCTTATCCCCTCCTCCATGATTTTAACAAAAATGAAAAAGAGAAAAATCGAATACATGTCACATTCTCTTCACATTTTAAATAAACTACTTAAGCCTATAAATTAGCAGCACACATGCATTCTTAACTACAAAAGATCTGGTACTCCTGCGGCACAATCTATTTCTTAGGACATTTATTTACCCACCGATATATGGTTTCTCATTTATAGGCAAATGAATCAGGATTCCAAATGAATGTGCACCCATAGCCTTGCCTCAGTCTCTAAAGAGTCATTTCAAAGATATCTGCTGGTGCTATTACACTAAGAATGTCAAATCAACCACCAGCAAAGGATACAAGAGAGAGATGCAAATTGGGTTCATTTTATTTTATTTTACTTAATTTTATTGGTTAATGCAGAAAGGAGAAATGAAGGGATATACCTGAAAAGTTAATAAAGTATAGGAGAGATTTCATAAAATGAGATGGAATAAGCCAAGACATTGAATGAACACTGGACCGATGATATCATTTAGACAATGGATATCAATGTTCTCTGCTTTGAGGAAACTAAAGCAGAGTGAGACAGAAGTTTATCTCCATCTGGTGGAAGTAAATAGGAGGAGGCATTAGACAGAGCAATAAGAGTGGTCATTTGGGTATGTATATACTTATTTATTGTTATTTTACATTGGTTTACCAGGAAAGGCAGACTAGATGAAATGTCCTTTTCAGGTGAAGGCTTGGGGAGAAAAGCTCCACATTTATACATAACCATAAGATACATATGCAATGTATAGATACAAATATTGATTCAATGTCAGATACAAGTACAAGATGAAAATGCCTGCTATACATTTCACTGATAGAATCATATAGTCTAGACAGGATACAAAGAAAAGTAGTACTGTGATTATTGGTAGAAAAGAAGCAAGTTAAGTGTACATATGCTTAGAAGAGGTATACTACTCCAATGCAAAAATAACAGGTTGTGTTCTTTTAGCTGCCTTACAACATCTATTTCTTAACCAGAGTTTGTGCAAAAGCAGGTCCATGATTCTGATAGATATGATTTTAAAAGTTGGAAGTGTTAGTAGTTCTTCTGATATTCATGATAGGGAAACTCCAGCTGCATTGTTAGGTTTGGCTATATTTAGGAAGTATTTGTTACTAGAACACATTGCCCTGTTATTAGAGTTATGTATTAGCAGATACTGAAGTACTGGTATTTTTTCTGGCTGATTTAGTATTTAGTGATGAAGGTGAGTTGATTATAAGCAAGTAGATTTGGTAGTTTGAGCCAGGATAGTTATTTTAAAGCCAAACAATGATGGGATCTGAAATTTGCTACTGTCGCAAACTTTGAGATTTTATTATAGCAAGCTTTGAGTTTTGCTAGGTTCGATTTCTTAATGTTTGTAAACATTTGTGAGGGCTATAGTAGCATAGCGATAAGATGGGTTCTTGCTATAGTGGCCTTTGAAGATTTATTTAGAAAGTATCAATTTCTGTACAAGGTTCCTAGTTTTTTGCAAACTTTTTATGGTCTGTGATATGTGTATGTTGAATTTTATATTATGGTGAATGACCACTCCAAGTAATTTTGTTTGGGAAACTGGAAAAATAGCTGTATGGTTTAATGATGAGATACTGAATTGGGGGTGGGCATCTACCACTCAAAAGCATGAGTTTTGTTTTGGTAGGGTTAAGTATAAGTTGTGCACTGTTCAGCCTAGATTACACAGCATTAAATACCTGTTTGATTATCGTTTGGAGTTTTTGTAGTGTTGGGGCACCTCAAATCAGGGAGGAACCATCCACATATTGAAATATGGAGGCAAGTAGGGTGGCAGTATGAAGATGGTTAGTAAAGATAATAAAAAGAAGAGGGCCCAGAATAGATCCCTGTGGAAGCCCCAAGGTTACAGGCAGTAAAGGAAAGAGATTTGTTGCCATGTTACAGCCTACTGGTATCCAGTTAGATATTTCTGACACCAAGTTAAGTGCAGAATGGCTAAGTTTAAGTTCTAAGAGTGTAGTTCAAAGTTTAGAATGGGAGACAGTATCAAAAGCTATGGACAGATCAATACAGGTGGAGGAAACTAAATTGCTATCATTGCGATGGTGGTTATAAATGTTACTAAAGTTAACAAGGGCAGTGGCAATGCTACAATTTGGACTGAAACCACGCTGAGGGTTAGATAGAAGATTGTTGGTTATTACATAGTTCAAGATTTATGAATGGATGCACCTCTCAAGTACTTTTGATAATGGTGATAGTATAGCTATTAGCTGGTAATTTCCTGTTGAGTTTCCACCTTTATGTAGTGTGATGATATGTAATACTTTCCAAATTTTAGGGACATGTTCTGAGATGGATCGAGAATGGATAGATACTGAATGACGATGCTTTCTCCAACAATGCTTATATTTATATATATAGTACATGGTCAATAAGCAATATAGTATTCTTTTAAGCCTTTTAATAGATTACTATTATGATGTTTATTGGGAGTTGTTGGAAAGAGAAGTCATTGGGAGTGTAGTGTGGTACTATGAGGGGCAGGGGGAAAAAAACAATTATTGTTTGCGAGGGCTAGTATGGATTCAGTGAAGTCTCTGTTAAATTGTGAGGCTATGTTGTTTTTAGTATTGCTGAGTATTGGGGAGGGAGTACTAGTCCAGAATTTTTGTGTTTCTTTGATTTTTTGATTGGACACTGCTATAGTAATTTATTTTGCCATCTAATATGTTTTTTAGCTTTATTTCATAGTTCTAGATATGTTTGTTAGCTGTAGTTTTGCCATTGAGACATTTCTCCCAAGCCTTACTTCTAGTTTTTAACAGAGATATTGTGTCTTTGGTTAGTCAGGTGGAATAATTGGATTTTATCCTTATTATTCTGGGGGGTCCAAGATGTTTAGGACATTGAGGAAGGTTGAGTTAAAGTATTCAACTTCTGTATCCAAAGGGAGATCTTTGAGTGGCATCCAGTTGCATTTTTTAAACTAGTTATGAAGTCCTGGAGGATAAATTATTTTCTTATCTTGGATTTGGTGGAAAGTTTATGTGGATTTATTCAGTGTCAGAGAAAGTAAGTTGGAAAATGATCACAGAGGCTGTCTGGGAGACAGTCAGAGTGTAGGGATACATTTGGCCTGTTTGCAAGGATCCAGTTTATGAATAAATGTTTATTTGATGTTTTGTCTACTCTAGTGCAAGTTTGGATAGTTTGTGAGAAACTATGTAGATTAATGTGGCCAAAGGGATTTTGAGAGTTGCAGGAAAGACAGTCTACATTAAAGTCACCCATTATAATTGTTTGCTGTGGGAGAAATATTGCTATCTGTGAAGGAATTGGACACTGTCATCTGAGCTAACATGCCTGGTTGGACTTTTGTACATAACTTCAGATTAACCTGTGTATTATATGCCAACATCACTAGCTATGATATTGCAAATAAGTTCTTACATGTTGATTTATAATCTGTTTGTAAAGAATGTTTTAAAGACTTGAAGAGTGTTCCTTTACATTTCTAACTGCTCATATTTGTGAAGAAGCTTCTAACTGTAGACTGTCTCATACTCAGCTGATCTGTAGATGATGTCATTAGAATGTTGACAGTTGCAATGTGTTACTGTCAGAGGCTGAAAGACAGGAAGGAACTTTGGTAAACAGCAGTTGGTTGATTTTCAAAATATGAAATGAAAATTAGAAATGGAACACTTGTGACATGTTAGTCTATAAAAGAGCCTGCTGAACACAGCTGAATTCAGTCATAATTGTCAGTCAATAGTTATAGTTGCCAGTTGCAGTTGTCATTTGTTTACAGTTGTACCGTGCAGTGGATGCCCAAAATGACTCACCAAGAACTGTAAGCTTGCTTTTGCTTTGTTGTAATAAGCTAGTATAGATCAAGGACAGTGTTGTTTAGTCAGATAGGAAAATTATAACTAATCAGTTAGAGTTTTTCTAAATGTTGGATTTATATCCTTCAAGTATTGATTTCATTTTCCAGGTGATCATGTTCTGTTTGTTTATTGGAAATTACTGTTTTAGCTTATTAATCATTTTGCTAATTATTAAATATTTTTATTAACATACATTGTGGCTGGTCAAACATTGTTTTCTTTAGTGATTTGAGAGTGCTTATACCTGCTTTGATAAATTCCTGTGCCACTCTGAAAGCCTGGCTGCTTTAGTTCATTTGCTATCATTTGTTTTAATATCTAATTTTCATAATTGGACACCTCTTTAAAAGGGAAAGTAGGGTCTCTGATTGATGGCAGAGGGTTATTGTATTATTTTGTGGAACGGGCACAGCTGGAAATCTGTGTCAGACTTTCCCAGAAGAATTTAGATGTGTGAGATTTAATTTAAAGTGTGATTGTATCAGAGGTCTTAAACTGGGACACATTGCTCTCAAGTGTATAATAAGGAGTTATATTTAGGGTGAACAGAAGTATACAGTCCTGTTCCAGAATATACAGCATGTTCCTGCTGTGCTCTTAGGGGAAATTATGAAATTCTACTCTTGTTTAAGTGACAGTATTGCATTGGAGTCAGTAGTGAGAATTGAAGCTCCTTGGTTACTGACTCAGTATATTAAGGGATATCACATTATTGTTGGCAGTCCGATGGGGTATTATCCGGATGTCACACTGTCCAGTTTAGGATGTGCTCTAGAGTAGTCAGATTGCTCCAGGTGGGATGAGGATCCCATTATTTTCACATGTTTCTTTGGATTAATTGTTAGTTTAGTAAAAATTATTTCAATGTTGTTAACGTTTGGGATGGTTAGGTCTAGAGTTTCTAAATTGAGATTGTTTTTGTATAGGAAGGTGATACCACCACCTCTTTTCTGTTGTGTATTTAATCTATTTATGGTGTATCCTATGTAGGTCCACAATAAGCAAGAAATCAATTTCCCCTCAAAAGTCTGTAAGATACTAAATAAAGATATAGAGCTGCCATCCTGTCTTGGGATTTTAGGATTCTGATACTTTTGGATAGGAGCCTTCCTAGCTGCTTGATGCATTTAATAGGATACATCCCAAAGTGGTACTTATCCTCAATAATTGCTGAGTAAAAATGAGTTATTAACTGTTTAGACATACAGACAAGCATGTAGTTCAAAAATACCCCATAATTGACAATCCACAGATGAAAATAAATAAATAAATAAATAAAAAACACAAGGCAAAATCAACAAAATTGAATGTTTACATCTATTTAGAATACAGAATTCTTCAGAATGAATAAATGCAAACAAGAAACATTTCCTCACAGAGTTGGCAGTCACATGATGTGTTACGTAAATCCAGCAAATTAATATTGATTTGTTATATTTTAACATACAAGCTACAAAGATGGTGTTACTAATATTTGGAGGTTGGTCAGCATTCAAAGTCATTTGCCAAAACAACTCCCTTCTTAATAACAAATTATTCCAGTCCTCACCTCTATGCTTCCATTCAACGTTTTCCAGTATAAAAAAACAAACTTATTAAAATCAGGGCATCCAGTATAAAAATACCAAATTTATTTTAAATCAGGGTTCATCTCCACATGTCTAAATAAGGCATTGCTCTTATTCTGTTTCCGAATAGCACAAATGCGTGACAAATCCTTACTTTGACACATTTCTGAGATGTTCCTGTAATATAATCCTTTTGAAAAAAATATCTGATTAAATAGACAGGATCTGCCCTTCACAAATCCAAATGGTTAAGTCTAACAATAGTCTTGATGTTAAAGCTTACAAGGTCAGTTAAAACACATTTCATATCTTTTATGATGAAGCTTGTAAGACTGACAGGTCTGTAATTAACCAGGTTGGTTGAAAGGTCACCCATATACAGGGTCATCACCACTGTTGTGTGTCTCTCATCCAGGACAAAATCAGTACCTAAATATAAGTTAAACAGATTGAGGAGTATGTCTACAAAGTCATGTTTGACACTATTAATTAAGCAGCCAGGTTTATTGTCAGGTACCAAGGAGGAAACATTTTTGGTTTTAGCTGGCGCTTTCAGTAAATGATCTTCAGAGATAATTTGGGGAGTAAGGAATTTAGATATTTCTGTGCTTTTAATATAAGTGTCAGTGGTGAAGTAGGCACTAAATTAATTCACAAATATATTGACAAAGACAAGATGAGTCAGAACAGGAGGCTCTATTATGAATAAGTGCTGAGCAATGTTGGACATCTTTTAAAGTTTACTAACATAGCTAAAGAAGGATTTTTAATACTTCAGGTTTTATTTGTTTATTTTCGATGACATGGGTTTTGTATCTACTAAACAATTTATGAAGTTCATTTCTTTTGATGTATAGTTTATTTATGGTGGTGGACTAACTGGGTGATCTTTTTTTTTGATTTCCCATGATATATGGTTCTGTTAGGGGACTCCATGAAGTGGGAGCAGAATTTCTTAGTTAAGTTTGCTGCTCTACGGGTCAGAGACAGTGGTTTGTATTTATTCATTAATTCATTCTTTCTTTCTTTATTGATCAGGTAAGTAAACTTTTCCTTTGAGGCTTTCAGCCATGACACAGGCCACAGAAAATAACAAGTAATAAATGCAGTTATTAATGAAAAGAAAATATATAGTAGGGCCATTAATGCATTTGACAAAGCTTGCCTATACAATACATACCCACGGTGTGCAGTGAATAAGTAAAACATTAACGAACATTTACAATAATGCATACATTACTAATCCTTAAATACAGAATGCTGACCAGTATAAATACAAAACTGTGTTGTAAGCATATATAAATACAAAACTGTGTTGTAAGCATATAGAACAACTCACAGTGCTGTAATATATCACTTCCGTTTAATGTACTGTGATCAGCATGTGAGTGTTGTATGGATGTACAGCGAAAATGGGGGAAGGATGTAATCATATTTGCCCCCCCATATAGTCCCAATTTACAAACAAAACCTGCACAGTTTGCATGGGAAGCAACATTTCAATGGATTGTAAGAACTGCTATAAAATTGCATTATCCAAAGAATATAAAATACTTATATTTACTTTCTTTGAACAGATGGTCTTTGAGTATTTTCATGAAAGAATTTAGGCATACACAGTGGAAAAGGTAATTTATCACTGTATTTACAAACACAAATGCAATAGTGGTAGATGGGGGAAACAAGGTAGCAAGGAGCTGGGAAGAATGTCTGAGTGGGTAGCAAATTACATAAATGTTTAGAGGACACAAATGGAAAATTGTACACTTTTGTCGTAATAATAAAAGGCAGTCTCCAGGAATAGATAGCATTTCAGTGGAGGTTTGAAAGTTAGGAGGCAAGAAGGTGACAAAGATCTGGAAGGTTTGGTTTAACATGATTTTTAAAGGAGGGGACACACCATCATCCTGGAAATAAAATCAGTGTTGTCCATAATACCTAAAGACAGTAAAGACACATCTGCTCCAGTTTTAGATAGGCCCATTTCAATTTCAAACAATGATTATAAACTGTCTGTGTCTATATATGCAAAACAAATGGTTTAACGTGACGCTAAAATTGATAGAGATGGACTAATGTAGATTTGTGGAGGGGAGGCAAATATTTCACAACACTACTAAAATAATGATGATCTAGAGAGAAGCAGAATGTAAGAAACTATTGCTGTTATTGGTGGGTCTTAATGCAGAGAAGGTGTTTGATAGAGTAATGTGGGATTTTTATGACTAGGGCAATAGAAGCATTTGCAGTTCCTGCTACAAGCATAAGGCTAATTAGAGGGATATATGATATATCATGGACAAAATTCAAAGTGATGGGGCTTCTCTCTGTTAAGGTGAGTCTGAATAGAGGGACTAGAGAGGGGTGTCCTCTTTCCCCATTGTTATCTCCTTTATAATTAGAACTGTTGTCAAAGAAAATAAAAGATAATGAAACTCAGGGATAGAAATAGTATAGCATTCAGGAAAGTTGACTTTATTTGTAGGTGATACTATTTTCTACCTGATGGATGCTTTGTCAACGTTTCCAGCACATTCAATACCATCTCCCACCTGCTTCTTCTGACAAAACTTTCCAGTTTAGGCATATCTCCCCCTACCCTTGGCTGGTTTTCCAACTACCTTACAGATAGACAACAAGAAACCATTCCCAGTCTTTTCCTCAACAATGCCTTCACCTATCTGAAACCTGGATTATAATAACCATTTAGGCCTAAATGCTAATAAAACCAAACTCATGTTATTCACCCCCCAAAAAAACAACACCCCTAACCAAAAACGATTTTACCATCAACTCACTTAACACTTGCCTTGAAGTAGTTCCATATGCCAAACTTCTAGGCATCACCATAGACAAACACCTAACTTTCCACCTGCATTTAACACAAGCATAAAAAAAAAAATCAGAAACTAGGCATCCTGTACAGGCACAAACACTTCCTCACCTATGCAGCAAGACTATCACTTGCCTTTTCCTTTCTACTTTTATCTGAGTTCTATGGTGCACCTCTCCTTATTAATATACAGTCCTCTCTTAAATCCAAACTGGACTCTTGTTACAATAAAATCGCAAAATTTGTAACCAGCGCCAAGCACTCCTCCCACCATTACGTATCACTCCAACATCTGTACTGGCTAGAATTCACCAACATCTAACATACCTGCAATTAACTACAGCTACTTCATAAGCTAATCTATAAGCCTTCTAGTTGTCCTGACCTCTCCTTTATGTTCACCATGTATCACCCAAATAGACCTCTGTGAGCAGTCAGTCAGATGCTCCTTAATGTAGCAAAACCTAACCTTTCCACCTGTGAAATGCATTACCCATATGTTATAGCACAAATATGGAATCATCTCTCTCTTTAAATTATGCCTACCAGCAAGCATGAATGCTTTAAGACTTCACTGAAACAGCATTTGTTCACAAACTGGCTGTGTACACGTACTAGCACTGACTATAAAAAAAAGAAAATATTCCTAGCCTTCTTACTTTTCCTCCCCATCTCACTTACGTCTCAGACTCCTCATATATACATATGGTGCTTCCAACTTACTAAGTCCAACATGTGCCACCCAGCCACACATAATCTACTATATATCAGTTACCGGGTCCACTACAGAATCACTATAAAGACATAACTCTAACATGAAACCAACCACTTACTTACCTGAACCCAACGCATGACCTAACACCACAGGGCTAAGTGTTTTCAAGATTTTGAGTTTCAGGATTTTGGGCCTCGGGATTTTGATTTTTTCGATTTTGATCTCATTTTTTTGGGGGGGATTATGAGCTTTCAGGATTCTGTAGTAGACCCCAGTTACCTACCATATCTTCTATTCATTCCTGATGCGTATATATTTACATCTCTATGGCTATACCTTACTCTCAGAATCCTTAATTTGCTGCTTTCCAGCCGTCTCTCTCTACTGCAAAACTGCAATACTGTATTGTTCACACATTCACTATTATCCCATGTCATAAATTGTATTCTTGTTTGTCTTGCATACTTAAAATTAAATATCTGTATAACTAGTATTATCTATTTTATTGTATTACCTATTCTGTAATGTAGTTTGCTGTACCATTGCTGCTTGATTTCTATATTTTGCTTCTGTAGCTTTATCATGATTTGTTTTTGGAGCTTTTATCTGGGGCATCTACTGAAAATGGGCTCACCCTGACCCAGTAGACCTCCCAATAAACAAATGCAAATAAATAAAAGAACATCTCGTGCAGATAAATAAGTAAATAAAATAAAGAACATCTCAGTGATGTGGATTATTCTGAGACAGTATTGTGTTTTTTTGAGATTTTTGTTGAGAAATTAATGAAGACAAAACAAAGACTATAGCTATAAACTATGTACCCACACTTGAAATGGTCCAGCAATACCCATATTTATGGGTACATGATAAAATGAAGTATTTAGGAACATGGATTTAAAAAAAAAACTTGGTTATGGCAGCTAAGGATATGTAGGAAGAGACTAAACAAAAGATAATACAACAACTGACAGACTGGAAGCTTTTGTTCTATGGATATGCATAGCAAGATGCAAGCAGTAAAAGTGTTTTTCAGTCCTTTTAGTTTTATAGACATATTAGACACATTTTTATCAACTAGAGGAGTAGGTATAGACAGCAATTAATAAAGAGTTGAAAGGTTTTATTTGTGAGGGGTAAAAGGGCAATAGTCAAGTGGGATAAATTCATCCTGCCAACAGAGCAAGGAGGTTAAGAATTACCTGATTAGAAGTGATATGCTGCTCAATGCCAGAAGTCTAAACCTCAAGATGCATGCCCTCGAAGCCCTCCTCAGTATGGAGAACATCGATGTCTGTGCAGTGACTGAAACCTGGTTCAAGGCTCCTGAGAGCACCCCAGCACTATCAGGTTTTACCTCATATCATGCTTTCCAGCCCCAAAACTTGGACCGAACCACAAAAGGAGGGGGAGTATCCATTTTCATCAAAGATACCCACACCTCCAGGTTAGTGGCAACGCACGAAGCATCAGAGACTATCCAGGTGCAACTAACCATAGGCAAAACTGCCTTACAGTTTGTAGCATGCTACAGACCACCCTCTCAAACTCAGGAACCCCACACAGCCTTCCTGAAGACACTGGAGAGTATGAATGTCTCTCCAAATACCATCATTTTGGGAGACTTCAACTACCCAAACATAGACTGGGAACATTACTCAAGCCCCAACACCCTAGCCCAAAGGTTCCTAGAATTCATAAACTCAAATGCAATGGAACAACTAGTCACCATTCCCACAAGAGGAGACAATATACTAGACCTGATCATCACAAACATGGGGACAAAATGCTCCACACTGGAAGTATATCCCTCTTTGGTAAGATCAGACCATAAATTAATCTCACTGGAAATCCACATCCCGCCCCCACCCCCTGCACAAAAGACCACAGTGAAGAACTTCTCAAAAGCAAACTTCACACTTCTTAAGACTGAAGTGGTGTCCTTCAAGGCCCCTGGGCCAGTGGAAACCACAACCCACACTGCTGAATCCTTTGCAAATGCCTTCTATGGGCACCTTCAAGAATGCATGGATCATGCAATCCCAAATAAAACCAAGACCCATTCCCCCAAAGGCAGGCGCCGGTCTGGTGGACCCCAGCCATAAACAAACTTTACAACAGGAGGAGGAAGCTACTACATGACAGAGCAAAATCCCTAAAAGGGAAGGCGTCTCTGATCAGTACTAGCAAAAAACTACGATCACTCATAAAATCATCCAAGGCCAACTTTGAGAGAAAAATCGCAAAAGACACAAAAGACAATCACAAGGCCTTCTTTAGCTATGTTAGAAACCTGGGTGGAAACTCCCAGATATGCTCAGAGTTAGTCCAAAATGACACAAAATACACTGAACCCACTGACATTGCCAACATTCTGGCAGACAGGTTCAGTGCAAATTTCTCCTCCCCCTCCCCCCCAAAAGGAGAAATAACTATCCCAGCAGAGTGTAGCCTCCCTAACATCTCAGATGCCCAGGTGAGAGCCGCCCTCTCTAAAGCTAAAAACACAGCATCAATGGGACCGGATGGTGTCCCGGGCTGTGTGCTACAGGAACTAAACCCATACATAAGGCTGCTGTTTAATCTTAGCCTTACTACAGGATACGTACCCAAAGAGTGGCATACGGCAACAGTGGTCCCACTTCACAAAGGCGGTGCTTCTACGGACCCTGGAAATTACCACCCCATAAGCTTGACGAGCCTGGTCTGCAAAGCTATGGAGAGGATCATTATGGAACTCATAAACAAAGACATTGGGGACCTACAGACATTGGATCCTACCCAATTTGGCTTTGTCAAGGGCAGATCCTGCCTTTTGAACTTGGTTAACTTTTTTGAAACAGTCACTAAGGCCATTGATGAGGGTAAGGCAGTTCACACAGCCTACCTTGACCTTGCAAAAGCCTTTGACACAATACCCCACTCGGGCATCATAGACAAACTCACCAGCTTAAATATAAACCCATATGTCACAAGATGGGTTGCAAACTGGCTCAAGGACAGAACCCACAGGGTCAGAGTTGCTGGAGCTATGTCAGACTCTAAGCCAGTCACAAGCGGTGTCCCACAGGGCTCAGTCCTGGGACCCTCTTGTTCGGCATTTATTTTTCTGAGGTACAGGCAAACATAGGAGGATTGTGGCTGACAAAGTTCGCAGATGACTGCAAACTGGGCGCCATAATTGATACTCCAGCGGACACAAACATCCTTCAGAGAGGCCTCATAGAAATGGATAATTGGTGCCAGAGCCATGGCCTTAAGCTGAACGCCAAAAAATGTATAGTCATACCCTTTGGGAAAAACAAGGTACCGACAAATTACCACATAGGCGGTAATCCATTAAGTACGGAAGAGGTAATCAGGGACCTAGGGACCCAGGTTGACAGTAACCTCTCATTTGACACTCACATTGCCAAAGTGGTTAGGAAGACCTTCTATATTGCCCACCTTATCATGAAGGGTTTCACATCTAGATCAAGAGAGGTCATTGTGCCCCTGCACTCTTCTCTTATCAGGCCAATGATTGAGTACAATACCCCATTTGGGATGTATCTCACCTGACACCTGCAGCAGTTGGAAAGACCCCAAAAGTTCCTCACCAAGAGGATAAAGGGTCTTAAACATATGTCATATGCTGCCCGACTGAAAAAACTCCAGCTCTATTCAGTCGCATACCGCCTACTCAGAGGTGATCTGTGCCTGATGTACAAGGCCATGTCCAGTCCTGAATTAATGGACATGCTCCACCTCAGAAAATCCAAATCCATCAGAGCCACGAGAACAAGTGACTTAAACCTCAACACAGGAATAAATAGGACTTGCTGGAGGGACAGATTCATAACCCAGAGGCTCCCTACACTCTGGAACAGAATCCCAGTCCATGTTAGGCAGAGCCCCTCACTGACTCTATTCAAGTGAAATCTCGACGAGTGGATGGGAGATCGTAGGTTTATCCCGGGGGTCATCTCTGTGTCACTACTAGACAGAGGCATAGTAAACTAAACCCTAAAAGGGCGTAGTATTCTCATCCTAAGTGGTGGTGTAAGCCACATACACTCTGGCTAGGCTTATAAATGCCTTAGGGCAGATAGCCTAGTATGAACCTATGAACCTATGAACCTATATTTTAGAGCTACAAAGCTAAGGCGCTTATACCTAACACAAGCAGAAAGCTGCAATTCAGGTTGGAAAGGGATGGTAGTGAAGCAGGGGGTTAATTCAAGAAATAAGGAAAGAATGGGGTTTTGGATGCAAATGCTTAAGGTGAATAATAATAGTGATACAGAATATGATATTCATAAAGTACCAGAAAGTATGCTAAGAACTAAGACAACATGGGAATGGAGAAAGAAAATTGGGTCAACTGGGATAACTGCAATATGGGGTACAGAGAATAGACGGGGGCTGCAATTACTGGAGGAAGCTGGCAGATGAACCAAGGTATTGGGAACAAATAATCAGAGAAGTAAAGCTAACAGAATTGGAAGAGTCCAGGAAGACATTTGGATTGCAGGATAGTGATTGCCTTCCCTATCAGGGAGTGATATCAGAGTATAGACAAAGAGAAAGGGTAGAGAAATCCTAAAGGGAAGACCTGCACTGGTTGAATTTTTAATTGATTCTAGAACAGAAGCTGCTGTTAAAAAAAGTAATCTGTAGGGTATATAAAATATTGCATGATGACAGTAGTAATCAATCAGAACAGGTCAGAAAAGATTATGAAGAGTGATTAGATATGCATTTTACAAAAAATGAAAGGACATATGTATTGCTCCCAAATATGCAGCAAAGTGCAGAAGATTTTGAATTTTTGCCTAGAAATGTTCATGCAGATAATTTTATACCCCAAGCAGACTTCAAATAATTTTACCTTGGGTAGATGGCAAGTTTTGCAGGTGCAATGGGGAAGAAAGAGGTAACTTTGAACATATGTGTTGGGAACATAATCAGTTGGCAGACTTTAACCCCCCTCCCCCACAGAGTAATATGTCAGCAATACTGGGCAAGAAACTGAGTGTAACTAAGGCACTATTTTTTTGAGCTGGTATACAGGACATGAATTGCCTAGACATAGTAAGAGCTCATTAAGTTTAATTCTGGTGGCTGCCTGAAAACAATTAGTAGAAAAAGGAAATCAAAACCAGCTATACTAGAAGTAGTGAATATTGTAACAGAGATTAAAGATCATGGAGCAGAATCTTTAGAAAAGGGTAGTAGTAAATTATATAATAAAAAAAGGAAACTGGGTAACAATATATGCAGAAAAATGTTTTGGAGGAGGAATGAGGTTTAAAAGAAGGCAGGGATAATTTATGTACTGATGCTTAAAGTATAGGATATATAAAAATGTATGTGATGTATAATGTCTGAAAATGTGAACTTGTTAATATGGTTTGATTACTTTCATATAAATATATGTTTGTCTATGTAACAAGTGATAATTCAATAAAGATGTTTAAAACATATTTGCATAAAATATTAGAGTACTAAATAAAATTGTTGACAAAATAGTTGAAAAGGTAGTCAAGGATGGGTATTTCACCTGTTTTGGACAAGCAGATGTACAAGGAGTAGTGTAACTTAATTCTAGAGAGTATTCTTCTGGTGGTAATCTCACTGTGCATAAACAGGTCTATGTCAGAAGTTCAAAATTTCAAAAAACTGAAAAATGGAATGTTTAAAACTCAAAATATTGAAAATATTTTTAATGCAGGGCACAAGCCCCACCTCTGCATCCCACATGTTGAGGGCTGTGCCCCCAAAACCCTGTGCTAATTATATATACCACATCTGAGATCACACAACACTGGAGAAAAGGCAAATTCCATTTTTGAGTTTAGGCATTTTGATTTTTAGTCTTTTGAGCTTTTGATTTTCTAAGGGGACCCATGTAAACCTATTCTTATATTTCAGAGCATTTTCTGCAAAATCAAATCACAGAAAAGGATAGGGCAAGCAAATGCAACTATCTTGTAAACAGTAAATTCTATAAAAAAAGTACAAGCAGCAACACTATCAAGAAATAATCATCAATGCATTAAAATTGTTTGCACCGTAAATTGCACTGTAATATAGTTCATTGCAAAATATAAAAAAATTCATCCCTGAACAAATTCAAGTGTAACTTGGATTTATAGATGTGAAAAAGACAATTTACCCTAGGATGGTGTCCTGATATGCTAATGGACAGAGGACACTCCTAAATGCCTTATACCATGCATAGGTCCTATCAAATTATCTATGGTATGATCCAAGTTACTGTCATTAAGGATAACATATAACCATTAACCATGGGATGGGTAAGGCTAATTTTAAAACCAAATGGGATAGATTAATTTGAGCACAAAAAGTGAAAATGGCTAGGTTTAAAATGTCTCGCAAAGGCAGCTAACCTAGTACTTCCCTATGGATCTATAAAAATACATGAATAACTTACCATGAATTGTAAACAAGTGCAAGCATTACTAGACAGAAATATACTATATAAAATTTTATATATTATTCTAGATTCAAAACATTCTTGTTTGCAGTACCTGACAACATGGTCTATGGGGGGGGTGGTGGAAGGAATGCATTTTTAGGACATGGAGAGTTGAGGTGCCAAATCATTTTGAATGCAGATTGTTCAGTGGGTCTTCTTCTTCTCCTCTTTTGGCTGTTCCATTAGAGGTCGCCAAAGCAGATCAGATCATCTGTTTCCATTTCTTCCTGTCCTCTGCATATTTCTCTGTCACACCAACCACCTGCATGTCCTCTCTTACTATGTCCATAAACCTTATCTTAGGCCTTCCTCTTTTCATCTTACATGGCAGCTCCATCCTTAGCATCCTTTTCCCAATATACCCATCATCACCCTACAGCACATGTCCAAACCAATGCAATCTTGCCTCTCTGACTTTGTCTCCAAAGCGTCCAACCTGAGCTGACCCTCTAATATACTGATTCCTAATCCTGTCCATCCTTGTCACACCTAGTGCAAATATTAACATCTTGAACTCTGCCACTTCCAGCTCTGACTCCTGCCTTTTTGTCAATGCCACTGTCTCCAACCGATACAACATAGCTGGTCTCACTACCCTCTTGTAGACCTTCCCTTTCACTCTTACCGGTACCAGTCTGTCACAAATCACTCCTGACACTCTTCTCCACCCATTTCACCCTGCCTCTACTCTCTTCTTCACCTCTCTTTTTATGGTTTATGGTGCATTTGTGGTCAGACTGGTAAAGGTTTTGTATGGTGGTGTAGGCAGCTTGTATACATGGGCTACTTTATTTAGTTTCATTAGGGTATGTTTCAGTGCTGGTATGACACGGGTTTGTGACAGGATTCTAAGGTGCTTTACAGATGATGGTACACCAAATGATGTTTGGCTTGATTCTTCCCTTTATGGAAAGTAGTGGGTTGAAGAATTTGAGTTGAAGCAAGGGGCAGCAGCCTGGTCAGACTGGTTGGTGGAGAAGAGGGACAGGCTTGTCCTCTTCTGTTCCCCCTCCAGTGTGTGGAGATTTATTCCAAGGATTTGTGGAAAGGAAATAAGCAGCTGGATAAAGTTTGCTGAATAGGTAAGCAAACGGAGGTAAGGATGCTGCTTATTTGGTTGGTAATTTGGTAATTCGATGAATGGTTTATGAAGTGAGATAGGGCACTGCTTCATAAGTAAAGTAAGTGAGCAAAGGTATTGACGCTGCTTACTGGGCAGGATGAGCAGGTATGCTGTCTTGATTAACATTACAAGGAGGTTTATACATAAAGTAAGTGAGCAAAGGTATGGACGCTGCTTACTGGGCAGGATGAGCAGGTACACTGTCCTGACTATCATTATAAGGATGTTTATGCTGTGTTTAGAATCAACTATACTATGTCCAGTTGTAAATAAAATTGGTAATGAAAGTTATGGAAGTTTAATAAAGGTCATCAAATGTCATTCAGTGTGATGTGTTTATTGAAGGGGACCAGGACAAATGCCCTTCTACCTTGCCAATATACCAAAACACTTGTTCCCATAATAAGTATCCAGGCTTTTCTTAAAAATATTTAACTAGTACTTGCCTTAATGTAATTTGGTAGTCTGTTCCATGCAACAGCTGCTCTGCCAGAAAACCAATTAGTGCACTTCTCATGCCTATAAAATCTTCTCTATAGGTTGTCTAATGATAATATACTATTTGTTAATAACCCCAAATATTCCCAGAGATAGTTGTCTCTAAATGCCCTATATACCTAAATGAAGTATTTTCTTAAATATCTAAGAGACACTGTACAAGTTCAGGTATTTTAATCTTTCCAGTTTACTCTTGCTTGTTTTCTTATAAGCTTTCCATATTGTTATTTCATACTCAAGTTTGGGTCTAATGCAATTAACAAATAATGACTTTATCATTTCTGATTTCCTATACTTTATAAATATTTTTACACAACCTATAGTTCTGTAACTATCATTATCCAATTGGTTGATATTATTAGAATAACTCAAAGCTGGATCTACCCATATACCCAGGTCCTTAAAAGAATTTACAGTTTCAATCACTGTGTACTATATTAAATATTCACCTTCTAGTTTATGTCTTATGCTTAGTTTTTGATGTATTTGTCAGCATATTATTCTCCTGTGCACAAATGGTCAATTTAGCCAAGTTCTCTTGCAGACATACCATATTTGTAACACACGTAATCAGTTTACCCAAATGCAGATCATCTGCATACAGACTGTGGGACAGGTCAGATGAAAAAAATAGGTCTGAATCTCCAATTTAAAGAATATCTTTTCTGGCAAAATCTAAACAGTCTTCAACTTCTAATTCAATAATATCTGCTCTATCAGTTGATACAAATGAATGAGCTTCATCACCATTAGTGTATTAATCCCACTGTATTCATTGTGTATTACATTTGCAAACATACAATTTTTATCCAGCTGGCTCTGTAGATCCACAGCTTGATCCATGCTGTGAACGTCTATCTTTTTTCCCTTTTTTCTTAATGTTCTTCAATCCTTCCACATTCAGTTTTGATTTATTCTTTTTCATCTATCTCTTGCTTCTTTTTTCTACCTTCTCTTTTGGAAACATGCAGCTTTTTTCTGTAGACTTAAAATTTTCTGATAGAAACAAATGTTATTCCTTGTAAGCTGTCTTCTTCTTCTTTCAGCTGCTCCCATTAGGGGTCGCCACAGCAGATCAACTGTTTCCATTTCTTCCTGTCCTCTGCATCCTGCTCTGTCACACCAACCACCTGCATGTCCTCTCTCACACACATCCATAAACCTTATCTTAGGCCTTCCTCTTTTCCTGCTACCAGGCAGCTTCATCCTTAGCATCTTTTTCCCAATATACTCTGCATCCCTCCTCAGCACATGTCCAAACCAACGTAATCGTTCCTCTCTGGCTTTGTCTCCAATCCTTCCAACCTGGGCTGACCCTCTAATATACTTATTTCTAATCCTGTCTATCCTCGTCACACCCAGCGCAAATCTTAACATCTTCAACTCTGCCACGTCAAGCTCTGACTCCTGCCTTTTTGTCAGTGCTATTGTCTCCAACCCATATAACATAGCTGGTCTCACTACCCTCTTGTAGACCTTCCCTTTTACTCTTACTGGTACTCGTCTGTCACAAATCACTCCTGACACTCTTCTCCACCCACTCCATCCTGCCTGTACTCTCTTCTTAACCTCTCTTCCACACTCACCATTACTCTGAAATGTTGATCCCAAGTACTTAAACTCATTCACCTTCGCCACCTCTACTCCCTGCATCCTCACCATTCCTCTATCCTCCCTCTCATTCACACACATATATTCTGTCTTAGTCCTGCTGACCTTCATTCCTCTTCTCTCTAGAGCATATCTCCACCTCTCCAGGGTCTCCTCCACCTGTTCCCTACTCTCACTACAGATCACAATGTCATCTGCAAACATTATAGTCCAAGGGGACTCCTGCCTGATCTCGTCTGTCAACCTGTCCATCAACATTGCAAATAAGAAAGGGCTCAGAGCTGATCCTTGATGTAATTCCACCTCCACCTTAAACGCATCCATCACTCCCACTGCAGACCTCACCACTGTCACACTACCCTCGTACATATCCTGTACCACTCTTACATACTTCTCTGACACTCCTGACTTCCTCATACAATACCACAACTCCTCTCTAGGCACCCTGTCATATGCTTTTTCTAAATCCACAAAGACACAATGAAACTCATTCTGACCTTCTCTGTACTTCTCCATCAACACTCTCAGAGCAAATATCGCATCTGTAGTGCTCTTTCCTGGCATGAAACCGTACTGCTGATCACTAATCATCGCCACCCTTCTTAACCTAGCTACCACTACACTTTCCCATAACTTCATGCTGTGACTGATCAGTTTAATCCCTCTGTAGTTACTACAGCTCTGCACATCACCCTTATTTTTAAAAATTGGTACCAAAACACTTTTTCTCCATTCCTCAGGCATCCTCTCACTTTCCAAGATTTCATTAAACAATCTACTTAAAAACTCCATGCCATTTCACCTAAACACATCCATGCTTCCACAGGTATGTCATCTGGACCAACAGCCTTTCTGTTCTTTATCCTCTTCATAGCTATCCTTACTTCCTCCTTGCTAATCCACTGCACTTCATGATTCACTATCTGCACATCATCCAACCTTCTCTCCCTCTCCTTCTCTTCATTCATCAACCCCTCAAAGTACTCTTTCCATCTGCTCAACACACTCTCCTCGCTTGTGAGTACGTTTCCCTCATTATTCTTTATCACCCTTACCTGCTTCACATCTTTACTAGCTCGGTCCCTCTGTCTAGCCAATCAGTACAGGTCCTTTTCTCCCTCCTTAGTGTCCAACCTTTTATACAACTCTTCATACGCCTTATCCTTAGCCTTTGCCACCTCTCTCTTTTCCATGCACCTCATCTCCTTATACTCTTGTCTACTTTCTTCATCTCTTTGCAATCCCACTTCTTCTTCGCCAACCTCTTTCTCTGTATACTCTCCTGTACTTCCTCATTCCACCACCAGGTCTCCTTGCCCTCCTTCCTCTTTCCAGATGTCACACCAAGCACCCTTCTAGCCATCTCTCTTACTAGCTCTACTGACGTTACCCAGCTATGCAGTAACTCTTCACTGCCACCCAGTGCCTGTCTTAACTCTTCCCTGAATATCACCTCACAAGTACCCTTTTTCATTTTCCACTATTTGATCCTTGGTGCTGCCCTCATACTCATCCTCCTCTTCTTGATCATCAATGTCATCCTACAAACCACCATCCTATGCTGCCTAACTACACTTTCCCCTGCCACCACTTTACAGTCTCCAATCTCCTTCAGATTGGCCCTTCTACATAAGATATAATCCACCTGTGTGCATCTTCCTCCACTCTTCTATGTCACCCTGTGCTCCTCCCTCTTGTTAAAAATAGGTATTCATCACAGCCATGTCCATCATTTTCGCAAAATCCACTACCATCTGACCTTCTGCATTCCTTTGTTTAACACCATACCTACCCATCACTTCCTCATCCCTTCTGTTCCCTTCACCAACATGCCCATTGAAATCTGCTCCAATCACCAGTCTCTCACCCTTGGGTACAGTCATCACCACTTCATCCAACTCACTCCAAAATTTTTCTTTCTCATCCATCGCACACCCAACTTGTGGTGCATATGCACTAACAACATTCATCATTACACCATCAATTTCCAGCTTCATAAACATCACTCTATCCGACACTCTTTTCACCTCTAAAATACTGTTCCTTCAGGATAACGCCTATGCCACTTCTCCTCCCATCCACACCATGATAAAACAATTTGAAACCACCTCCGATACACCTAGCCTTGCTCCCCTTCCATCTGGTCTCTTGCACACACAATATACCAACCGTTCTTTGGTTCATCATATCAGCTAGCTCCCTCCCTATAACAGTCATACTGCCAACATTCAAAATTCCAACCCTCACTATCACAGTCCTAGCCTTTACCTGCCTTTGGGCATGCCTTCCACCTCTTCTCCTCCTTCGGCCAACAGTAGCCCAATTTCTGCCAGCACCCTGTTGGCCAACAGTACTGGTGGTGGTCGTTGTTAACCCGGGCCACGACCGATCCGGTATGAATTTCTGTACAGTTTTCTACATGTATGATGTGGCAAAATTTTATGCCGGATGCCTTTCCTGATGCAACCCTCCCCATTTATCCGGGCTTGGGACCGGCACAAAGAAATGCACTGGCTTGTGCATCCCCAGTGGCTGGGTTCCTTGTAAGCTGTGTGTTACATAAAAAAGCAGTGCCCTTTTTAGTATGTATTCTCTTTACTTTACAGACATTTATCAGTTTCTTTTTCATCCTTGTAATTTGTTGTAAACTTCTTACTTTATTTCTTTTTTTTTTTATTTCTTTCTAAACTATCTGAATCCTCAGATTGCTGTATACTTGTATCCAGAATTCTAAGCTTGCCAGGGCATTGTCTTGTCTTGTTTTATAGGGAATGAGTGATCTTTACATACAATAGATACACCCTTTCCTAAATGTGCTCTATTTGCTCTTTGTCTAACATTATTTATCTCACCAGTCCAGTCACTGATTTATTTAACAACAGGTCTCCAAGACATGTCAGTTGCACAAGTGCAATCATAATCAGTAATTCTAGATTTACTACTAATAATGGTAAACAAATCACCAATCTTTTGACATGAGGAATACAAATCACCAGTGTTATCAGGTGTTACCTTTAAATATACATAGCATTTATTACACTGTACAAGATATTTGTGCTTTAGGAAATCACTAATAGCATACTCATTTAAAAATGCATATTAAGTTTCAAATGAATAAAAGATTATAAAAGAAAGGAATAATCAAAATTAGTTATCATTGAATTCAAATAGAACTCAAATCAACTTACGTGAGAAAAATCACAATGACAATACACAACTAAATACTAAAGAAAGTACAGTTAAGTTGATGCTCTGACCATACACATTTTAGTAAGATTGTACTTACATGTTTTTTTATCCTTCCATCTGAATTTATCACATTCCATTTCTACATTATGTGTCAATGATTTCTGAAAATATCTGATACATTCATTGGTTTGAGGTGGCATAAAGGTACTAGCTATAGGAATTAAACTCGTATCCAATTCCCTGTGTTCATCTGTATCCACTTCTGAATTACATGAAAAAAACTCTTCCTCACTATTAACAAATGAAGTTATATTGTTGTTTTTTTGATTAACCTCTACAGGGAAATCATTGTTTGACCAATGGAACATCTCCATTAAATGTAGTTTGCGAGTGAAGTGAAATATGTCTGCTTTTAACATATGTACCCTGGGTAAAACCGTGGGTACAAATTTCAAGCCTTTGTTCAAGACATTTAGTACACACGGTGACAAATCACGTCCAGATAAATTTACTACATATTCATAGTTATTATACTCACAAACAGTTTTAGTCCCATTGTCCATCCCATCTACTTTTTTTGTTGTTGTTGTAATTCGAGCGCTGTTTCCCATACCCTTCCCCGTTATAACCCTGTCCATTCCAACTCTGTTTCCGATTGAGACGATTCTCTTGAAACGAATTCATTCCCTTCTGATTTCCAGGTTTAGGGAGCGCTGGATACTCTTCGTTGTCCGTTTCTGCTTCCGTTTGTGACAGCCCGCTCTCCACAGAAGCATATCCTTCTCCTTCCCTTTCCATTTTCTTCCGTTCAAAATGCACACGTTGCCGTCGGGTCTTCTGATTGGCTGATAGCAAAAACGCTCTCTTGTTCTCGTAGTCACGTAGATCTCTATGTAATTTACTTTTCTTGCGATCAATCAGTTCTGTTTCATACTCATTTAGCTGCTCATTGGTTTTCATTAAGAACTGTTGTAACTCGTCTTGCTTAATTTTGTTAGAAATATTGATGCATAATGTTCTAATTTCTTCTCTTAATTTCTGCTTCTTAAATGTGTCTCTTTCTATCAATATTCTAACCCATTCTTTACTGCATCTATGAGCTGCCGCTATCCACCTGTCACAGAACTGCTTGATGCAGATCATCTGCATACAGACTGTGGGACAGGTCAGATGAAAAAAATAGGTCTGAATCTCCAATTTAAAGAATATCTTTTCTGGCAAAATCTAAACAGTCTTCAACTTCTAATTCAATAATATCTGCTCTATCGATTGATACAAAAGAATGAGCTTCATCACCATTAGTGTTATTAATCCCACTGTTTTCATTGTGTATTACATTTGCAAACATACAATTCTTATCCAGCTGGCTCTGTAGATCCACAGCTTGATCCATGCTGTCAACGTCTATCTTTTTTCCCTTTTTTCTTAATGTTCTTCAATCCTTCCACATTCAGTTTTGATTTATTCTTTTTCATCTATCTCTTGCTTCTTTTTTATACCTTCTTTTTTGGAAACATGCAGCTTTTTTCTGTAGACTTAAAATTTTCTGATAGAAACAAATGTTATTCCTTGTAAGCTGTCTTCTTCTTCTTTCAGCTGCTCCCATTAGGGGTCGCCACAGCAGATCAACTGTTTCCATTTCTTCCTGTCCTCTGCATCTTGCTCTGTCACACCAACCACCTGCATGTCCTCTCTCACACACATCCATAAACCTTATCTTAGGCCTTCCTCTTTTCCTGCTACCAGGCAGCTTCATCCTTAGCATCTTTTTCCCAATATACTCTGCATCCCTCCTCAGCACATGGCCAAACCAATGTAATTGTTCCTCTCTGGCTTTGTCTCCAATCCTTCCAAACTGAGCTGACCCTCTAATATACTTATTTCTAATCCTGTCCATCCTCGTCACACCCAGTGCAAATTTTAACATCTTCAACTCTGCCACGTCAAGCTCTGACTCCTGCCTTTTTGTCAGTGCTATTGTCTCCAACCCATATAACATAGCTGGTCTCACTACCCTCTTGTAGACCTTCCCTTTTACTCTTACTGGTACTCGTCTGTCACAAATCACTCCTGACACTCTTCTCCACCCACTCCATCCTGCCTGTACTCTCTTCTTAACCTCTCTTCCACACTCACCATTACTCTGAAATGTTGATCCCAAGTACTTAAACTCATTCACCTTTGCCACCTCTACTCCCTGCATCCTCACCATTCCTCTATCCTCCCTCTCATTCACACACATATATTCTGTCTTAGTCCTGCTGACCTTCATTCCTCTTCTCTCTAGAGCATATCTCCACCTCTCCAGGGTCTCCTCCACCACCTGTTCCCTACTCTCACTACAGATCACAATGTCATCTGCAAACATCATAGTCCACGGGGACACCTGCCTGATCTCGTCTGTCAACCTGTCCATCAACATTGCAAATAAGAAAGGGCTCAGAGCTGATCCTTGATGTAATTCCACCTCCACCTTAAACGCATCCATCACTCCAACTGCAGACCTCAATACTGACACACTACCCTTGTACATATCCTGTACCACTCTTACGTACTTCTCTGACACTCCTGACTTCCTCATACAATACCACAACTCCTCTCTAGGCACCTTGTCATATGCTTTCTCTAAATCCACAAAGACACAATGCAACTCATTCTGACCTTCTCTGTACTTCTCCATCAACACTCTCAGAGCAAAGATCGCATCTGTAGTGCTCTTTCCTGGAATGAAACCATACTGCTGATCACTAATCATCACCTCCCTTCTTAACCTAGCTTCAACTACACTTTCCCATAACTTCATGCTGTGACTGATCAGTTTAATCCCTTTGTAGTTACTACAACTCTGCACATCACCCTTATTCTTAAAAATTGGTACCAAAACACTTTTTCTCCATTCCTCAGGCATCCTCTCACTTTCCAAGATTTCATTAAACAATCTACTTAAAAACTCCACTGCCATTTCACCTAAACACATCCATGCTTCCACAGGTATGTCATCTGGACTAACAGCCTTTCTGTTCTTCATCCTCTTCATAGCTATCCTTACTTCCTCCTTGCTAATCCACTGCACTTCATGATTCACTATCCGCACATCATCCAACCTTCTCTCCCTCTCCTTCTCTTCATTCATCAACCCCTCAAAGTACTCCTTCCATCTGCTCAACACACTCTCCTCGCTTGTGAGTATGTTTCCCTTATTATCCTTTATCACCTTTACCTGCTGCATGTCTTTACTAGCTCGGTCCCTCTGTCTAGCCAATCGGTGCAGGTCCTTTTCTCCCTCCTTAGTGTCCAACCTTTTATACAACTCTTCATACGCCTTATCCTTAGCCTTTGCCACCTCTCTCTTTGCCATGCACCTCATCTCCTTATACTCTTGTCTACTTTCTTCATCTCTTTGCAATCCCACTTCTTCTTCGCCAACTTCTTTCTCTGTATACTCTCCTGTACTTCCTCATTCCACCACCAGGTCTCCTTGTCTTCCTTCCTGTTTCCAGATGTCACACCAAGCACCTTTCTAGCCATCTCTCTTACTAGCTCTACTGAAGTTACCCAGCTATGCGGTAACTCTTCACTGCCACCCAGTGCCTGTCTCAACTCTTCCCTGAATATCACCTCACAAGTACCCTTTTTCATTTTCCACCATTTGATCCTTGGTGCGGCCCTCATACTCATCCTCCTCTTCTTGATCATCAATGTCATCCTACAAACCACCATCCTATGCTGCCTAACTACACTTTCCCCTGCCACCACTTTACAGTCTCCAATCTCCTTCAGATTGGCCCTTCTACATAAGATATAATCCACCTGTGTGCATCTTCCTCCACTCTTGTATGTCACCCTGTGCTCCTCCATCTTGTTAAAAATAGGTATTCATCATGGCCATGTCCATCATTTTCTCAAAATCCACTACCATCTGACCTTCTGCATTCCTTTGCTTAACACCATACCTACCCATCACTTCCTCATCCCTTCTGTTCCCTTCACCAACATGCCCATTGAAATCTGCTCCAATCACCAGTCTCTCACACTTGGGTACAGTCATCACCACTTCATCCAACTCACTCCAAAATTTTTCTTTCTCACCCATCGCACACCCAACTTGTGGTGCATATGCACTAACAACATTCATCATTACACCATCAATTTCCAGCTTCATAAACATCACTCTATCCGTCACTCTTTTAACCTCTAAAACACTCTCAGCATACTGTTCCTTCAGGATAACTCCTACGCCAATTCTCCTCCCATCCACACCATGATAAAACAATTTGAAACCACCTCCGATACACCTAGCCTTGCTCCCCTTCCATCTGGTCTCTTGCACACACAATATACCAACCGTTCTTTGGTTCATCATATCAGCTAACTCCCTCCCTATACCAGTCATACTGCCAACATTCAAAATTCCAACCCTCACTATCATAGTCCTAGCCTTTACCTGCCTTTGGGCATGCCTTCCACCTCTTCTCCTCCTTCGGCCAACAGTAGCCCAATTTCCGCCAGCACCCTGTTGGCCAACAGTACTGGTGGTGGTCGTTGTTAACCCGGGCCATGACCGATCCGGTATGAATTTCTGTACAGTTTTCTACATGTATGATGTGGCAAAATTTTACGCCGGATGCCTTTCCTGACGCAACCCTCTCCATTTATCCGGGCTTGGGACTGGCACAAAGAAATGCACTGGCTTGTGCATCCCCAGTGGCTGGGTTCCTTGTAAGCTGTGTGTTACATAAAAAAGCAGTGCCCTTTTTAGTATGTATTCTCTTTACTTTACAGACATTTATCAGTTTCTTTTTCATCCTTGTAATTTGTTGTAAACTTCTTACTTTATTTCTTTTTTTTTATTTCTTTCTAAACTATCTGAATCCTCAGATTGCTGTATACTTGTATCCAGAATTCTAAGCTTGCCAGGGCATTGTCTTGTCTTGTTTTATAGGGAATGAGTGATCTTTACATACAATAGATACACCCTTTCCTAAATGTGCTCTATTTGCTCTTTGTCTAACATTATTTATCTCACCAGTCCAGTCACTGATATATTTAACAACAGGTCTCCAAGACATGCCAGTTGCACAAGTGCAATCATAATCAGTAATTCTAGATTTACTACTAATAATGGTAAACAAATCACCAATCTTTTGACATGAGGAATACAAATCACCAGTGTTATCAGGTGTTACCTTTAAATATACATAGCATTTATTACACTGTACAAGATATTTGTGCTTTAGGAAATCACTAATAGCATACTCATTTAAAAAATGCATATTAAGTTTCAAATGAATAAAAGATTATAAAAGAAAGGAATAATCAAAATTAGTTATCATTGAATTCAAATAGAACTCAAATCAACTTATGTGAGAAAAATCACAATGACAATACACAACTAAATACTAAAGAAAGTACAGTTAAGCTGATGCTCTGACCATACACATTTGGAAAATGAGACAAAAGCTGAAATTTCTTTACATCACACAGTAGCATCTGCTCACTCTCTCTCATAGTCACACCTCTTTTTAACAGTGAAGGTCAATAAACCCCAAAAAAAAAAACAAGACAGGATTGTTTAGATAAGCTCTAGATTCTTCTTTCTGCAGTGTCTGTGAATTTAGAGCTCACTAGGTCCCTTAGGTTGCCTAGAGTTTGCCTGTCTAAAACGTAACCCGTTCTAACAACAAACAGTAAAAATGAAAGGAAAAACAAAAAATATAAATCAAAGTAAATCTTCTTTGCTACAAGCTATCCATCCCTTCCTATAACCAGTAAAAGATACTGGTATGAAATAAATGTAAATTGAAATAAAACTTCTCTTACCAGGCATCTCCATAGTAACTGACAAACCAAGACAGAGGATTGTTTAGATAAGCTTTGGATGCCCTTGTCTTTTATTTTGATAGCATATAAAAAGATAAATTAGTGATTTGCATTAGTTTTTTTTTTAATATTTTTATACCTTTATTAACTGAGTATACCTACCGGAAAAATGTGACCCTTTCACTGGGGTCCTGAGATCACTGCTTGGTGAAGGTGCCTGCTCAGACTTAAACAGTAGGACAATGAAAGGGGAATGAATCACACCCTATAGACTTGACTACAGAAAAGAACTCATTAACAGCTCAGTGCCTTATTCCTCTGTGCTAACTGTCAGACAGGCTCTAAACAGCATGCTGATTGACTGGAAATAGAGGAAAAAGGTATGACTATCAAAAAAGCAACCCATCTGTGTGCCACAGAGGGATGGAGACCTTAATGTGGCCTAAGCAACTAGAATTTGATTAGTAGCCTCAGCATTTGAGGTGCCAGGTGGGGAAGGAGGGAGAGGGAGTGAAGGTCTATGGCTTTCATGTCTCTCTCTAGGCAGTTCGGAGGATTGTGCACAATTGTAGAAACACAGGGTAAAACAATCTCTCTAGTGAAGGAGGGCGTCACCACTGCTAATGAACTGGGAAGAGGGGCAGGGTTGTTTGATGGGAATGACACTTAGATAATTGAGAGATATCCTATACCATTATTAAAAGCCATTCACATTTGTTTTCCTGAGTGCATCTAGGAGCTTCAGTATAAGCAGAGAAAACTCTGCTCACGGACAGAACCCACACTGTGAAAGTAGTGGATTCCAAATCCGACATCAGACCCGTGACAAGTGGAGTATCACAGGGTTCAGTCCTGGGTCCTCTCCTGTTTGATATCTACTTCTCTGAAGTGCAGGCCAACACAGAAGGTCTTTGGCTAACAAAGTTTGCAGATGACTGCAAACTAGGAGCCATAATCGAAACTCCTAACGATGTGGACAAACTACAAAAGGGTCTCACTGAGACAGATACCTGGTGTCAAAGCCATGGCCTGAAGCTCAATGCCAAAAAGTGTATTGTCATCCCCTTTGGTAAAAACTCTGTACTCATGAACTACCACATAGCTGGGAGTCTACTTAAGCCGAAAATGTGATAAGGGACCTTGGGACACAGGTGGACAGTAGTCTCTCCTTTGATAATCACATCGCCACAGTGGACAGGAAATCCTTCTACATGGCTCATCTCATCACAAAAGGATTCTCATCCAGAAAAAAAGAGGTCATTGTTCCCCTCTACTCATCACTCATTAGACCCATTATAGAGTACAATGCCCCTTTTGGTATGTACCTCACAAGACATCTACAACAACTGGAAAGACCACAGAAATACCTCACAAAGAGGATTACTGGCCTCAAACAGATGCCCTATGCAGACCGTCTCAAAAAACTACAGCTTTACTCCATCACATATTGCCTACTCAGGGGCAATCTCTGCCTTACATACAAAGCTATGTCAAACCCAGAGCTGTTGGACATGCTCCACTTAAAGAAATCCCAATCCCTCCGAGCTACACGCTCTAGGGACCTAAACCTTGTCACCACAATAAACAGAACATGCTGGAGGGCAAGATTTCTGTCCCAGAGACTTCCCATACTCTGGAACAGACTACCTATCTATGTCAAACAGAGCTCCTCATTAGCACTCTTCAAGAAAAATCTTGATGATTGGATGGGAAATGGGAAATTCACCCCGGCGATCACTTCTGTGGCTCTGCTCGACAGGGGCACAGGAAAATAATTTTCTTGGGTGGCGAAAGCCAGGGTACATTTTTTTGGCTAGGCTTGTATGGGCCCTAGGGCTGATAGCCTAGTACCTACCTATGAACCTATGAACTCTTCTGATAGTTGCCTAAATGATGGCCCTCCCAGTTTACTTTATGCTTGGTGATGAGGAATGAATGTTCTGATTGGCCTGGAGGGTTAAGATGGGGCTGATGATTGATAGGAAGTGGAGGTAAAGAGTAGGAAATAAAATAAATTATTGGAAATATGCCATTGTGCTCATCTATGAGTAAACCAAATTACCAGCTTGATGTAATATCTGCAATAACTGATACTATTCCAAAATAAATTGTGCTATACCTAATGTCAGAGAAATACATAATTTTGCAGATATTAAGGTAGAAAATAACTTGGAGCTTTACAACTTAATCGGGGGTTATATATCTAGCCTTATTTACAAGCATCCTTTGTAAATGACTTTTAAAAATGTTTAGTAACAGTATAAACTACACACAGGGACCATATCCAACTATGGAGCAGCTACTTTTTAGTAGTATAATTGTTAAATTTAGTAGGTTTTCTTTTTTGAAACTATTCTATTCTTTCCTTGCAATATTTTGCATAATGGCATATGCCTCCAGCAAGTTTAAATTTAAATAAGGATATATAGCTGTCCCTACATGTACTATGCTGCAAATTCTCAAGTGCAGCTGAACTATTCCACATCAGAACTCTGCAGTATAGTCAATGTTTTATTATAAGGAAGAAAGATGCATGTATTTAGAGAGAGAAAGTAATGTATTCATTTCAAAGTGTATATATATATAAATATATATATATATATATATATATATATATATATATATATATATATATATATTACCTTATCATTTTATTCTTATATTGTGTTTCCTAAACTTACCTGTTAGACAAAATAGTTTTGATTAAGATAAATTTGCAAAATGCGTTCTTGAATTATCCCATGTAACATGAAAATTATTTACTTAAATGGTAAAAACAACTGAACAAAGTACTGGAAAAGTTAGCTTGTAGAAGGAAAAGATAAGACTGAGAATGATGTTTATTTGTTTATTTATTTATTTATTCATTCACTCCAATATCTGTTTATTTATTTCCCATTTCTCCTGCAATAAAAGGACTCTATGATTTCCCAGAGCCAGGCGTATGCAGCTAGGATTGATAGCCTTATAAAGCTTGCAATACTTTAGCAAAATCAGTCTACATTTCCCTGCATTTTCAAATTAGCAAAGACAACCACATTTCTGGTGCTCTGTTAGTAAGTTATGCTACTAGAGTGCTTTGTCTCTTTAAGAATGAAGCTTCAGTGAGATTTACCTCATTAATGGGTGGCTCCTGGGTTTAGTATGTTAATACTAGTGAGACTGAGTTGACAAGTTATTTTTAAATGCAAGTAGTTTTTATTTTATTTTTTATTTTATATCTTTTTGTCTTTGCTGGAAATGGGGTTTTTGTTTGAGTCTATGTTATCTAAAGGAGGCATGTGATGGTTGTGACTGAATTGCTTGCTTTATTGTTCTAATTATTGCATAATTGGTTTGCTAGGATGCCTTTAAATAGGTTCATTTTAGCATTTGCCAGCAGGATCTGAAGAAGGCACACGCCAAAAGAGCTTATCCTGTTTTTGTTTTGTTATTAATGTTCTTAGTTGTTTTTACGCCTATGGTGTAGCACTCCTTTTTTCTGACTTTTATTCTGTGTTAAAGACCTCTCAACTGTTCCTATTTTGGAGGAACATTCCTATTTTCAGGCCATATTTACTCCTGCACATTAATGTAGATTTATTTAAGGACCTGGGCATATGTTTAGATCCAGTTTTGAGTTTTTCTAATCTAAAAATCTAAAAATGTATAAACTGTAGGAAATAAGAATGATGAGTGTTTACTTCATCGTAATAAGAATGATGACATCATTGTCTGTGAGTTACATTAGACCCAAACTTAAGTAGGCAACAACAATATGGCAGCCTTATAAGAAATCAAGCATGAGTAAACTAAAAAGAGTACAGTGGAAATACACCAAGAGCATCCGTGGATGTGAAAATGTAAGTTATTACGAAAGGCTAAAATATCTGAACTTGTACAGTGTATCAGATATTTCAGAGGAGACCTTAATGAGGTATAAAGGGTAAACAACTATGCCTGGGAATGTTTGGGGTTATCAAAAAGTAGTAGACAATCATCAGCCAACCTATGTAGAAGATTATATAGGAATGATAGGTGTGGTAATTCATTTTCTGAGAGAGTAGCTGATGCTGATTTCATATGTCAGCTATTCTGCTAGAGATCAGCTGATGTGTGGAATATGCTTCCAAATTACATTAAAGGAAACACTAGTTTACATATTTTTAAGAACAGCCTGAACACTTAATATGGGAATAAGTGTTTTGGTATATTGGCAAGTCAGGAGGGCATTAATGCCCATGCTTGAAGTATCTGCATGTATGTCCATATTTTCATGCTTGATTTACCCCATCACACAATTTTCTGAATCTCCTCTCATCATATATGTGTTTTTGAAGCAGTGTAACAGTCAGAAAGCCATACAACATGACCAATATACACAACACCAATAATGTAAAGGAAGAGGACACACATTGTACATCTCTCTTTTTCAGAAGAACATTTACATTATCTGATGTGGTAGAATTTTGCAAGAGAGTTCATTAACGTCTACGGATTTTGCAACATCTCACTGATAATATACTTATATATTTCCATGATGTTTTCACTCTGTTTTTAAAGAATGACTTTTTGAGAAGTATGCCACATTCATAGAGAAATCAGTAAGATGTATTTGCTATTTAGTATTCAAAGATTATGCTGATTACATGACAAGATTTTTGGTTGGCTGTGCATACTTTTCAAGGGTCTTTGCAACTATATGATTCCAGGTTGAGAGGTAATAATCATGGGTGCTGCGGTAGCATTGTCGCCTCACAGTTAGACGTTGCCCGTTCGATTCTCAGTTAGAGCGTCTTTTGTGTGGCGACATGCGTGAACGGGCGTTCCTTCATTGAAGGTTGTGCATTAGGCTCGGCAAGCCAGCACGTAAAACTCTACTGACAATCATTAGCAGACCGGAGTTCCGCTGTGGTGACCCCTAACCAGGAAAAGCCGAAAGACACAAACAATTTAGAATGTCAAATACTGCATTTAGAGTTTCTTTTGCAGTATAACTACACTCCGTAAATGCAAGACAACAACAGACCAACAACAAAAGAGTTTAACACAAAAATTTGGCGCGCCAAACTCCCAGACAGTCCTAAGCTCCTCAATTTCAATTAAGCAACACAAAATGCAACCAGCGTTTTCTAAACCACACTAAGGTAGTAGGGTCAGAGGAGGGTACAAATAGCGAGCGACTGCGCTTTAAATAGCAGCCATTTATCTTAAAATGAGGCTAAATCACCATGTTTTCATATACAGATCAATTCAATAAAACCTCAGGTCACTAAATGCAGTATAAAGTATATCTCTTCTTCAAACCTTAAAATGCTAAATTCTCCTTCAAACAGCCTTTGAAATTAACATACACATCAAACCTACTGTTAAAACAATAATAAGGAACACTCTTGTGTTATCAATGAAAATGAAAAATATTAAACTTCATTTGAAACAATATGCTAACCAGCTATGCTTTTTCTTTGAATTCTCATTGGTTCTTTCTCATAAAAGAATTGTCCTTCTTTATATTTAGTGGTTTGATGCAATCTTCAGACATATGTTTCTAACCTTCCCCATATCAGATGGTTCATATATATATATATATATATATATATATATATATATATATATATATATATGTATAAATATTTTGTGTGCGTGTGTGTGTGCATATATATATGTAAGCACATCAGTCTCTGTCTAAATAGTTATATAGCACACGGTATACCAAGCAAAAACATTGTGCCTCAAATGATCAAGTACCAGTGCTTAAAAATAAAACTACTGCAAGGAGACCAAGTCCCCTTCCCCCACAACCCTGACACACCCTGCTAATTACATATACCACCTCAGAGTTTGCATCACACTGGGAAAAGGGCAAATTCCCCAATCTCCCACTGCACTACAATGTCATACTGAAATAAATGGCATCATAGAAGTAATGGCTTTTTCCCAATTAAAAAAATCTATCTATCCCTCCATCTCTCTCTCTCTCTCTGTATATGTATATGTATATACACACACACACACACACACACACACACACACACACACACACACACACACACACACACACACACACACAGTAGAACAGTGACCACCTCCCTAAGATGACCTAATTTTCATAACTGGACATGCACCACATGTACTCAATGGAAGACTGACCTCTCTAAATTGACCACCTCTGTAAGTTGTATCTAGACCAAGTGGTCCGTGACACACAATATTAATTTACCCTCTATAACTTGACCAGTTGAGTCCACTCTACACCAAGGGGTAGAAGGTGTGGGCTTTGCCCCTTACTTGTATTATTTTTTCTTTTAGTATAAGTTCTTTTTCCATGGTTTACTATTACCATGTGTTGGATTAGGCCTAACGTCCTACGGTTTATCATGTGCTGCTGAAGATTTTTTCAATGTGAAGGGCTGGTCTGAGTTGTAGATACATCCTACAATTAATGAAAAATGTTACAGTTAATGGAGACCTGATGGCCCAAAGGAAAGAGCACAAAGAGCTGAAAATGAAGGAAAAGGTTGATCTTCTACATTTTCTGGAAAGCAGCAGCCAAACAAAGACGGTGGAAAATTTTGCTGTTAGCAAGGCCACAATTAGCGACATCCAAAAATGTAAACATGAGTTCTTGGACAGATATGGTAAGGAAAGCAGAGACCTAGAGCAGAAAAGGAGGAAAACTTCCTTCAATGAAGTCAATAAAGCCACAAACAAATGAGGGAAGTTAACATCTGAATCTCCAGGCCAATGATCCAAGAAGTTGCTAAAATTTCACACAGGAATTTGCGGTGGCAGATTTCCAAGCATCAAGTGGTTGGCTTGAGAAATTTAAACTGTGACACGAGATCTCCAACAAAGTTACATATATATATATATATATATATATATATATATATATATATATATATATATATATAAAATAAACTCATATTATACTGTATGTGTGTGTGTGTGTGTGTGTGTGTGTGTGTGTGTATGTGTGAGTAAAGAGTGAGTACCTATGTATTTGTGTTCCATTAGACAGATCATCTTGTAATATTCTAAAAAATAGCTGCTCCAGTGACATAGTAGGATAAAGCCTGACTACAACCCAGGTAACACATGTTCAATTAATATCTTGGCTGCTTGAAGGAGTGGGCAGGGAGGATACGGCATTCCTCCTCTGTGAGGGAGGATGTGATGGCGTATGCTTGCCTCTAGCTAGTGGAGTTCTAGTGAAAGCTGGATTCACAGAAGTTAGATGTCAAGCTGGGGGGGTGGGATAGACAGTACAATTCATGCCTCTTTGGGCATGGGGGGCTGTACCTGCCATAGTTTCCTATGTCCAGCCAGTCATAGCTTTGTGGCAGGTGAATAAGGATGTGGCTACAGGATAAGTAAAATCCCCAGAGCCTGTGGATAATGGCAGCACTCCCAATGCTCTGCCTATGCCTCCGCTTCAGTGAAAGTAAATAATAGTTGTGCTGAGCCCTTAGTGAAAAGGTGGATGGGCTTATTGGTGGAAAAGAAAACTTGAAAGTAAGGGGCACTGTAGGAAAAAAAATATTCTCGAAAAAAACTGCTTTTTCAGGAAGACAAATTGTGCTTTAAATGAAGTTTGATATTTTTGCTTTAAGAAGCCATATTGGCTATCCTGTACTGATATCCATGGCCGCACTCTCATTGAAATGTATCATAGTCTAACATAATATTTTATCTGTTTGCATATACACATACAAAGAACATGCACATGTACAAAAAAGATGCATGCTAACATTCCTTTCCTTTGCTTTTTCCTGTATTGCCAATCACAGCATATTGTTACAGAATTTATGTATGTATGTGCTTATGATATATATATATATATATATATATATATATATATATATATATATTTATATTTATATATTTTCCTTCTTTATCATTTTGATTCTCGTCTGAACTGATGCACAGCTGATATGTCTGTGTACCTCTTGTTCTCTCTCTCTCAATATATATATATATTTCTATGGATAAAATAAACCACAAAACACCATACTATCGAACATTGAAAATAAAAAAATGCTGCACTAGCCAAATATTTATTTATCACAGTTTTAGTACTTTCATTCCAAAACACAAGAACTTCATCAGAAACTGTGCCAGAGTAACTTCCTAACTTTTATAGACTCAGGAGACACGTCTAGCTGCCATGCAATGCATTGGGAAAAGGGCTAAGCAAAACCCTTACAAATGCATTGCTGACAGACTTCTAATTCATAGTCTCTTTCTTGAGGATTCAGTGGTCTCCCTAGTTTGTCAGACGACTGGTGGCCAATACATTTATGGAGAAAAAAATTACAGAAAATTTACAGAAAAGTTGTTTATGAGGCACGGTTGCTGGGGTATGAATAATGGCTCTAAGAATGGAACATTGCAAATTGCTAGAGAAAAGGTATTATGATAAATGCAGACTTTATTGTCAAAGAATAGGTGTAAGAAATAGAATAAATAAGGATGGAAGGAGTATACAAGTATAAAATGGCAAGGGTGGCAAGTTATTTATAGTGACTGTGCCTGGGCCTTAAGTGGCCTTTCTAATGAATTGTTGCCATCCAAGAAACAGTGTTGTCTGGAAGTGATAAATGTGGGGAACAGAAGTACAAGATGCATGTTCATACACAGAACATAAGTGTACATACGTTCCCCACTGAGGTGTTCCATATTTTCATCAGAGTATTACTTTAATAAATGCACAGTTGTTAGTCCAAATGGTAAGAGTTCTGGTGTCTTGTTACATTGCTGCTTTTTGTTTATCCTTATTAAGTACTTCATACTTCTTATTTAAAGAAGCATCATTGCTGCTTTTTGTTTATCCTTATTAAGTACTTCATACTTCTTATTTAAAGAAGCATCATCACTTGTGCTTTGTTTATCCTTATTAGTTAACTTCATACTTCTTATTTGTATCTTATCATCATCTTTTTGTTTATCCCTTTTTAACCTATTAGTAAATTTTATACTCTTAAAATTTAAATCATCTTTGCTTTTATTTTTATTAAGTACTTAATACTTTACTTCTAATTAAAAGAATGCTATGCGCTTTTTTTTTTATCCTTATTAAGTACTTCATACTTCTTATTTAAAGAAGCATCATTGCTGCGTTTTGTTTATCCTTATTAAGTACTTCATACTTCTTATTTAAAGAAGCATCAAATCTGTTTGTTCTCTACTTTTATATCCCTTTCATATACATCAACACTTAACAGTTTATGCTGATATTGATTTTAAGATCCAAATGTTATAAACCTTTATATAAAAAATGTTTGAATTAAATGATTGTTTTTCCAAGAATGAAAAGACCTGCCTCTGCCCAGAACATTCCATATTTTCCCTCAATGTTTACTGATTCTGATCTTTACTAATGGGTTTGTAATTCTAGTACATCATATTTAAGAAATATATTTTCTGTTACGCTAGCTTTTCCTTCCACATTCCATAATCAAGTCTTTTTACTCCTTGCTCTCAAGTAAGTATATTGAAAAGATACTAGGTATGTCTGTTTTTCTGATATCAAAATGCCATCACTTTTTCTTTTAGTAACTGTTTAATCTTTTTGCCTGCTTAACTTGTGTACATTATTAAATATCTCTTTTCTCTCTTGATTTTTTGCTACCAAATGCAGTCCCTTTTGTTAAACCTTAGTTTCTTTCGCATTGTTATTATTGGGAAAGAATCCATTCTCTCTTTCCCTACCACCTCTTACTGAGTAATGTAGAGTGTTTTTTCACTGTGATTTACTTATATTTTGTATATTTAAAAAATGTTATTGCTCTAATGACTCTAAAATCACTCTTTTACATGTTTTCTGCCTGGTTAATTAAGCAATTGCTGGTAATTTTCTAGTTTGTAGACTGTAGTACTCATAAATTATAAAAATCTAGCAATGCCCCATGTCTGTATGTGAGGAATGTCTGGCTTACTCGTAATGATACCTTGCATGTCTTCATCACTTGGTTAGGTCTGACCATAAAGCTTTTCTTGAAAAGGTCACCAAAGCAATGGATGAAGGCACACCACACACCTCAACCTGGCCAAAGCTTTTGATGCAATTTCCCACTCAAGCATCATAGAAAAACTAAATAAACTAGGAATAAATCCCTATTTTACCCTCTGGATTGCCAACTAGCTCACAGGTATGATGCAGATAATCAAAATAGGGGACGTTACCTCCACAAACAGACTGGTCACCAGTACCCCCCCCCCCCCCAGGGTTCTATGTTGGGACCGCTGGCATCTACTTTTCTGAAGTAAAAGGCAATACCAAAGGGCTCTGGTTGACTAAGTTTGCAGATGGCTGTAAACTAGGAGCTGCCATTGGATCCTCAAGTAACTTAGCCATCCTGCAGGAAGGTTTGTTTCAAATAAATAAGTGGTGTCAAAATCATGGTTGGAAACTAAATGCCAAAAATATCCATTATTATATCTTTTGAGAAGTCATCTACACAAGGCAACTACCACATAGACAATATGGCCCAAGTTGTTCAGGATTTGGGAACTTATGTGGACAGTGACCAAACTTTTGACCAACATGTGTTTACTGTTGTAAGAAAGTCCTTCTAGATTGCACAGCTTATAAAGGAAGGGACTGTGTCTAGATCTAGGTATATTATTGAGTGTCTTTACTCAGCCCTCATTAGTCTAATAATTGAATATAATGCATCCTTTGCAAGTATCTCTTTAGGCACATGCCAACTGGAACTCCCACAGAGATACCTTGCTAAAGGCATACAAGGCCTAAACAACATGTTCTACATGGACCGAGCCAAAGCCATATTACTATACTCAGTATCCTATGGACTGCTAAGAGATGACCTGTGTCTGATATACAAGGCATCCTCCAACACATTGCCAATGGATTTACTGCACATCTTCAAGTGAAATACTCAGTCTGGGGATCTAATCCTCTTCTGCAACATTAACAGAATGGTTTAGAGGAATAGGTGGATTTTGCAGAAGATGCTACTGCTGTGGAACAGACTTCACATCCACTTAAAACAAAGTTTAAACCTCCCCATTTTCAAGCCCAACTTATACCTATAGATGTGAAACAGAAGGATTATATCAGGACTGCTTTCTGTATTACTACTGGACAGACACAGCTCCTAAATGCTTTAAAACCATGCATGGATCCTCTGAAATTATCTATGGTATGATCGCATTTATTCTCATTATTGTTAATATATAATTATCAACCATGAGATTGATAAGGCCAGTCTATAACCCTTGAGATGAGTTATTTCAAGCATAAAATGGGAAACCGGATAGGCTTAAAATGTCCTGCAAGGGTAGCTAGCCTAGTTCTTACCTGTGAACCTATAAACCTAAATGGCCAGACCAGAAAAGTAAGCCATGGATAAACTAGGCATCACTTACATCTCAGTATAGATCATTGATAGTAGACAATGCTATTATTATTTAAAAAGTAATTATGAAACCTTTTTTTGTTTTAAATAATAGCATTGTATGTGATTCTTCATTTATGTTCCTTCTCTTCCATTAGTCTTGAATACATACACCCATAGCCAGCCTTAGGCATAGGCCATCTAGGCGGCTGCCTAAGGTGCCTCTCTAGCAGGGGCACTTTTCCAGTTTTTATTTGGTGTAGGTAGACCAGGATGGGGGCACCGAGTGGTGTGGTGGGGGCGCTGTGGAGCCAGTTTGCCTAGGGCACCAGTTGACCTAAGGCCGCTCCTGCATACACCATATTTGTGCTGATGCTTGCACAGAATATTATATTAAATGTACCTCCTGACATTTTTTTAAGTGAATGAATAGTGTTGCAAGCACTATGATAACATGCAGACTTTGCACTTTCCCCACAGCAGTCACCATGTTTTTTTTTTTTTTAATCATAGCATCAAAGGAGTATACTAGGCTATTGACCCGGAGGTCATTTCAAGCCTAGCTGTTTTATCCCATTATAATACATTAGATAAACTTGTCAATACCCAGGAATGCATTTAGTAATGACTGTCCATGTCCAGGAGGGTTGTGGACACTATCCTTGGTAAGAATTTATGGTGCCCCATCCACTCGTCCAGATTCCTTTTGAACAGTGTCATATATGTGCTCTGTTTCACATGAATCGGTAGCCTATTCTAAAGAAGAGACAGTCACTAGGAGACAAAGCTGTCCTTCTAGCATGTCCTATTTAAGTCACAGGCCATGTTTAGGTCCCTGAATAGGTAGAACTAGACCCATTTCCTTTACGGATGCAGAGCAAGTTCAATAGGTTTGTGTATGAGACTGCTCTTTAAGCCAGGCATAAGTCTTCCCTAATAGGTTTATACAAAACAGAGTATAGTGACAGGGACTTTAGTCTATCTGTGTAAGGCACATGCTGGTGTCCCTTGATCATCTTTGTTAGAAACCTCTGAGGTCCCTGCAATTGTATTATACTCAATTATGGGCCTGATTATAGAGGGGTTATAACTTCCTTTACTGTCAAGGCAATGCCCTAACTAATCAAGTGTGCTCTATAGAAGGCATTTCTTACTACAGTAAACACATGGTGGTCAAAGTTAAGGCTGCAGTCAACATCTGATCGCAGATCCATTACCACTTCATAGGGACTTAGTGTATTGTTGTTAATTTGATAGTGTGAAGGGACATTGTTTGTGTCGAAGGGAATGATGAAGCATTTCTTTGCATTCAGTTTCAGACCATGACTAAGACACCAGTCTTTGGTGTGCATAAGGCCCTCCTAGAGAATACTGACATCATTTTGAAGGTTCGATAACTGCACATAGTTTGCAGCATCCACAATCCCTTGTTTTTTTTTTTTTGAGTGTGTGTGTGTGTGTGTGTGTGTGTGTGTGTGTGTGTGTGTGTGTGTGTGTGTGCGTGTAAGAACTTTTGTTTTACTGTGCCGCTGTGCTGCTAGATGAGTTATAAATTGTGATTCTTCACTTAGCAGTTTGCAGAATATAAGTCTTCACTTTTATCTTTGGTAGTTATGACTGCAGGAGTTTTTGTTCTTTCATTTGAGGGTCCGCATTTTCCCAGCTAGTTGCTCTTTCTAATCAGTGTGTACATTTTTGAATGTTAGATAGTTGTATAACTGAGAATTTACAGGAAGTCTCTGTTTTCTAAATCCATGTGTAGCAGCAGGGCTAGTTTATATCACATAAAATTATTATTCTTAACACTACTTATAAGATCTGATCCAGCAAAACAAAAAAAGGTATACGCATCTTGTGAAATAGCTCTACAGTGCCAGTTTGTATTCAACAATCAGTATACATGATGGAAACACTAACATTTTTACAATTGTGATATTGCAGATACCTTTCTTGTCACCTTTCCAGTTATACTGTATTACATTTTTAGAAAGTGAAGACCACACGGACAGGGTTAAACTGATACATAAATGAGAAATCATTTTCTTCCAACACAGAAAATACAATTCTATGTAATGCTCACATGTAGTACATCAACGACCTTACAACAACACTATCTTTCACTTCCTGGCAAACGTTGTCCGAGACTGTATTAATTTGAAAAACAAAACACTCTTGCAATACATAAACTTGTTTGAAATGTTACTAGAATAAATCATGCTCTATATTAACTGGGCTAGTGGAACTTACAGATATAAAATCAGAGCCTTAACATTAATGCCAGAATACTTAACTGTTTGGAAGGTAGCAAATGAGTTTATACACGAGCGTGCTGATACAGTTGTGCATTTTTTTTTTTGGCTGGCAGCAGCACACTTGTGCCAAAATAAGCAGGTGCAGAATTAAATGCATTTTAATATTCTGTTCATAGCAGTTTTATCTCTTGCATCTAAATGAAGTGTAATTCCAGATACTTTCCCAGTGCTGTTTAGTTTCTCATCATTTAGACTGATGCAGACCCCGAGTTCATACATTTGTTTCAAACATAACTTTGCTCAGTGTGTGTAGTGTCTGATCCTTGACACCTCTGGTATTTTCTAATTCCCTCTCTTTCTCAGCATCTCATTCTCTATCACATTTCCTCCCTGCGGTTTTATTTGTATGTATTTTTTTTTTCATTTTTGTTTTTCAGGTGCTAGCAAGAACAGAAGAGAATAGCTATATGCTGTGTGGATTTTAGTGAGTGTTGCAGTGCCTTAAATGTATGGCACTAAGTGTCTCAGCTTCATTTAAATATGTTTTCTCTTTCAGACTGCATAAACAGTGACTGCCAGAGGGATGTACAATCACCAGGTACCATCACACAAACTTTCGTACAACATACACTTTTTGGATCCAGACATTAGTGCTATTCTTAGACAATAATCGTATTGATTACAAACCAAGGACAGAGATATGCTAACAGACTACAACAATGGAAAAATGAATCACACACGCACCCCCCCATTATGAGGCAGACTTGTAAGGACTATTATATTATTCTTCTGAATTGTCTTCTGGGCTAACCAGCAAATAGTAATGATACCCTTTTCGACTGGTTCCTACAGACTATAAAAAGTCAGAAGCACGTTCATTTAGCGTGGTATGTGAAAGATTCCAGTTGCACAATGTCTACGTTTTTCAGAGCTGCTCATCATTTGGCAACAATGCCAGACAGTCTGCAAGATTTTGCTTACATATGAACCCATCCTTGGCAAATAAATTTAATTTAATTATTACTTTCCATTTATGTTACTTGTTTTCATTGCATTTTCAATTATTTCTGTGCTGTTTGTTTTTCCTTGTTTAGAGTTTTAGGTTGGATTTTTTCAATGTTGTAAGGACTGCTGTTCTGCAGCTTGTAGTATTCTAAATGCATTGTATCTACTGTTTCCAGTGCTTTTAAGCATCTATTTTCTGGTCCCCTAACACTTGGACTCCAAACCAGTTATTTTAATTTAAGCGGGTTAAAGTCTGTACTTTTGTGGCAGGAGATGGCTAATATTTACCTATATGAGTTGGGAATTTCTGGGGGAAAGCTTATTGTGTGATTACCTGTTTATCCTGTGGCCATACCTTGTTAAAAACTTTTTTTCTGCTTCTATATAAGCCTCACATTTGTATAACATTGTGCTATGCACAGCGGTGGTTATTGGTGCCTTGTATATATGCAATCACTAGAAGTTGCCCTTTTCACTAGAAGTACTTCCACAGTTCCACACTACTCAAGGAGCAACTGGTTTGTGCACTGAGCAGCACTGCTATATTTAGTTAGCTTTAGATTACATTAATACAACATTCAGAAGTACAGCTGCTCAAAGAGACACTGATTTGCGCATTGAGCAGTATCAACACACAGGTTAGCTGTAGATTATACTACATAAGCACCCATCCCTTGTCCTATTGAAAACACCTCCATGTTATGCCCTTGTAAAGTGCATATTAAGAACCAGCAACCATGGATAGGCACTCTCCTGCTATCTCTGTATCTATCTTAGTGAGCAAGGGTATCCTGAGGCAATGTATTATTTGCCTCATGTTTACTGACAGCCACTTCATTCTGAAACAGATGAATACAGTATATGAGAGATGTAGTTACGCAATGTCAATGAAGGCAAGACTCTCACACAAAAAACACCAAATAGGTTGTCTGGGAAACACACACAGAACTCACCACAATTACTAAAGTCCAAGCACTTAGAACCTCATATACGGGGATTCTTGCATGTAACTTAGCCAAACCTCAAAAGCCTCCCAGACACACTCCTCAGAAACTCTGCATGCACACAAACAAGACAACTCTCATGACTATAGATAAACCTACATCTCATAGTGTCTCAGCTATCAAACCCATAAAGTATAACACCTCGCAACCCAATATTTTGATCATAGGAGACTTCATTGTGAGACACACTGGTGTCCCTGTCATTAGCACTAATAAGGGGAAAGTTACATTTTTTTGCCTGTTAAGGGCCAGGATTCACCAGATCACACAAGCACTCAGCTCACTAAACTCCAAGTATCAGTATGACTCAGTTATAGTCCATGTGGGCATAAATGATCTGAAACATGCCTTCCTGGACTATATGAAGAGAGCCATGACTGAGCTCTTAGAATACGTGTCTCAGGGGGGTATGAGCCAAGCATTGAGGAACATTCCACCATCTCCATGCTGGTAATAGAAAACAACCAGCTTCAATAATTGGCTTATGTACTGGTGTCACTCCAAGTGGGTCCAAAATTCATCAGTCTAGTAGAAGATGATTGACAGTCTATGCTACTTTGCCCGAGATGGTCTTCACTTGTCACCACTAGGCTTTCGGATGTTGGCCAAAACATCATCTGCCCCATAGTGTGTGTTTAGGCATTGCCAAACAGATAAACCTTTCAATATTGCAAAATCAACTCAAGATAAGCTATAGGTATTATTGCTCAATGCCAGGTGTCTCAACAAGAAAGTACACTCCCTAGAAGCACTCCTCACCCTGGAGACTGCTGACATCTGTGTTGTTATTGAGACATGGTTCAAAGCCATAGAAAGCATCCCAGCAGTGCAAAGCTAAAATGCCTTTCACACATTCAGACCAGCCACTCCACACGAAAGGAGAAAGGATAGAGGTGTGTCAATCTAGATAAATGATAAGCACACCTCAAAACTGGTCAAATGACATGACTTCCTTGAGTTACTCCATGTTCAATAAATCATGTGCTTGATAGCTACAGGTCCTCTAGGATGAACAAAGAAAACCAGACCTCATATCTGAAATACTAGAATGATTTAACATTCAGCCCAACACCATACTCATGGGTGATTTCAACTAACTTTTCATTGACTGAGAAGCAAGCATATCCACTAACATGCAGGCTCCATGATTTCTGCACTTTGTCATTACAAATGCCCTGAGGCAGGTAGCCTGTACTCCAGCTAGGGGAACAAATATCCTAGATTTGGTACCCGCAAATATGGAAAAGCATTGTGTCCCCCATCTCCCAAGTGCAATGTCCGCACTGGTTAGATTGGATCGTGAAGTGGTCTCCCTTGAAATAAATATAAAGCTAGAATGCCCATCTAACTCCAAAACCTTTAACGACTTTGTTAAACCAAACTATATCTTACTAAGTCACAGCACAGCTAATTCTCAAGCTCTCCAAAACCCAGAAAATACATAAGCTTTTGTGGAGTTTTGCACAAAAGCCCTGTATGATCCATACATATCTGCATAAAAACAGCAGTAGCAGACCAAAATAAGCCTAGGACAAATAGCAAAAACAATCCACACTAGTTGTCCCCTGGTATAAGATTGTATAACAAATGAAAGAAAATCCTATTTAGAAGTTAGAGGGAATATGCAACAACATAGCAAATACTCCCTCATTAGATTAAATAAGCAAATAAGAAGACTAGTCAAGGCTTCAAAAGCAAATTTTGAGGAAGTCATAGCCTTCCAAACTAAGGATAACCATAAGGCATTTTTCAGTATTGTCCACAATCTTAAGGGCAACACCCAATAATATGCAGAGTTAGTTGTACATGGCATCACCTATACCTAGCCATAAGATACAGCAAATCAACTGGCTGATAAATTTACCTCATATTTCACCTCACTATCACTTCTGGTTACTCCCAAAAGATGGTTACTGACAATATGCCAGGGTGCCTCTTAATCTGATTGAAACATGAGCTATCAGGTCCCTTAGCAACTCTATTTAACTGCAACCTGCAGACTGGTCTTGTCTTTGTTGAGCGGAGGAAAGCAGCAGTCATCCCTCTGCATAAAGGGGGATCATCAACAGATACAGGAAACTGCAGATCCATAATTTTGACAAGTCTCATAATCAAGGTCAAGAAAAAATTAGTCACAGAACTGAATGACTTGGGAATTCTCTGAATGTGGACGCAACCCATTTCAGCTTCATCAAGAGCGGGTTATGCCTGTTCACTTCTGTGGACTTCTTTGAAAAAGTCACTAGGGCCAATGCCTTTACTTTTATAAAGACACTGCCCACTGTCTCTTTAAATTTGTTAATTAATTGGTTCAGTGAGAGTATAAATGTGACTGGTGCTATCTATGTGAGACTTTGCTTTAATGAAGTCCTTGAATTGTACAGAATGAAAACACTTAACCTCATCATTTTTTAAATAAATTGTTCTATGAGCCCATATCTTTATTTTTTGCTGATGTTTTTTAGGGAGTACATTTGAGACAATGTTATCCACTGCAGTGTTCTTGGTTCACAGTTTTAAATTCATACATATTATAGAAATGATATTCCAGAGCTTATTAAAACCATCCAATGTTGTTTTGTACTTTATTGTGCAAATCTTTATTAGAAGAATATTTATTTGGATTTATGTTTTATGTTTAAATTTTGATCTTTTACTGTAAATTCATACAAATTGTATACAGGATACTTTATAGCATATATGAAATCCCCCAGTGCTGTTTTGTTGCTGTTGTTTTTTTTTGTTTGTTTGTTTTTTGTACAACTGGTTGGCAAGAAATGGTTTATTTTAATTTGCCCAAGTACTTGAAGACAGAAAACCACACTATGTATGCCACTTCGACCAGTTTTATTAACACAAAACAGTGAACAATAAGTCACAAAATAGTTGATCTTCTGATTGATTACTAAACATCTTCTCACATCTGTTAATTTACCTACATAAAAAAATTAACAAATATGGCAGCTTTGACTGCTAACCCTCAGAGATAGACTTACACCCAGTGCTCCCTCTTTTATCCTTTACCTTAAGCAACCGCTTGGCCTATATTGATCTCACTTCCTCCTCATCTGTTCCATAACTTAACCCTTGCCTCCCCATCCTGTTCTGCTCCTTATACATGCATCTTGGCTGACTCATATTTCTAAAGCATTCCCCTCCCTTTTTTCTTTTACTCCCCACCCTAACTTACTCACTCAAGGTCACTTGCACAAATATGTCTGTACCCAAACTATATTTATATGCTGTTATAACAAGATATGACTGTAAGTGATGGAGGCACAATTGGTATGGCAAGTCAGAGTAACTACTTTAGAAACTGCTTCCCTTTATACAAGATTTTCTCAGTGTAGTTAATATGATATATATATCTATATATTATTTGTGTGGGTTCCTTGAACAATTTGTCTTACTTTACTATTTGTTTTAATTTCTGTGACTTTTATGCTTACTTATTTCAATATTTTTGTTCTTTAAATATTCTCATTTTAATTGTTTTGTAGCTGAGAATGATTTCTTTAAATGAACATGTCACTAATGATTTGCTAAATCATAAACATCTTGTTTAGTGCACTAAATACTGTGTATATATAAATATACAACAACTGATAACACGATTGTGACTTGTATCCTCATTTCCAAAGTTGGATGGTTTACTTATCAATACTGGTGATAAATCTACACATACTGTGCAACTGGCAAAGCTTGAAAAACTGTTGTTACGTATTAATGACTGGGCTAATGAGATAAATGTCATTAGTGACAGTACAAAGAGAACACATTCAGAAAGGAAATATCCTCTAATGCTAAATATTCGACCCCTATTAAACATGATACAAAAGCTGACAACTTTGGAATTTTAGGACACATTTAGGAAAGGAAATGCCCTCTACTAGTAGAAGTCACTCAACCCCTATAAAACGTGATACTACAGCTGACATCTTGGAAATTTAGAATGCAAGTAGGGAGTATATAGTAGAAAAAAAATAAACAACTTTAAAGAAAAATAAATGACACAATGTATATAATGCAAAGAAAAAGCATATAAATTGAATAATGCATATAATGCAAAGAGAAATTGTACAATAGAAAAAGGCACTGCTTTGGTCTGTAATGCCCAGATTATAAGAAATTATAATGTCATTCATTCTCAAAACATGCAATCTACATGAATTTTCACCATTTTTTCCCCAACACTGAATGTAGAAACAAGGGCAGGTCAACAAACTAATAGGAACAACTCTAAACTGAACTTGGAAGGATTAATGAATCTTACTATAAGAGAAAAGAGGAAGAAGGTTAAAGTTGACAATATTGCTCTGGCTGTGGAAGTGCAAAACAGATAAATGAGAATAGTAAGGCTGCAAGTGAACCAAAAAATAAAGCAAAGTCCAACAGAGGAACCAAAACCAAGGCGATAGTAAAAAACTGAGCGTTTAATTCCACAACAACAAACAATAATAAATCAAGTGCTTTCACTCAGTTAATACCGAGCTTTATCAAGATACAAACATGCTTTGTTCTGTTCTTTAAATATTAAAGTGTCAGTCACCTGACCTTCCAATTACCATACTTAATAAATTAAAAAGTGAAAAAATTAAATCATTAAGTCGTTAAGGTGGAAAAATAAAAACACATTATTAAAATCACTCACTACAGGTACCACCCAGTGTAAAAATACAATACTGTCAAACTCTTGTCACTGTTCAACAATTGTTGGTATTAACCGAGCGAAAGCGCTTGATTTATTACTGTCTGTTGTTGTGGAATTAAACGCTCAGTTTTTACTATCGCCTTGGTTTTGGTTCCTCTGTTGGACTTTGTTTTATTTTTTGGTTCTATTACTGTTGTCGTTAAGTTTTAAGGTTGTAAGTGAAGTAAGTGATGAAGGCAGTGAGATTAAAAGTAACTGTGATGAAGAACATTCTTTTGCAACATTACTGAATTTGAAGTTTGAGATTCCTCCGATCTGGTCAGAGATGATATATTAGTAATTAAAGAATTAGTTATTAAAGCAACTGATATATGCAGAGATAATGAACTTAGAACATTATTAAGTTTCCCAGGAGCAAAAATACAGGATGTGAATAAGGCCGTAGAATGCCTTAATTTAAGGTTCTATGAAGCCACTTTTTCATGTTGGTTCTAATGATCTAATTTTTAAGGACTCATTGACAGTTAGTGAGGAATATATAGCCCTCTTACATAGCTTCTGCAGGTGTTAGGATGCATTACTCACAAATTACATAGACAAAGAAGAGACAAATCAGTGTGAATGAAAACATTTTGGGTGAATACCTGCAGGAAAATAATCACCCATTTCAAAAGATGGTAATTAATAGAAAATCCAAGCCTAATTTAGGGGACACTTATTTAGACAGGATGGAGTTGACATTCAGGAGATGAGAAGATACTGTTGAAGTAGATATATTACAGTATTAGACTACCACAAGACAGAATTTTTGTCATGCTAGAAATGTAACAGTTCACAGACTGCAAAATTCAATTTATTTGTGATGGATGCTAACACCAGCAACAATAGTAATATACACATATGCACAAACACACACATTTGTGTGTGTGTGTGTGTGTGTGTGTGTGTGTGTGTGTGTGTGTGTGTGTGTGTGTGTGTGTGTGTGTGTGTGTGTGTGTGTGTGTGTGTGTGTGTGTGTGTGTGTGTGTGTGTGAGTGTGTGTGTGTGTGTGTGTGTGTGTGTGTGTGTGTGTGTGTGTGTGTGTGTGTGTGTGTGTGTGTGTGTGTATTCTTTTTCTGTGAGAATCTGTTGCTTTCCTGCTTACACATAAGAGTGAAGTTGTAACTGGTATGATAAATAGTTAAACACAATGGGTTAGGGTATACATTGTTTTCCTCTAAGAGACTTTCTAACAAAAAACTCAGGTGTTTTTTAATGATAGGATTAAACATTGTTATCAGACTGTTATCATTTCATCTTTGATGATAACACAAATACTATACACTGTATAACTTTGATAATAAGGACAATCCTAGAACAGATTCCAATTGTTAGAATGTATACTTCACCAAAGCCAAAAACAGATGATATACTAGAATTCATACATTTTTGCAAGAAATACAGGAGTGAAAAAATAAGAGTAGCTGGTGACATAAATTTGCTACAGATAGACTGGAATAATAATGACTCTACAACATTATTAAGGAAAGTATTTATAATGAATGATTAGGTAGAACAATTGCTGCAGATTTTATACAAACCTACCTACAATCGGCATATTGGATATCATTGGTGTTTCCAAGAAAATTATTGCTAATTCATGTCATATTTTAGCACATTTGATGTGCAGTTATCATTGTGTTATAAAGCTTAAACTACCAGATGATTCTGCCAAACAAAAATATAAATCAATGCACAGAAAAGCAATAACAGTCTACAGGAATGTAAACCTATATGGAGTGAGGTCTTCTGTAGAAAGATGGTAGAATGGATATGACAAGTTCTGAAAAGGAAATAGAATGACAAAATAATGCCATGTTTAATGCTAATATTCAGGCAAACAAGGATACTTCATCAGGGTGACAGATAAAAGAAAAATATGAAAATGCAATGAGACTGAACTCTAAATTTGAACTCAAACATATAAACTGGACAGAAAAATTAAACTTAGAGACAAGATCAGGAAAAAAATAAAAACATTTATATAAAGACATTGACCATAACAGGAAAACATTTTATAAATATATTAATGTGGTAGGCAAAAACATACAAATCAATAAACTGTGTTTAGATTCTAAAAGTTATTGGATGGTATTTATGTATGCATATATATATATATATATATATATATATATATATATATATATATATAATTTGCAAAATCTAATGCAATCCAGACTCAAACAGAGTACAGGGAGATTTATCTTTAGCGTTATATCTACAACACTGATCATTAAATAAGAAAAAATAGGTATTAACTTAAACTCAGTAATATAGGTAGCTGCAGGGCTTACAACCAGAATATGACAAGTATCATACAGAAAAACTAAAAAGTCTCTGTCCACTGAATTTGGGGTAATATGAACTAAAGTCAAATATGTAAAAAGTTAGAGTTAGGGTGTCTGCCAAAGCTTTGTCCTAGAACCAAACATAGTTATGTTATATCTTTCAGATCAAATTTTTTTTTTATCTGAGCTGTTCTATAATTTATATGCAGATGATTTGCAAATGAGTAGACTTATTAGGTCCATTACATGAAGGGGATGGCTGCAAAAGAACTTGACAAAGTTGACCATTTGGGTACCGAATAATAATATTCTGATAAATACATCAAAAGCTTAGCATATCAGATTTGGGAGATATAAACTCCAAGGTGAATATTTAATACAACACACAGTGATTGAAATTGTGAATTCATTCAAGGAGCTGGGTATATGACTTTGAGACATTTTTTCTGAGTATATCAACCTATTGGATGGTGATAATTTTAACACCAATGGCTGAATACAAAGGATTTATAAAGTCTAGGAAAGCAAACATGATGAAAATCTTTGAAAGTTATATTACACCAAAAGTAGAATATGCACTACCAATATAAAAACATTGCAAGAAAATTAGCATTAGTAAATTGGAAAGAATACAGGAGATATATACCAAGGCCTTTCATGGATATGAAAGTGTAAGTTATTTTGAAAGAAAAAAATGTCTGAACTTTTACAGTGTCTCCTATAGTTATTTAAGATGTTTAAGAGCAGAATTTATTCAGGTATATAGGCATTTTAGAGACAACTACCTGTGGGAATATTTGAGATTAGTAAAAAATGGTACAAAACCACTAGGCGAGCTATGTAAACGATTGTATAATCTTTCAGATTTAGCTGATTCCCATTATAGACTACCAAATTATATTAAAATAATCATTAGTTTAACTATCTTTAAGTACCTAATATACCTGTATACAATATATGTATGCATGTATATATTTATTTATGTATATATGAATAATAATATGTAAAATAACAGTCCCAAAATTAAGTCCCAACAGGTTAGGTGAGTAGATAAATGCATAAATATCCCTCCAAACCAAGTAGAAGGCAGCTGTAGCTATTACTTGCTACAGCTGCCTTCTACTTGGTTTGGAGGGATATTTTTGCATGAATAATATGTTTATTATCTCAAAATGCAGCTCTTATTCCACAATTTTACTATTTTTGAATCACAGCCATTGGTTGACAACTTAGATTGCATATTCTGATAATCCAGGTTATATGGCAGCATCATTTATAATTCACTGGGTTTCTGTGTATATGTCCATGCCATGTCTACGAATACTACCCTATATCCCCTTAGTAGGAAGTAAACTAACATAGTTATTACATGAACAGAATGTATAGTTCACAATGTTATAAAATGTTCATCATGACAATCAAGGAAGATCAGTGAAATTATCTGTTAAAAAGTTTGAATTCTTTTTAGCTAAATGATCCTTCTAACTTCCTCCATCACCTTACCAAACCCACTTCTATAAAGTAAAGGCACTTGCTTTTTCCCTCCTAGGAACAATGCCAGAATTTGACATTAGGAAACCCCTTCTTGTTAATCATTTCTTTCTGTGATCTTTAATTATATTTCCTGGAAAATAACCATTTATTCAAAATTCACCTCCTTCTACAATGTAAGTTGTACCTCCATTTTTTTTTCATTATCATTATAAATAAACCTGCGTCTCTTACCCCTTATTAAGCAGTAAGTATCTTGTCAGTTAAATCTTATTCAATTGAATTCCTAAGATTATCACTGAAATATAGAAACGGTATTAAACAAATTAGTGAATATGGAATTCACTAAGACATTTTGCATTACATTCATTTGAAACAGATTGAAAATCTGCAGGTTATGGGAGTAGAAAAGTTGAAAGTTATATAAAACTAAAGGATTTACTCAATGCAGGAATTACATTGTGTGGACAGTTACTTTAAAGAAAGCCTAAAGTTAGATGGTGTGCCAGGAGGTTTAGTGCTATGCCTGGATTGTTTATTATGCGTTTGATATATCAAATAGACATTGGAGAAAAAAATGTCAGGCAGTGGACTGAAGGCATTGAGACTGGAGAGAAATCAGAAATATCTTTTTTCAGTAGGAATGGTAGAACAATAATTGCATCAAGTTCCGTGCTGAGAAGTAAATCATTAAACAAAATGTAGGAAGTTCAGAAGGAAAGATTTCCACAAGAAGGTTATTCCTGAGAATGGCAGATGAGCAACTTTGCATCAGTGCTGTTATTAACTCTTGACTGAAAAATACACAGCACACTGAGAAGTCAGTAAATAAGACCAAGGTAAAGCATAGCTGAGAAACTGGGGTTTAAGAAATGCCAAAATAAGTTTTTCAGTTTAATGAATACTGATAAGGGTGCATTTAGAAGTCTGAATCTAGTTTTGCTGACCTCACAGAGAAAGGGTGATATGATTGGTAAGCACAGCAAAAAGAAGAGTTATGTCATGAGGAAGCATTTGGTATATGAAGAAGGCTTAGACTGAGGGCATGCACACAATGGAAAAAAAAACAAAAGCGCTACATGCAAAGTACATATTGTACTCTCATGTGCAAGTGTAACATTGTCAGAAACTGAGGCAAGAAAAAGACAGACACAGGCAGCATCAAAAAAGCTCCTGACATTAAGTCTAAGTTATGGAAACACTATTTCAAAAAGAAGCTACTAGGAAATTGTCTCTCATTACCAGTAGATGAATATAATGTTTTGAATTTACCTGAGATGTGCAAAAGGAGATTGAGGGATAGGAAAGGAACTATAACACGCAGGCAAGCTACAATACTCACTTAAACTACCAGTCTCCAGTATTATTATCCCACATATTTCTTGTATGTTTCATGAAAGTATGCTGAAGCTATACAAGACCAAAAAAAAAAATTTACATTTTGTTAAATAAACCTATCATGAGAGTAGGTGTTCAAATAGATCACCACTGCAGTAGATTAAGTCTATTGGGTTTTACCATCTGCACCAGCCAACTTCCTAGAGTTTTGGGTGGGCTCCATGTACTCCAACTGCCAGTAGCACTCAAGGAGCTCTATGTAAAATGCAATTGGAACACCAAAACATTTCATAGCATTTTTTTTTTTTTTGCAAAGAAAGGAAACACGATCCCTGAATACTAGGAAACAACATGAATCATAACTGTATACAAGACGTTAATTAAGAACATCTCCACAATAGCAGCAACAAAATTAACAAATAAAAGGGAGGGGTTATAGGGATGAATGGTTCCCTTAACAATGATCCATTAGAATATCTACTGTTACAATAGTTTTTTTTTATACAACTGTTCATTACATGGATCAGCACTGCAGTAGCTAAAACTATTTGAATAGATTACAATACCTTAGTCAGAAGTAACAAAAAAGGGAGGAGGTTGGTAACTTAAGGCCCCTAAGGAATGGTCCTGGAAAAAAAAAACAAGTTTGTAGTGCTTTATAAAAGTGCATTCTGAGGACTGCTTTTCTGCCACTAGAATATCTCTAGAGACCATACAATACAGAAAGCCAATGAAGCTGTTACTCATGTTGAATGAACTATAACCCTGCCTGGATGTGGCTTAAGCTACTGAAGCCACTGACGCCTAATCATCTGCCTGGATGCAGCTTACTGTGGTAATTAATAGCATAAGGACATCTGTCTTGAGACAGACCATTTAATCCTAGGTTGCCTTTTCCTCTTCAATTCATAGGAAACAGCTGGTCAACCTTCCTGAATGGTCAAGTTTTTCTTACGCAATATCTACGCTACCTGTGAACATCCAGAGAGGGAAGAATCCTCTCTCCTATATTCCTCGATTAAGAAAAGAAGTCTGGGAGATTAATAGTTGGGCTTAAAGTGAACTGTGAGATGACTTTAGGCACAAAAGAGGGATTTGTTCTCAAAGAAGCCCTGTCTTTGTGAATAAGGCAGGGCTGACTGGTAGTGCTTGTAGCTTGCATACTCCCCTACTAGATGTTAGAGCAATAAATAAAACTGTCTTCCAGCTTCAGACCTGTGATCTGGTTCAAATGGAGCCATAGTAAGCTTCTCTAGCACAAAACTGAGAAAAAAGAAGAAACCACCTGTTTCTTCATGGTGAATATGTAAAAGCCCATTCAAAAAAACTGCTTAGATTGAGCATTGTTAGAAAAGGGCTGGATCTAAAAGCAAACAAGAAGAAATAGCTGACAAGTATACCTTGAATGAAGAGTATGACAAATCATTGAACAGTGACACACAATCAGGAATGAGAGGCAACAGGCCTGAAAAGAGTCCTCATTCATTAAGTTGCACCAATTACAAAACCTTTTCCACTTCCACATATATGATTTTCTAGTGGCAGGCTTTCTCAGCTCCTATAGTACCTGCTGCATGTCCTCAGAAACAAAGGTGCCTAAAATGTATCAAAGTCATATAATCAAGGCGGTTTGTTGAACAGCTTCCAGACTGGTGTGTATTAAATTTATCTTGTCTTATGTGAGTAGATCCAGTATGTGGGAAAAGGTTGGAAAAGCATACTGAACATTCACTTTCATGGGAATATGTCTTCTAGAATTTCTTTGGTTGCCTGTCTTGAAAGAAGGCAAACAGATCTAACGGAAGAGCAACTCTTAGTCGGATCATTTTTTGGAAGAACCCAGGTTGAAGCTATGCACAGGGGTTATTCTGGTCTTGCTAAGCAAGTCTGCAAATAAGGTTTTGCTCTGATGGAATATATAAAGCCTGAAGAGACAGAGTGAGCTGCGTTTCTAACTCCCAGGGTATCATAGTCAATCAGCATAGAAGGTAGTATCTTGTACCCCCTGTTTGTTTTACTGTGGTGATGTCTGTATACACTTTTAGAGGAACTGAGATCTAGAGATGTTTAAGGCCTTCATAGCATTTATTGCAGTAGAGATGTTTAAGGCCTTCATAGCATTTACTGCAGCCAAGATATCTCTGATATTTATGTGCTGCCTGTCTGCTGCATCCCAAGCAGCTTTCACTGTTACCATTTTTGAAACAACTCTCCATATCAGGTCTGAAGCATCGCTAGTGGCTGACTGGCAGGAGGTCAAATGGGAGAATGGAAGACCTGGATTGCAGGCTATCTACTCCACCCACCGAATAATCTAACTCTTTAAAAATACCAGATCTGGAATCTGAAATGTGAACGGGATAAGATGCTGAATCCTGTCTCATTTGAGGTACCATATTATTTTCTTTATGTTTAGGTCAGCACAATTATCATTGATGCCACGTACCCTGGAATCCTGATAATCTGCATTTCAGATGTATGGCTTAGACTCTAAAAGCTCAGGAGCAACTGCTGAAACATATAAACATATTCATTTTTTGTTGGAGAAGAAAGGTACTTCACAAGGTCAATTCCAGCAAACTCCCTAGGGGAAATCATTCTGTAAGATGGGATGAAAACTTAGATTGAGAAGAAGTTCCTGTTTAGTTGCTGGAGACCCCTGACAGCTAGAAAAGTGTTTGCAAAGATAAAACAATGATACAAATATGGAAATATGTGAATGCCCTGGTGTCTGCAATAAGCAATGAGTGGAATTATCCATGTTGTGAATACACTCAGAGCAGTGGAGTGTCCAGTGGGTAAAACAGAGAAATGACAATGTAAACCAGACACAGCAAATGTTAAAATATGCCTGAAATGATTGACAACATGAATGAGCTGACAGTCATCCTTTAGGTGCAGCTAATTCTGAAATTACAGGTAAAAGATTTTGAAGCAATAACATCTCAAACTTTGGGATCTTGACAAAAAGTTTAAGAGCAAAAAGATACAGCATTGGCCTCTAGTACCCTTCTGGTTTTGGAAAAAGAAATATCCTTGAATAATAACCTTGCCTAGGAGGTTTACATGCACTAGCTCTATGACTGCTTGAGACAGCATGTTGCAGAATGGAAGCAAGTAGTGAAATATGATTCCCTGGGTGAGATAGAATCCCCTGAAAAGGAGGAGGGGATTCCCTTTGTCAAGATCAGCCCTACTGGATTGCTCTTATAACCAAAATGTCTTGAGACTTCCTGAGAAGAAAAGGAAAGAGGAAGTCCCAGGGACATAGAAAGGCATACAGGCTGCAAAGAGAAACCAATCAGGAGATAGTCCCGTTAACTGGGAGCATTGTCCTTCAGACTTAGAGACTTGCTTTTCTCAGGAGATTGTCCCGTTAACTGGGAGCATTGTCCTTGAGACTTAGAGGCTTGCCTTTTCTTTTTAAGCCTTTTTTCCATTTATTTAACCCTCCCCCCACCACCACCACCACCACCATTACTAGTTCCTTTCTGCTTAAACTGTTTATTGGAAAAAGGAGCTGAAGAGGAGGGATAACTATTAGCTGGTCTGAAAAAGGAGGGTATAAAACATATGAGTCACTCCTTGAATCCATGTTCTTCTTGTATCATACTTCAGCAACTCAGCTGCAAAGGGGCCAAGCAGACTCTCTTTCTGTAAGGGAGAATTTTAAACCTCAGATTTAACCTTCTTAGGAAGGCTTTCAGAAAGAAGCTAAGCACATCTCAGAATGAAGCTATACTGTCCACAGAATCAGTATGTCCACACTGAGAAGAAACTTCTAAAGTAATCCTCCATGCAAAAATCTTTCTTCCTTGATTATATATTTAACGTAGAGAATCTCACATACAAGTATATAATGTACATCAAGTTCACAGCATTTTGGTTAAGTTATATATTTAAGAGGGTGCTAACTGGTGTTTCAGTGAATTGTATTTAGCTGAATCACCCATTAACCATATATCATGTATGACTACAGTAAGCCATTGTAGGTATCTTGCTTTAGCCTCTAAGAGACACTGGGAATTGTACATTAGATTCGCAGTTCTTCAGAAATAAAAATTCATTTTTATTGTTTTCTCATCAGCTATATAACTTTTCTATACAGCTTAACACAATGTTTTCAGAAAGTCACATATAAATCAGCAGGACAAAGATTTATATTGATTAATATGTCCTATTTATCATGGTTTTGATTGAAGGCATTCAGACAATTTGTATTCAGAACAGTAATCCTTTATAATTTAAACAGGCACAATTTTTCTGAAGGAAAGCAAGTTCCCTATATTAATTTATGATTTTCTGGAACTGAATGGCAATATAAGTCTATATGATTAAGTAGTTTTATGAGTAAATGCAAACATCAAGCATCTTATATGCATGCTGTGCAACACATCACAGCTATAAAAATCTATAGAGATACACATAAAAAAGATTTGTGTACTGGAATAAATGAAATACCTTTAATGCACTAGACAACAGAGAGCCAAACTGAAAAATGATATCTTATATAATCTGAAATTCCAAAAGCGGTTCTAATATTTGTTTAGCAACTTTAATTCTTGCAGCAGTAACTGGAATAAGACGTGCTGCTAGATTTAAATGTCTTGTATACTGCTTCTTTTCCATGAAAAATTTGGAGGTCAGAAACTAAATTTGAGATGAGAAATAAAATAAGACAAGATCAATTAAATTAGAATAAAATAAAATAAACTACAAAATAAAGTTGATTGTAAAAATCATGGAGATTGAAAGAAACAAAAAAATAATTACAGGAAAAGGGAGCATAATGAAAAGGTGAACACGTAGAACACAGTCAAAAATTGTGACATGGTAAAATTATAAACTCAGTGAATTAGATTAAGTAGGCATTTATCATTAATATTAGTAGTAGGAGTAGTAGAATTCTGTTAATGAGAGACAACATTTAAGTATAAATACAGATTGTACAGAAACAATATATCACATTACAAATGTAAGGGATGTTACCTACTTGTGTCATAAATTTCATTTCTGGATTGAAGGTTAGGTACTATCCTTACAATTCACAAAGATGCGAGTTCTAATCAGAGCAGGAAGACTTTTTTTTTTTTTTGTTAAATGCAACTGCATCTGTTGTGATAGGGTCCTAGTTTGCCTCATTTCTAGTACAGGTCTTCAGTGAGGTAGGAACATGCTTGTATCTTTGAAGGCACTACTAGACATTTTACATTGTGAACATCCTATGTCAGGATACAGGGTTTTAATTTGAACACAACACTTCTACATTAATTCATAAAATTAATTGCAGTTACTAAAGCCATCCTCACGCTTTAATAAGAATATCCATTTTATTTGTATTCCATGGCATATGACTGATGATTATACTATGAAATCTGATACAGTCAAAACTACTGCACATAAATATCACAAACTAATTCAAGATAACATGATCATACTAATAAAATACATTTTTTTGTGAGGAGCAAGTCAACTGCACCCCTAAAATCCTTTACATAAATATATTACATCTATGAATGTATTACAGTATGTACGAAATGTGAAGAAAACCAACAGGGAAAATTTATCCCATCCTCCATCCACAGAATAAAACGTTAACTATGGAGAAACTGAACTGTAAATGTAATACATACAAGTAAAAGCACTGCACCATCTGCAAACATACCATAGAACCAATGAACTAATAAAACAAACTACAGATTTTATGAAAAATATTTTAAAAAGTTAATTAAACTCTCATTAAATGCATTTGTCCTTAAATAATTTGCTTTGATAAAGCTGTTGCCAATGATATGATTTAATCCACATTATTTAATTTGCATGGCATTGACAGAAAGGGCTTACATTCAAAAGTATTACTGAACCTATTTGCACCTTACAGAGAATGTGCCTGGACCTTACCTAGTACAGTTCTAAAGAGTTTTTGTTTCTTTTTTTCCATGAAAACTCTAATGGATAGATAGGGACATTATTCTTTGTAGTTCTAATATTCTCTTTTACATTCCATTATATGTACATGATTTAGCATTATTCTCGTATGCAGTGGTGGTGCTGCAGTAGCATTGTTGCCTCACAGTTAGACATCGCCCATTCGATTCTCAGTTAGAGCGTCTTCTGTGTGGCAACATGCATGAATGGGCATTCCTTCGTTGAAGGTTGTGCATTAGGCCCGGCAAGCCAGCACATAAAAATCTACTGCCATTCATTAGCGGACCGGAGTTCCGCTGTGGCGACCCCTAACCGGGAAAAGCCGAAAGACACAAACAAACTCGTATGTTAATCCCTTTAAATGAACTCATTTTTTGTATGTATTCATCCAGTCTATTCGCAATTTTGATTTTCATTTTTTTTTTAGTTCCTATTGTGTTTTCAAGGAATGGCATTTATTTAAGGATTATTTAACACCTCTGGTCTATTATATTTCTCTGCCATATATAAAACAAAGAACAGTATTCATAGTCACTTGCACAAATATGGGTATTCCTGATGATTACAAATGAGTGTAGCAAAGGTGAAATCCATAGAAGCCATTTACAATACTAAAAATGCCTTACAAATAATGAGATGCAACTGACAAATGTAAAGTGGGATATGCTAACTGAGGTGTGTTTGTGATTTATAGTCCAATAAACATGCAGTATGCACGTCCATTGTTAAAAGCGATACTTCATCTCTGATATCAGAGTTGCAATCTATGAACTTGCCCCAGTCATCTCTAGTGTAGTTTGTCTAAGTGTGCACTACCACTTCCCTGACACACAAATGAATTATTACCCCCAACAACCCCTTCAGGAGTATGTCAAAACATGTAAAGCAAAAGTAAACAATTCTCCAAGGGGTCCCCTCAGTAGTTTCACCAAGTGTGTACAAGGACCAAAATGAAACATTTCCCCAAACAATCCCCTCAGCAACTTCACCAAGTATGCACCAAAATAAAACATTTCCCCAAGGGACCCCTTGAGTACTATGTCCAAGAATGCACAAGTACCAACATGAAGTATGTCCTTAAGCAATCCCCTCAGCAGTTTAACAAGTATGAACCAGCATCAAAATGAAGCATTTCCCCAAGTGACCCCTTCAGTAATATGTCCAAGTGTGTACAAGCACCAAAAATGAAACATTTCTCCAAGTGACCCCTTCAGTAATATGTCCAAGTGTGTACAAGCACCAAAATGAAACATTTCCCCAAGTGACCCCTTCAGTAATATGTCCAAGTATGCACCAGCATCAAAATGAAGCATTTCCCCAAGTGACCCCTTCAGTAATATGTCCAAGTATGCACAAGCACCAGAATGAAACATTTCCCCAAGTGACCCCTTCAGTAATATGTCCAAGTATGCACAAGCACCAGAATGAAACATTTCCCCAAGTGACCCCTTCAGTAATATGTCCAAGTATGCACAAGCACCAGAATTAAACATTTCATCTTAGGACCACTTAAGAAGTATAACCATGTGTGCACAAGCACTTGGATGACTCCAAAATGAAGCATTTCCCCCAACAACCCCTTCGGCAGAAGCATGCCACAGACTACAAAATGAAGCAATTCACCCAAGGACCCCCTTCAGTATTTTGTCCATGCATGTCCAAGCACTATAATACAATAAAACATATTTCTTAAAGTAAAGTCAGTACCTACACCGCCTTTTGAAATATATGGCATTACGCACTCCTTTTTTGTCTTCCTCTCATCTCTGTATTTTGCTGGTAAACTTCTGCTTAGCGATGTAAGTTCAGGGCCATTTATTTTTTATTTATTTATTTTACATTTGTTTACCGGGCTAGTCCAACTGGATATAAATCCCTTTTCAGCAGAGGCCCGGGGAGAAAAGCTCCACAGTGATCAACAGACATTGAGAATTCATAGTAAAATACAATTTTGTAGGAGGACAAAAACATGTAAGGCCAAAGTATACATACAATTAAATTGGCTAATTAGAAAAAAAGCAAATAATAGAAAAGATAGTTAATTATGACAGAGTCAGTAGGTGGTATAAAAGGTAGAATCTGGATATATAGGAAAGGGAATAGGTTAGTGGGCCAGCAAGAAGGAAGGCAGTGATCAAAAGACTTAGTCTGGTTTAGCGCATGGACATAACCAATGAGAGCTAAGGAAAAGTTTAAGGTTAGTTTTGAATTGGTTGAGAGAGGTAGCTAGTCTTAGGTTATTAGGGAGGGAATTCCATTGTTTTCCTATGGAATTGGCATAGAGAGCATCGCCCCCTGAATTATTAGATTTAGTTGTTTGTACCATGAGACTATTAGAGGAACGAAGACTATTTAGATTGGAATAGGGGGTTAAAAGTTTGTACAATGAGGGGTTTTTTTCTGGTTTTTTGATCACTTTAAATGCTTCATTAAGTTGGTTAAACTTAAGAAGATTGGGGAGTTCTAACCAGCCTAGTTTTCTTAGGTTAAGGCAATGGTGAGTACGGTATGGTTCACCAGTTACAAATCTGGCAATGTGGTTGTAAGCTACAGAGAGTGTGTTAAGCTCAGTTTTTTTGAGGAAGGAAAGAACTGGAGAGGAATAAAGTAGGGTGGAGAGAAGGTGAGTACGTGCGATAGTTAGTTTAGTATGGGGCATAAGAAAGTTCTTAATTCTATACAAGGAACCAAGTTTCTTGTTAACTGTCTTTATAGTTTGGCTGATGTAAATATCAAATTTGAGTTTATGGTCAATTGTGACACCTAGTAATTTGGTGTTGGTGACAGGCTCAATGATGGTCCCATTAGTGGACTGAACATGGAAGGTCATATTGTTAGGGAGTGGAGGGTATAGCCCTAAAGAAGAGGCTAAGGTGGGGAGAATTAGTAGTAGGTTAGTTTTTTTCGGGTTTAGGATAAGTTTCCATTTAGTAAACCATTTTTCCACTTCACATATTAGGTATGCAAATGATCTCATTATAGATTCCCCTCTATGAATCATACTCAGATGCAAATGTCTAAGCCCCCTTTTCTGAGTATTAGCTGTTCCCCTACTTCCTATGCATTAAGCATCTTACGCTTTTGTGATAGGTGGACATGTTTATAAAAAGCCGTCTGCATTTCCATAGTCATCCTGAAAGTCTGGGATTTGGATAACCATGTAGCTGTTCTTTGCGGATTACTGCTACTAAAATGCAAAGTCACAGACTACAAACACTGACATCTGACTCTAAAATGCTGTCAAAGTGATTCTAAAATTTTGTTATAAAGGAAGCTCTTGCAATACTGTGAACTAACATTTATAAAAAATATCCATAGTTTAATTCATTAAGTATTAATATTTCGATACATGCCTTTGCTGGGACACATGATAAAACAACAAGCTAAAACTAAACAGAAGCCTTTCAGTGTAGCTCATGCTTCAGAATGTCTTCAGCTGGTAAGAATCCCTTTATCCCAAAGTATATTTTTAATATAGCACCATCAAAGTTGTAATGCTATTACAATTTCAAAAAATATTTTGCATTTTGTTTCAAAACCATTAATCATCTAAATGATTAACTGCCTTGCATTAGTGCATGCTCATGTTGTCCTCAAATTTTTCATTTCAGTGGATTAAATATAGTGGAAAACATGGAGGGGTAGACCTCTCCAATGAGCCACAGGCAATGATGAGAAGTAAAAATACCCCATTTATAGGCTCAATAGCAGTATATAATATCCTAAGTAACACCCAAAACAAAGGGTAAGAAGGTGACTTAGACAAATCATTTAGTAAAACTGCAAGAGGTTTAACATATTACACAGTGAAGACTCTAGTTTGGCTGGGTCTTTCTTGTAGTTTTTGCTGAATATTTTGTCTGTGTGACATTTTACACTTTGGTTTGTATGTTTTTCAGCATATTTCATTGACAACAATGTTACTGGACATCAAGCTTGACTGTAAACTCTGTTTTTCAAGAGTATAGCCAAACAATCCACTTATAACCTACTGATGAGGTCACAAAAAGTCTGAAACATGGCATGTCTACAGCTAGTGAGGTTTGCCTTATTGGCCTGAATGTACCTATAAAGAGTTAAAAAATAAAATGCCACAGACACTTAAAAGGCAAGTAGCTTCACTGCTTGCATCTTATTAAGTTTCAGTTGCATATATCCCATGGGCCTTCACTACAGGAGGTTTAACCTATTACACAGTGAAGACTCTAGCTTGACTGGGTCATTCTTTCATTTTTTACAACCTATGCTTTCGGTGTTCTGGTGCTAAAATTGAGTATTTCCACCTTGTGTATTTTTTAAAATGAATGTCAGTGTGTCCAACTGAATATGTGCCTCTTATTCTAATATTCCCTCCATTACTGCCACTGCATTCATTGGGGTCAATAAAAAGTGCCATATACTCTGGCTATATTATTGTGGACACAGTACTCAGATAAAGCAGTGCTGCTGTTCTCAGCTATGTAAATTAACATAAAAATAATGGTTTAGTCAATGAGAAAATGGCCATCTGGTACTTCTGTCTTGAGTCAGACACCCTGTACACTGGTTCCTTTCTGATCCATGTACTAGTATGCAGTGTACATTTGAAAAGTCACAGCAACTCTGATAGGTTCATAGGTTGGTACTAGGCTATTGGCCCTAGGGCCTATACAAGCCTAGCCATAACAATTCCCTGGCTATTTCTTCCCACACTATTTACTTCCCTGGATCCCTGTCTAGCAGGGCGACTGATGTGATCCCCGGGGTGAATTTCCTTTCTCCCATCCAATCATCAAGGTTCCTTTTGAAGAGGACCAAAGAGGTGCTCTGCTTGACATGTATGGGCAGTCTATTCCAGAGTCTGGGGAGTCTCTGAGTCAGGAACCTATCCCTCCAGCATGTTTTGTTTATTGTGATGACAAGATTTAGATCCCTGGACCGTGTGGTTCTGAGGGATTGGGATTTCTTTAAGTGTAGCATGTTCAACAGCTCAGGGTTTGACATGGCCTTGTATGTTAAGCAGAGATCGCCTCGGAGTAGACGATATGCGATAGAGTATATCTGAACTTCCCACACTCTTACTTGCAGCCAGGAGAAAAGATAAAGTGTGTGTGTGTGTGTGTGTGTGTGTGTGTGTGTGTGTGTGTGTGTGTGTGTGTGTGTGTGTGTGTGTGTGTGTGTGTGTGTGTGTGTGTGTGCATGTGTTTTTGTTAATGAATCTACTCTGAGCTGAGAACTGATATCCTGCTGAAATTTATTAACTGCATTGGCTGACATAAATAAGAAAGGGAGGGGACATCCATCCATCGAATACTGTTTCATATTTTATTCCTTTTGTTTCATCTGATAAGATAAGGCTCAGGCTGTGATGCAGGATAGAATAAGTTTATACTAAAATAAGTAGGTTTCAAAAATGAATGAGTGACCTGTACATGACAGAAGGTCGTGCATAATGTAAATCAAATTCAGTTTTAAATCGTGCACTGCTTTCTGAAAGTGCTTTTGAAACCATTTTAAATCATGTGTGTGTTTGTGTGTGTGTGTGTGTGTGTGTGTGTGTGTGTGTGTGTGTGTGTGTGTGTGTGTGTGTGTGTATGTGCATGTATGACTGGGGCTGGCAATATTCTAATGGTCTGTGATATATATATATATTTTTTTTTAACTTTTATTAAGTCTCATGCTGGGGCGACCACAGTGGTGCAGCAGTTAGCATTGTCACCTCACAGTAAGATGTTCTCCGGTGTGATCCTCGGCTGGGATGCCTTCTGTGCAGAGTCTGCATGTCCTCACTGTGGTCTTGTGGGTTTCCTCCAGGTGCTCCGATTTCCTCCCACATCCCAAAGACATGCTGTAGGTGGATTGGACACTCTAAACTAGCCCTAGGCGTGAGTGTGAGTGTGTGTGTGTGTGTGTGTGTGTGTGTGTGTGTGTGTGTGTGTGTGTGTGTGTGTGTGTGTGTGTGTGTGCGCGCGCCTTCAGTGGAAGGTTGGGCGCATGGCTGGCAACTTGACACCGTAAAACTCTACTGCCAATCATGAGCTGAGTGGTGATCCGCTGTGGTGACCCCCTAACCGGGAAAAGCTGAAAGAAGAAGAAGACGATTAAGTCTAATCCTGCTGGAATTGCTGTTTGTCTGCATTGGTACTTCTTGCCCTTTCAACCAGGGTTTTAACAGTAGATTGTTGAGGGGTACAAATAAAAGTGTACAATTAGTTTGGTGTTAACGATCTATCACTCTGCCCCCCTGTGCAATTATGGCCCTGGTTCCAATAACATTCCTGGTAATAAAATTTATGAATGCTTAGGATTTTTGCGCCTTTAAAACAGGAATGCATAAATCTATTTCCCATCACTGATATAAATACAGCTTTCCAACTCTAAATGAAATACTACTTTCAGGAATAGTGAGCATTTTTTAATTATTACACCTATTTGTTAAGCAGGTAGACTCACTTTATGCATAGTCCCTTTTCAGTGGTGTTCAATGAGCAATGTCTGGTTAAATGACTTGCTCAAGGTCACACAGTAGGTAAACAAGGCCTGTGGGAATCAAACCCTGTACCATATTAACTACAGTGCCTGACCTTAAACTCTGCCCCAGCTGCCAGCCATTAGATATCTAGTGTGCATGTTTCTGATTTTGCTTTTTTGCACTTTATTAGTATGTTCAAAAATCTAATTGCAGAAAATTATATTTATAGCATAAAATGGATATTACAAATATAGTACATCAAATCCATATTTTTCTAAATATAACCAGTGCTGCTATTTCAATGTGAGTGCTTACTAATATTCTGAAGTACGACAACTGCAATTTCTGGAAATACAGAGGCATAAATGCAGATTAGAGCAATATGTACTAATCTGGAGACTACAGTACCTTGAAGTTCTCCCCCATCCTCTGAGGTAAAACAGTCTCTGAGTTATAAGCATCAAACGTGTGTGGTTGCAGCTCTTCACATGGTGGATGGCTTATGGGGGAGGAGGAGTCCCTCTGTGAGAGTGCTTATTCTTAGGATGTGCTGTACAGAAAGATTTATTGTTTCACCTGAATGATACAGGTGAGTTCTGAAATTATGAAATACCAACACATTAACAAACATACATTTTAAATGGTTTGGTAGTCACTGTGATCTCTATTTAAATACAGCCAACAAACATGTTGTGACCTGCATTGGGTTTTAGACCCCACTTGGAAAGGAACACACTTCACAAATTTCTCCAATGTGACTATTTGCAATATCAGCTACAGCACTGTGTGTTGTACCCAGAGGCATAAGTGGTTCACTCGGCACCCTTGCCAGTCCCTGAACTAGTGCCCCACCCCCTTGCTCATACTGAAGAACAATAAAAAGGAAACACAATCCAATAGACTGCTAATGGCAGTCTGAAGCATGATCTTCCCAGACTTGTCCCATCTTTACCAGCAGCAGCAGCAGCAGCAACACAGAAAATTAGCTTTCTGTACTGGCATTTCTGAAATGCTGGTACAGATAAAATGCAGGAAAGGCACCCAGATTGCACTTGGGGCACGTCCCCTTCTCCCCACCTTTGCCATGCGAGTGGTTGTACCACAGGTAGCATATTCATGAAGATACACACCTCAGTAATAGTCATATAATATCAGTTGCACTGATAAGTCACTAAAAATAGTGCAAGTACTGTATTACTATTATTATTATTATTATTATTATTATTAGGACATTGACCTGTATATAGGTCTGTATTTTAAAACAAAAATCTTGGAAATGACAGAACTAGCAGCATTTCAACAAGGAGCCTGATTCCAATGCACAGTCTTGACTATGTTTCAGCTGAATGGGGTTTGGTTACCAGATGTTGCACTGGGAGACTGAAGGCAGGGAATGGAGAGGATTAAAGGGACATGGCCTGATCACTTTTCCCTTGAGGTGGCATGGGGGTTTGTTTGCACTCAAGTGGCACAATGGATTAAATGTTCTCATTGGATGAGACCAGATATACCATAACAGATCTGCTTGGAGGGAATGCCTCTTGCACAATTGAGCATAGCTCTCAACTGTCCAGATTTTTGCCCATATGTTTGGTCTTTTCTCATAAAATTTGTGGTTTTCTGGCAAATCACTGAGGATTGATGTCACTAAATCAAGACACTCATTTGAGTTTCAGACTTCATATCCTTCAGAAAATGTATGCTACACAAATCCTGTTATTCTAGCAACTTTTTAAGTTTATAGGAGGGATATTTAAAATATGTCCCCCATTTCTGGGCCATTGCCCCCCCATTATTTTAGGCTTTGCCCAGATTTCATGCACTAAGAGGTTGAGAGGTATGCAGCTGAGCCAACCAGCTTTGCCATGAGGTAACTGTATGCCCATTTCCAGCACTTTGCTTAGTGCATGCAGGAAGTTAGGGCACACATTGCTGTCTGAATAGTGGGACCTTCCAGTCAACCCTTATCCCACTGCTATGCAATAAATGGGCTAATTGTTATACATCAGAAAGACGGGGTAAAAGAGAAATAAAAAAAGAGAGTGACTGTTCAAAAAAGACACTATAAACAAATGTTAGAATAAAGAAAGACAAAGAAAGGAGAAAAGAAATAAGAAAAAAGAGTAGTCAATAGCAGGGACAACAAAGAAAGGATGAAGCTAGTGAAATAATGAAAGATATTGGCTATAATTTCCCCTGTTGTCTGCTGATCATCTTGTTTTTTTGTCAGTTGGTCCTTGTTCACCCTGTGTGTGAAAAACAACTCAGCCTCTGAGTTTTTTTTCTTCTTCATGAATGATCCTACCACATCCTTTGGTGGTTGACCTGGGCACCCACATCACAATGTATATGTCATACCCTCTCCCTGTTTTGTTGGGTGCTCCTACATAGATGTCCTCTGCCAGCTCTTATCACCAGCTTTGGATTGTCAAGATAATATCACTTAGTCCTACAGTCACTGTGAATGTGCAAGAATGTGTTTGCATAGCCGCAACCAGTAAAGGAGAACAAATATCTCCCTATACCCAAGATGTAAGTCCCTCAGTCCTACCCTTCTCTGACCAATTCTTCGAGCTCAGAGCCACTAATCAATCTTAAGTCTTCTGCAGCAGACCCACAGCTGGCTTATCTGGTGCCTGGTGCCACTCCACACTAAGCTGGGGAACAAAAAAAAACAGTCTGTGCTATGATCTTGCACTCCTCCCTTCTCTCCTGAAGAGGAATTCCAAGTCTGTGCCATTCCCTAATAATCTACATTAGAGCAAAAGAAAGGAAAAAAAAACAGCCATTCTGTGATTTGACATTCCTCCCCCCTCTCCTAAAGAGTAGAAGTGCAATGTCCATGTCATATTCTCATGCTCTATGTGAAGGTAATAAAGGCCATTCTATGATCTTTCATTCCTCCCCCTTTCCTAAGGAGTAGAAGTGCAAAGTCCATGTCTTACTCTCATGCTCTATATGAAGGCAAAACACAAGCAGTTATGTGATTTGGCACCCCTCCTTCATCTGCAGGACCATATCATGCCTTCATTCTCATTGTGAGATAAAAATAAATAAATATGTGCTGATATGGGGATGTTGCCTCCAGTATCGTGAAACTGGGGTGGCTGCCCTCTTTGCCTCACACTAACTACACTTCTGGTCTGAAGATCAAGGCCAGTTTATGTACTACTTTCCACTGTAGTGTAAGAAGCATAGAATAGCATTACACATAAAATATGAACAAATACCTTGCATGAGAGCTCCAAAATGTGTCTGATAAGTTATAATGGTTCCATAGTAGAAACAACACGTCCTTTAGGTAGGGTCTGTGGTAATGAAATTTAAAGAGCAGGAAATACAGGAAGATTTGATGGGTCATTTGTTTCTTGTATGATTTCTTTTTCTGTACTTAAATTTTTAGTCATGTGTCCAAAGTCTAATGTTTAGAAATGCAATGCCACCTAAAGTTACACTTAAAAAAGCTTTACAAATGCACAGTTTTGTTCCTTTAAAGGCACACTTTTTTTCTAATTTTCCTGTCCAGCGACAGATCGACCAAAACGTGCTGCTGCCACTGCCCTGTCTTGTGCTGTCTTTAAATGTACCAAGTCTTGATCAAAGAAAACTGCGTGTAACTAACCAAGGTCATTCCAAGAACATAACCACCAAAAACTGATTGCCACCCCTTCCGCAACATACATGCATGCATACGTGCAATTACAAGAACTTTTGCACAAATAGGAGACAAAGCAGGCATTTCCTTCATCCTCTACACCTTTACAAGCAAATTTACTTTAGAGACACAGAAAATGTTTCAATGTATTGGATAAGAGAGACCATTCACTGACTTGTGAATTTGTGAAGAGTATTTCAATGAACTCACTTCTAATGAATCATCATTTGGAGGACACAGCATTCCCTCATTGCAGCCATGAACTGCAGCCAAGATGTACTCTCACCTCATGCATACAGTATGCAATAATGACTGAGAAAAAGCTTACAGACTGGAATAAGTAAACATCTAAACAAAATTAATTTTGGAACTGCATGGTCTAATTCCCGGTAAATTTATAGGATTTAATAAATAACCTTTGAGAACTTCTCCTAGTTCTTAAGCAGACCGTAAGGAGAAAGTCTTGAAAATTATTTATGGAAAATAGAGATCAGTACAGCATACTGTCTTATTGTGTTTATCTATGGAGTAAGGAGAGCAGCACAGCAGCCTGCCTCAGTGTTACTTATTGACTGTTTGCTTGAATATTATACGTGTTTCATTACTAATTTAAGCAGATAAATGCAAGCCTGTCTCTTTTGTTACCTCATCTTTGTGAATAAATAAAGAAAATTTTGTTTCAAGCTCTCTCTCTCTTGCCGGCTTGATGTTTGGCAGATTGCATCATTTAGGTGTGCAGAAATGGTGGACAGTTTTGAAGTTACAGGAACCTCTGTTACCTGCAATTTCATTTCACACAAACACATTGAGGCTGCCTAGCCACAGCAAAGTGCTGATGCAGCACTGCGTTGAATGCCCATATCTGGTTATCTACCAGAATTTAAACAAAATGCCCTTCCCAAAATGAGTCTGAAGCCATCCACTAACTACTAAATGTACATAGGGTCAACACTGGCAGTTTATTATTTTTTCTTAAAGTAAACATTTTTTTTTTTTTACTGAAAAAAAATACTAAATAAAGCATGCTTGGCTGATCAGCATAATGACCTAGACTATGCATGTGTACATTTTATTTATTTATTTATTTTACATTTGTTTACCAGGAAAGTCCAACTAGGCATGGATCCCATTTGCATCAGAGGCCCGGGAAGAAGAGCTCCACAAAGATTAGTACAGTAAATGCAGTAAATACAATACGCATGTTAAATTGTAGGCACTATGAGTAGAAAGATATAAATTCTCAGTGTAACTTTTAATTGAGATTAAATAAACACTTTTGTCATCAGTTATTCTATTCGGCATATAAGCTACCTTAAAATGAACATAACAAAACTTTCATTGCATGTAGTGAGTGGCTGGACATGATCCCATGGACCTACAATACACTGTCACTGCTGATAAATTTATGTTGCCCACAATTTCCTTTAGCGTATGAACTTCCTTGTAAAACTAGTGTTTAAAATATTCTACTTCACAAAAAATATACTAATACTATTCAGTTCAGTGCCTTCACACTGTAAGGTCACTCTCAAAATGCCGCTAGAAACACTCAGTTCACTATAAAATGGGCACTTTTCCATTATCGGGGCAACACTTTGAACGCAGTTGTTGAGCGCCGAATCCAGTCATTTATCATGTATTTTTTTCTCTTAATATAACCAGATGTGTGTAAAAAATATTTTACTTAATATTTTAAAAAGAAGATGGTATTTCTAAATTTTATACACACCTGATTAAAAGACATGATAAGGCACTGGATTTGAGTTCAACAATCACATTTAAAGTCTTTCCATCCTGTGTACCAAACAGAGAAATCAAAGATAAGAAATGAACCAAATCCCAAAAACGTACATTTCTTTTTTCTTAAAACAGTAATAATATGTCCGATCTTTGCAATACAAACAATTAAAATTAAGTCTCTACCTTTAAAGTGTGTTCATGTAAATCTCCTGCATGCAGCTGTTATGTGTCCACAACTCATGAGCTGATTGGCTATCACAGTGCTGACAGGGACTGTCATTACCCATTAGAGCATATTGAGTTATGAAATAAATGTGTAGTTGAAGCAGTAATCTGAAACTGCAGTAAGTAAGTTTAAACTCTGTGTGTGTGAGCTTGTAGAAAAAAGAAGTTCCCTTTTAGTTTGATTTTGAATAAGTGGTAGGAAGTGATGCATCTAATTTCAGATAAAAAAGTACTTGATAACCTGCTGTAACGTTTTCCGTTATTGGAGTAACACTTTAAACTTGGTCGCTGAGCTCCTGATCCAGTGTCGTCATGTCTTTCTGCTCTTAATCTAACCAGGTGTGCATAAAATATTTTACTGGATAATATTTAAAGAAGGAGATGTCAATTCTAAATTTTACACAAGACCTAAAAGACATGACAAGACACTGGATTCAGAGCTCAGCAACCGCATTTAAAGTGTTGCCCTGATAACAGTAAAGTACCATAAAATGAAATACAGTGTTCCTAGGTCAAATAAAGCCACAGTTAAAGCTCCTCTCAAGTAGGAAGTATGGTATACTGGAAAAAGTATATATAGTATATTTCGGTATGTGATGATGTCATGGTAATTCCTTAATGAAGCCCGGTGTAATAGAGTAGGGAACTTAACACCCTTGGGTACCCCAGATTCACCATACCTCTAGCAGTTGCCCAGTTATCATTGTCATTGCAATCCTAACACTTTCATAATTAAGTGCATTCTGGGTTATATTTCTGATAGTCGGAAGAAAAGAAAGCATCCTAATACAACTGAACAAAATCCCTTCTGCAGAAAACTGGCACTTAAAAAGGTAGGCTATTGTCAAGGCAACTGAAAAAGGTTATCAACTTACCATCCAGAACAAATCTTAATTCTTCAGCAATGAACAACCACCACAAACGATTCACTATAACTTCTTATTTACAAAAACAAAGGGAAAAAAACACCTCTCTGTCCCTGTTAAGTTGCATACTCAAATATTTTCACTTCATGTGTATATATATATATATATATATATATATATATATATATATATATATATATATACACACACACACACACACACACACACACACACACACACACACACACACACATACACACACACACATATACACATATATATGTATGTATGAACTGAGCAATTAGCTTTCCTCAAAGTATAATTTTACATTTATAGAAATGATCATCCCTCAATGTGCACCATATTTTTTAATTCTTAAGAAGATCTTAGAAAGTAATGTTAAATGTTTCAGATGTGACCAGCAAAGTTTGAAGGAAAATTTAGTCTGACAACACAGACGCAACTTATGTGAATCTAAGTATTTTATTGTAAAACATGGGTAAGATTAATAGATAAATTCTGCACAACTGCACAACGCTTGTGCTGCTTAATAACAGTGCTCTGCAGTGTAAAGCAAACTAACATATAAAAGGCAATAATCTGTATGACTATGCAGATGGCTGTCATCTATTGCCACAATAAGATTTAAGCTAAAATGGTTCAAGTCAACTATAGCAGAGCAAGGCAAGCTATTATATATAGAGCAGGGTTGCAGAACAGATCCTGAGATACTTGAAAACAGTAGTTAGTTTGAGCCAACTAATGGTGGAGCAGGTTTTCACTACATGGAAGGGGATAGGGTTGGTGCAAGAAGCATGCTGGCTGCCAACCAGACCAGAGTGATGTCAATCTGACCCTAGGATATGGTTTAGATGGGTCAATGTGGTGCCATAGAATATACCCTGTTCTGGTAAACTTTTGACAGGGGTCTGCCTGTAGAGTGCATTTACTATGTAGTCCTGGATGCGCATGGTATTGGTGGCTATCCACTCAGCCATTGCATCATCATCAACTGATTCCCACAACACCTGACACATTGGAGGTTAGATTAATTTGCAACAGGTGATTAAGCTGGTCTTCCTCCATGGTAGAAATTAGATATTAGAAATTAGAATCCTTAAAAGTAAAGAATTTCCTGCTTTCTCATCTGCCAAAGCACAGGGGCAGGGGATAGCTGTACCTGACATGCCTGCAAGCCTTTGGCTTTATGACCTATAACCTTCTATAGGGAAACACGGTGGGACGCATAACTTTACTTTACAAGACATGACTTACAAATGGCACAAGCTGGCCATTCACAGTTTAGGTTTTTTTTTTTTTTTAAGCATACATAGCAACTACCTCAAAAACACAAAAAAAAAAAAAACTGTCACAGAGCCCATCTTCAGGGCTCTGCCCTTACAAGCCATTCAGCACTTTCTAAAATTATTTTAACGTATTATAAAAAGGTAAATATGACAACTATATGAATGCTAGGATAAAGAAAAAGAATAAAAAGCAACACATTTTCGTGTGGCACTATAGACTCCATATCTATAGTTAAGGGAACACAAAGCTTCCCACATGGCCAGTTTAGGGCCAAGAGAGAGAGGCAGACAGAGATGTGTTTGGACTTCTCTCTAATTCTTTTTACACTGAATTAAGTCATAGTCCTGAAAGCAGTGATTTGCTCATGCTTTCCCATGTCACTTCTGCACAATGACCTGCACGTTTATTTAATACAGATTATGTTCTGAATGCCGGCTTCACTGCTCAGAATTTTACTTTGTATATTATTTAGAAATAGGAAGTTTCCAATGTCCCGTCTCTTTGTACATGGGTTATTTTTGCACAGTAGTAGCTGATGTGTGCTTGTATGTTATGAATTATTTTTGCCAAATGCATGCTTTTACTGCTCCTTTTTTATTACAGTTTGACTTCAAGGACTTCACTAAAAATATCTGTTAGCATATTTATTTATTTATCCAAAATGCAATCAATCAATCAAATCAATCAATCAAGTAACAACATTTTTTGTATTTAAATGACACCATCTATCTAAATAAAACTGGCCTTTCCTGATTGCAGGGACTATTTATGAAATACTATAAACATTACAGTTAATGGCTTTATGATGTACACAACATAATAGGTTACTTGACAAAGAAAAGGAGTATGAGCTTTCATTAAATCACAGCCTTAATGCTACGTTGCGAAGTATTATAATATGTAATGTGCACAAAGAGAAAAAATACTGCAGTAACGTATTAATACTGCTTAGTGCAGCTTCCTGCCATACCTGGGAATACAGGTGACAGAAATGGGTGGTGGATCTTATTGCATAGTACTAGTCTGAGCATGAAAATGAAGAAGCTACAAACTTATGCTGCTGAAAGGAAATAAAAGCATGAATGTGAATAAAGCATGGAAAAATGACATAAAAGAATGGGACATGAAGTGTCAGTGACTTATCTTCTCCAGTACAGACAGCAGTGGAATAAAATGCAAATCACTGTATGATCTCCAGACAACATTTGTGTAAAATGCAAATTACTGTACGATCACTAGACAGCACTGGTATAAAATGCAAATTACTGGAAACCAGAGATGAAGTACAAATACAAGTGGAGACTCGGAAACACAAAATTCTTCTGTAGCAGACATGACGGAACTATGCAATTACTCCAACTAACAAACAGATTTAGTATAATAAGAAAACAAATGCATTGGTTACTCTGCACGCAGTCAAAAACTAACTGGTTCACGTGTATTTCTCCATCCGGACACCCTTTTTACAGCGTGCAACCTTTCCATGATTTCATACAGTGTTCACAAATGCATGTATTTAAAGTGGTGGTAGGGCAAAGCACCTTGTGAATGGCACACAGTGTTTGCTGCCTTGCAAAAAAAAAAAAATAAAAAAGATCATGGTTATATTATTAACCTAGTAGGTTCACTGTAGTAAACTTCTGTTTTCCAGGCTGATGGTCAACATCTTTTAGTGGACCCAAAACAGGCAGCCAACAGGATGAGAAATTATTGAAGAAGAATGAAAGAAAGGGGAACGAAAAGGTTGAGCTTATAGGTGACCTGATTAGACTGCCCCTGCATTCTTCTAAGACTTTCCAGTTCAGATGCCATTTCATCAATGAGGTTTACCCCTCACAGAGGCTTCTGTAGAGAATGTTGTCTCATGGGTGAAGCAGAAAACAAATACAGACATCTGGAGGAGTAACTAATGCTATAGTAGCCATGCGCTTTCCATCAGAAATACCTCTGGCTTCCAATTTGCTCAGCTGAGAAAAAATGTATTCTAAGAAAAGTAATTGTTGTAAAAGCACAGTGGCTATCTATTTCCTACAGAAGGAGTACTCACAGTAGAGAAAACTTCATCAAATACATGCTGGTGTAGATTGTTTATGTGTGTATGGATATACGTGCATGTCTGTAGGGGAATCAATGTGCTGCATAAATTTGTGTGCCTCTGCAAAGGTGGTCACACTAGTTGGATTAGGTAGGGAGTAGTGTATGGCTGAGTGTTTCAGAGAGTAGTGAGTGTAATCAAGTATGTGGAAGCTGTACGTTAATGTGTGTGTGTGTGTGTGTGTGTGTGTGTGTGTGTGTGTGTGTGCGTGCGTGCGTGCGTGCGTGCGTGTGTGTGTGTGTGTGTGTGTGTGTGTGTGAATGGTAGTGTATGTGTTGTGTGCATGGGTGACTTAATGTGCTATTGTGTTAGTGCATGTGTGTGTGCAAATGATAGGGGGATGACATTGTTAACATAATGCAATGGCCTCTAGAGTGAACATTAGCTTTGGCCGGACTCATTACGGTAGTGCTCAATTCAGAGATATGCTAATTAGCCAATAAGACGGTCTTTCTTATTTCAGCCAGTACCTTTGCATTTTTCTCAAAATCACGCTTATTGATCAATCTGACTTGGGCAATTAGTGGGAATGGTGGGCATTTTTTAATCACATGGTACAATTTAGTCAAAAAAGACTTTCCTTACAGGAAAGTTCTCTTGATTATTTTAGATTTGGAGGGATTTCATCGGGAGTTTGGCATGGTTTTAAGATGAGAACATAAGATTTACCTTTTAAAATAATATTTTTGAAGACAAATGAGCAGACAAAAACAAATGTTTTGCATTTTACTCAGTGTTATTATTATTTTTTTTTCATGGGGATGGACTTCAAAAGTGTGCAAAAATACTTATGGACAGATTATGTACTTGAGAAGAGAGTCTGGTACAAGCTGAAAAGTAAAAAAAAAAAAAAAACATTTTGGGTTAGCCAAGATTAGGAAATTATATGAAAGAAATTTAAAGTAATTTTTTGTAATGGAAAATGAGAAAGGATGTATTATCTGAGTAGGAGGACAGATATTTTTTTTTGTTTTTAATTATGATAGAAGGAATTAGTCAAAATCGCCATGGAAAATAAAAATTAGGTGCATTTGGAGATCATGCTATAGGATTTTATTTCTGCTCGATGCTTGTGAAAACACACCTGAAATATAAGATAAAAAACAATCAACTATGTCAGTTATAAAACTGAGGCAATACTGGGTCTTTTTACTTGCAATTAGATAAAAGGCTATTGCCACTAAGAAGTTCAAATTGAGGTTGCCATTGTGAATTATTTTTCTCAGGAAATAATCACTTTTGGATAGTATACAAATCACAGGTGACCATTAATGATTGAATTATAGTAGGTATGGATGAGAAGAGATTTTTAAAGAGTACTGTCTCTAAATCACTGAATACGTGAGAAGTATGAACATGCAGGCAGTGGTTTCCATCAGATCTTGATTTTTTTGTAAGCCTTGTATAGATATATAACAGATATAAAAACAATTGTTTATGGTTTGTCAACCAGGTAAGTGTGCTGGCCCATGAAGCTCTTTTCAGTATTTCCAGGATCACAGCAACAAGGACCAACACATGGAAACATGCTAACTCGTTCTAGAAAGTGACTGCCAAGTAGGACTGAACCCTCAGCCCTGACTAGAGTCAGCACAGAATTGTGCCACATTAAGAGGATATTCTACCTTTAACAAGTATAATTCTTTTAATTTTTGCCTCACTTTTGCATGTCTTTTCTACCTTTAAAATCTTAAAAATGTCTCACTCTGATACAAGCTGACCTTTACATTTGATAACTTTCCTTTACTGGTGACATTTCTTCCAGAAACCATTCAACTAATCTGAAGTTGAATGGCATCTTTACCATTCGACTTTCTGATATGGTGTCTTTAATGAAATGACAAGAAATGCAGAGCATTAAGTCAAAAGATGCAATCATGAAAAAAGAAAGATACTTCTGAAAGTAAACTTTGGCAACTGTAAAATAAATGAACAGCATTAATGTGTAACTGCAATATGGACAAGAAAAATTTTATGAAAAAAAGTTTGTTCCTCTCTCTAAAAGGATATTTTGTTGCTGTAGCATGCTTCCATGTTACTTCTCTGTATGCAGAACATGTGACTACTACGTGTGAATAATGATGAAATACAAGCATTTCTTCAAGGGTATAAAGCTGTGTCATATATGAACTATCTGGCCCCTTCATGTTGTTCAAGTTTCTTCATGCCACAGTCAGTATACCTCTCTGCTGTTCCCTTACTTTGCAGAACATACTCATTCATGTTTTTGCCTTGTCCCTGCTTGTAAAATTTTTGATTTTCTGGTAAATTACCAATGATTACAAACAGTCAGTGATGACAGACAATAAAGCTTCTTACTTGTAATTGTTTAAAACATCCATGTTTTTGCAAAACCTACAAAAGTTTTAATTGAAGTTGAGTAATATTTAAAAAAAAATGTCCTTAATTCTGTGCCTTTGTTTTTAAACAAAGAAATTAAGATTTATGAGCAGTTCGGATCCAGGATATCTGCTACCCTATAAGCACTGTATCCACTTAGCTTCTACAGGGAGAAACAAAAATAACTAAATATCTAGGTACAGAGATGAATTATTCAACTCAAAATATGACTATCGGCTAGAGAAACATTGCCTTGAACTATTACTGGATATATAAAAACTACAATGCTATCTCAAAAAGTAAGATTAATCTGGATCTGAGCAAGCACATGTGGCTGACTGATAATGCAAGGCCTATTGTACTAGACTACTGAATCCGACAAAGGAGAATAACTGACAAATATCTTCAGAAAAGTAAGCTGAGAGCACTGAAAAAGAAAGACAAGAAAAGATATCTAAGGAACATGACAGCATGGATGCAAAAGTTACCAAATCCAAATGCACTTGCTTCACCTGAGAAAGACACAACAACAAAGAGACTGAAAAGCTACAAGAAGCAAGTAAAACTTCCACTAAAGCTAAACAAGAGCAATCAATCTGCAACACTAGATAAGCGGAAAATAGCCTTACAACCGATTCAAATGGCCATTCAAAAATGCCCAGATAAACTGGAAACATTTGGGAGTTCTATTCCCAGACAGCAAACATGATGGAAACAATGAAGGCCAAGGTACTAGAAAATGAAATTAAAACTGACCAACTTCAAAAAGACTCTGATAAAACACAAAAATGCCTTCATGAACTCCAACAAAAAATATAGATCAAGAAGCAAGATCTAGATGAATTAATATAATCATCAGAGGTATTCCAGAAAGCACTGAACAGTCTAGGCTAATGCAACATATACAATAAATCCTGGGAACACTGCTAGAGAATATGCACCTGGCAAAACAGATCAATACTGAAAGAGCTCATAGAACACTCAGACCTGCACCTAATATGGATAAACCAAGATAAGTTTATATTAAACTATTGAAGTGTTAAGATGTATCTACAATTCTATCAGCTGCAAAGTAAAAAAAAGACATATAATGTGGAATGACAATACAATCTACTTTACACAAGACCTCCCTTTACAAATAAAACAGGAAAGACAGACGTTATCAGCTTTTTTTGCACTTACCTGATGCAAAAGAATATAAAATTCAAGATGAGGTATCCAAATGTGCTTGTTTTTCAGCACAATGGTGCCAAATACTCAGTCTCTACAGTAAAAGAAGCCAAAATAACATTTATGAATGCTTTTAATGAAGTTCCCACAAACGAAGGCAAAAGCAGCATTAAAGTATAAAATCCTACTTTAATAGCTTCCTGATCACATTCAGTTATTGTTTTGACTATTTTTAACTCATTTTTACCTAATTTTGGAATTAAATCCTTTCCATACATTTTATTAATCAAAATCACGACCCTGTTGTATTTAGAAGTGCAAATCATGCTTCCAGGAGGGCTGCCTAACCTCTCAACTTAATATGGGAGATTTGAAGAAACAAGCACTTTTCTACCTAGACTAAAGGTGGTAACAGCAGATTCACGTCTAAGTCGTCAGAAAATGCAAAAATAAATAAAAGAATAAGTACTAGAGACTTTAGAAAGGTTCTTACTAAAGAAACACTTCCAGATAACAAGGAAATAGAAATAAAACTTTTTCTTGATGCCACTAAGCTGCATGATGATGAGAGCAACAGCAGATTCAACAGAAGATCCTAAAAGTAAAGCAGTTACACTAGAAGAAACTGAACTGCATACAGGACTTTTATAAGGACTCCAAACTGGTACCACACTATAATTAAGCTAACAAATGCAATAATTAGTACATAACTTGCAAAATGTGTGTTTTTATATGTGTCTACGTTGTTACATCGAAAGTACGGTTCATCAAACCGTACTTCAGATAACTGAAATCTGCGAAAGTGCATTATATCAAAAATGTACTTTTGCTGAAAAATACAAATAAAAACTAAATAAAAAAACACTAAACACAATTATGCAGGGGGGGCAAGCCATCCTTTACCCTCCCATGTGGAGGGTTGCACCACCCACACACCCCTTACTTTAATATTCTCACTCCGAGACCACATTACAGCAGGGAAAAGGGAATATTCCCTTATCCCCACTGTACCACAATCTCAACAAGAGTTTGCTTAGTTGTACATCAACACTACACATTGGTGTGCAACTAACGTTACATGCAAACTGCATGCGTTTTTTTTTTTGGTTTTCTTTAGCGAAAGTACATTTTTGATAAAATCCACTTTCACTAAAGTGGGTCTGCGGAAGTACAGTTTGATGAACCGTACCTTTGATGTAACAACTAGGACCCTTTTTTATATATACAGGTTACAGCATTTAATATCAGAAGACTAAAGGAGACTCTTAAGCATAATGCATTACTTTAATTGTCTGAGAAAGTGAGTACTACATAGCATGCTTTCATAATGATGCATTACATAACTTTGAAAACAAAACTGCAAAAAAAAATATATGTTAAACACACTAGTTTTCTTGAGAAAATTCTGCATCTACTAAGAGGATAAAAGATGCTATAGACTAAAGGTCATGATTTTCTGCACAACTATTGCAGAAAGATGTAATGTTTACCAGATATATTTAAACTATATAATGCTAAATGTACATACCAACTAATACAATGATATAATACTATTACTTTAAAGGATATATATAACGAAAAATACACCGAGGTACCAAACAATAGCGTCTTTATTACACAAAAAATAAGAACAGTGGTGAGCGCTTTCGCAAAACTAATTGCTTCATCAGACAAGAAAATAAAACACTCCATTGCTTATATACAGATGGAACCATTGACTCAATCACTGATGTCATAGGTCAATTAAGGCATAATTGACCTATGACATCAGTGATTGAGTCAATGGTTCCATCTGTATATAAGCAATGGAGTGTTTTATTTTCTTGTCTGATGAAGCAATTAGTTTGGAAAAGCGCCACCACTGTTGTTATTTTTTGTGTAATAAAGACGCTATTGTGTGGTACCTCGGTGTATTTTTGGTTATATATAGTTCTGGTTTTGTGCACCTGGGTTTTACCTGAAGCCGTTTCTCTTTTTATACATATTTATTTACTTTAAAGGATACACTGCAATTTAAGTCTCCACTTATACTGGCTCTGAGTGTGAATTACTACTATGCTTACAGGATTAGAAAATAATGTAAGTGTAAATATATATATATATATATATATATATATATATATATATATGTATGTATGTATATATACATCTGTGACCTTATTTTTTGTTAATATACTTCTGAAATGATGCTTTAAATTTTGTTAATGCAGCACAGAGAATATTGACAGTTTAAATGTTTTGTTTAAAGCATTTAAAACAATAGAAATGAATACAATAGTGTTACCCTTATAGTAATAAGTGGACTTAAGTCTGCTAGATTTGTCATGCAAAGGGATAGGTTACCTTTATGATACCACATACCACCCTATCTTACAAAAAATATACACAATGTAGATATATGGCTCTAAATAACTATGACAATACCCTATCTACACTACTTAGTAGTTCAATGTCAACTAACACCTATTCCATTTTTCTAGATGTCTAACCTATTATGACCATATTTATAACCCTGGTTGAGCTGGGTGACAGCTCTAAAGTGTTATGGGAATGGACATGCATCTGGACTCTTATCAATGTGATGTTTTTAAACTAATTTACTAGAATTTCAAACCATTTTATCCTAGGGATATACTAGATACATGGTTACTACCAATTTAATAAAAAACGTCCTACTTGTAAATGTTAATCTTTTCCAGGCCAAGTAGTTACGTGAGTAGGAACGGAGGAAAGGCAGGTAGTGATAATGTACTGCTTGTTGGAAATCATAATACAGACCCATTTTTTATTAATGCTAAGAATATTAACCAACCTCATACACACTAACACTTACAAAATAATTAATCTTATATGATATGGAATATTGATTCTTGGAACGTAAAGGGGATTCATATATCTAAAAAAAAGAAATTATTTTTCATTAGCTATAAAGTCAAAAGCAAATATAATCATGATACAGGAGACGCATACGCTAAATGAACAATGGAAACAGGAATTAAGGAAAAAAATGGATTAAAACAATTGTGGCCATGGGGGAACAAGTCAAATAGCAAAGGTGTTGCAATTATTTTTAAACAATCATTTCAAGACACTATTCTGGAATAGAATACAAATCAGGAAGGTAGATGGTACTATATAATGATCAAATCCCCAAACACACTAGCACTTCATATAACCTGCAACCAACTGATGCACTCAACGAGTTAAAAATAAACTTTATATTGGTTGGTCCATACTACATTCAGTCAATAAATAAACATAATGACAAATATACATTCTACTCTCAATGTCACAAAACTTGGTTTAGACTGGATTTTTTCATAATATCAAATACATTTTTGAATAAAGATAACACAGATCCAAGATTCTTTTCAGATCATTCCAAAATTATGCCTACTATTAGCTGGTTTGGAAAGACAGATGACAACACTAATCAGTTTAACTACACCTTAAATCCCAATCTGTTAACTAAAGCGGAAATAATTCAAGAAGTAGAAAATATACTTTAAGACCTTCTTACACAATCAGATTCTTCCCAAATGCCATTTGATATCCAATGGACCTCTGTGAAGCCTGTAATTAGAGTTATAATGATCATTAAATCATCGTACTATAAGAAAAAACATGCAGCTAAAGAGATATCTCTCAAAAACAAAATTACTGAACTCAAAAATAAATTAGAAGTAAACTATGACATAGAAAAACAATTAGCTCTACAACAGAAAGAATTATACCTTTTAAATGCTAATAATCTCTTTTCAAAAAATAAAAACAATAGCCAATTATGCTGAATGGGTACAAATGCCATCCAAATTCCTAGCTGACCTAATAAATCAAAGAAAACCTCTACAAATTATTCCAGAACTGTATGAAAAGATGAAAAGTACAGCTCCAACCAGGACAAGGTCCAACTATTTGAGGAATTGTACTCGTATGCATACAGAAAACAATCCAACACTATAAGAAACCAGAAAATGGAAATATCTTTGAAACAACTAAAGTTTTCAACACAATCACAAGATCAGAGAGAACACCTCTCATCTCCCATCACACTAAAGAAGTACTTACAGCCATTAATAATCTTAAGTTGTATAAATCCCCAGTTCCAGATGGATTTACAGTGGAATTTTATAAAGCTTTTATTCTAACAACTCCAAAAATGACCTGAACCTATATTTTACAATACCAAGCTCTGATATCAAGAAAATCTTAAAATCTATAAAGGGCTACTTGAAATTCTCATTATAAAATAAACCCAGAAACATCACTAATATTTCCTGCCATTCTATCGTCCAGACTAACAATACACCCACTTCTCACAGAAATTAAATTTATGTACACTATGAAATACCTCGGAATTATTTTTCATCAAGACCCATCACTGGTGTACCAAAGCAACGTAACAAACATATGGTCAACAACACAACAGGACCTCCATAGATGGAAAAATTTACTTTATCTGTACTAGCCAGGGTTGCCATTATCAAAATTAACATTCTACCCAGAATGTTATACCTATTCAATGCTACTGACATATCAATGCAAGTTCACGTCTTCCATAAACTACACTCTTCTCGCTCCAAGTTTGTATGGTAGCCTAAATCAGAGTTGCATATAAAAAGCTGATTCTCCCTAAAGAAAAAGGAAACTTAGCTCTACCAGACTTTAAACTATACTATGACATAATACGAGTCAACAGGATACTGGCAATATCTGAATATAATGTAAGCAAAAAAAATATGGTCTCCTACTTGGATAACCCTATACTATAACTATACTAAATCATTAAACATAAATCCTTAGGCTCTTCCTTTCTTGGACAAAAATAGTTTGAAGAGCATGAAGTTACATAAAAGAATTGGAGATAAATTAAAGGCACTTCAAAAACTTATCAACTCATTGCATTTATATAATGTCTTTATTATAATGCAACCTCTGCATATGAATCCAAATCTTAAGATTAATGATAAAATGTTAAACTTAAAACCATACCCATATGGTGTTCACTCAAAATCAGATTAAGGTAGCTGACAGTGTTAGACTTTTATTCGTATAGGAATCAATCCCTGACAGAGCTGAGAACAACTTTGAACTTACCTAAACAATACCTAAATATTCTAAGACAAATCAGAGATATGAGCACCAGTATACTAAATAATCCTACAATCACAAAGAGAGACATAAGTTTAGTCATAACACTCTGGTTTCTACTAACACTGAGAAAGAAAATGACATCCTGCTTGTAAAAGCTATTAATGCCAATAAGGTACCAAGAAGAAGTACTTTTCTCAAAATACTGGCATGGCATAGATCCACTAATTTCTAATGACCAAATGACTCAATCTATTCAAATGACAATTCAATATATTCTCTTCAGTAAACTGAGCTACACTCAGTTCATGATACTAAATAATGCATACCTTATCCCGACACAAAAAAACTATTTTAACCTACTTCATCCCCTTTATGTCCACATTGTGATAGCCAGAATATTGACCTATTTCATATATTCTGGAGCTTTAAATGCTCAAATTATGGTGTTCACACAAAGTCAGATTAAGCAAAATGGGATATGAGAAAATCTACATTACTGAGGGGCAGACCCTTGATGGCCAACTGAGAGCAGTGAATTAATAAACTAGTATTATAATATAGAAAAATGTTATTATTTTCAAGTTTAAAACATCAGAAATTTATAGATAAACTATTAAACTACATAAATATCATTTTTTGTGGTCATATACAAAAATGTTCCAGTCAGGTAACTTGGAGATGTATTGAGTCACTGAACATGAACAACTCAAGGAATTCTCATCCAGATGCTGCTTTGAAAAAAGAACTGCAATTCATGATATCTACATTACAGGAACTATCTTTGAAGATGGATGGCTTTAAAAATGACTTAGAAAACCTCAAATTATATTCTCAAAAACAGGCCAATACTCTAAGGAACTATTACAGCAACATCATACAAAAATAACAAATATAGAGACTTCTCTAAATGACATTGAAGGGAGACTCAAAGAGGAAGAATTCCAAAATGAATTTCTGTTTAAACAGAATACATGGCTGCTTAACAAAATAGATCACTTAGAAAACAGGGAAAGGAGAAACAACATAAGGATCTTTGGTCTGCCTGAAAACACTGGAGGAGAAGACATTATTTAATTCTTAACAACCATGATTCCTGAATTTTTAGACTTGAAAGAGGGACTTTCATTTGGAAATGAAAGGGCACATAGAGCACTGAGGAAACCTGTTTCTAACTCACCAAATACTCCACCTATATCCACAGTTATAAAATTTATTTCATTTCTGGACAAGGAACTAATATTAAAATCTGCTTGGAGAAAATCACCCTTAAAATACAATCAAAGCCTGATAAGGTTTGACAATGATTATTCTTCCAGAATACTAGAACAAAGGAAAAAAGTTTGGCCAATAATAAAACTGTTGAAACAAAACAGCATTAAAGCACAGCTGGCCTTTCCAGCCAAGATAAAAATACTTTTTGCCAATGAGATGAGAACCTTTAATGACATAGAAAAAGCTACTATATTCATCAAAAACAACAGCATAGTGTCTATCCCAGATGAAGTGGAATGGATAGCCCCTACTTTTAAAAGAATAAAATAAATAAATCCTTGGACTGATGCTAGAAAGAAGAAACAAAAAAAAAACTGATTCCAAGATAGCTGTCCCAAAAAAATAACTCTTACAACTACATCTCTCAAAGTATCATCTGATATGGTACATCACTTATCATATGTTTTTATTTAAAAAAGGAGGGATTCTTAAACAACTGAGAAACAGTAATGATTTATTCACAATGTTCAAAGAGTCCAATAATTCTTCACAAACAAAGGCAGGTCAAGATGGGTTACTATTTACATTATATATAAGCCAAACAAAGCAACATATAATACAAACATAGAAGTTTCTATTTCTCTACTTGAACTCAATGAATACTTACCTTGTTCATTTTTCATTGACTTACTTATAATAATTTAAGAAATTAATTAACTAATTCAACAAGGTTACCATTCATCAGAGTTCAGACTCAACTGTAACAGATTAACATCATATATAATAGCAGTAACAGTAGAGTGTTTTGAAAATAAAATGCTGTCATGGAGACTAATGCCTTCTTCTGTTAAAGTATGACTTAGAAATGTCATGTATATCCTGGTTAAATAATAGTAGCAAGATCTTAGTACAAATATCATTATTGTTCTGTATAAATATAGTTAATATCAATTATGGCAGGTATCACAGCTACGAATGTTGTTTGATCAATCATGATATGGTCTGCATGGATGCAGCTGTGTCTGGCAGCTAGTATATATGTCATTATTATTCTGTCTAAACATATTTAATATCAATTATGGCAGGTATCATAGCTTTGAGTGCTGTTTGATAAATTCTGATATGGTGTACATGGATGCAACCGTGTTTGGCAGCTAGTACAAAAGTCATTATTATTCTGTCTAAACATAATTAATATCAATTATGGCAGGTATAATAGCTTTAAGTGCTGTTTGATGAAGCCTGACATGGTGTATGTGGATGCAGTTGTGTCTGGCAGCTGTTATATGTCGGCATTTGTCTCCAGGAAGCTGTGGGTTGCAGGTTGTGATCAAGATTTACTGATGCTTGTGTATTAGGAAGAGACATTTGGTGTTTTAGCCTGGATCCAGGGGAAAGGAGTGGATAGAACTGTGATTTGGGATAGTTTGGCAAAAAATGGTTTGTTTGTACATCAACTGAGTGAGAGGTGGGATGGCTGGAGGAGTGTGTTGTCTCTTGTTGTGGCAGCAAGTTGGGAGGTTTTTTTTTTTTTTTTTGATCTGTTTGCTCTCTGTTCTTTTCCTGTCTGCTGCTTTGATGAATGGGAGGGAATTTAGGCTTAAAGTTGCAGTTAAGTCAAGCTTTGCTTTAGGTGCATTGCGAGCCTCAGGTATGCAGTACACAGACACACTAACAGAAAAAGTTGCTCCCAGGTTACTATGGTAACGGAGACAGAGTGACGATAATACTTAATGGCTCTGAGGAGCCTCTGAGATGATTCTCGGTAATGACGATTTTGGTTTTAAAAATATATATATAATAAAAGGGCTGTTTTAAACCACATGTACACATATTGATGGTCTCCCAACACTTTGTTTAGCTTATTAAGTTGATTCTTGATAAAAAAAGTAATAAGCGCATTTTTATATTTAAAATGTATTTCTGTCCAAACACATTAAGGACTTACATAAGAGTAGAAGTCTGAGTTATTGCGAAAGACTAAGAACACTTGGTCTTGTGCAGTACCCTTTGCAGTGGTCTGGAAGTGAGCTTGCTAGGACGTGTTGGGCATATGGGGATAGCTGATTTTAGGGGTGTTTGGGGTTGTCGGGAAGTGCTAGAGAGTCATCAGATTTCCTTTGTGGAAATATCTGTGAAAATGGAAAGTGTGTTGAGTGGTTCACTGGCAGACTGGCCATTGCATGGAACAGGCTGGTAAAATGGAACAGGACACATATTTGTTTGGATATTTTAAGAATAGCCTGGAAACACACCACATGAACTAGTGAATGGTATTCTGGCAAAACTGGAAGGGGCATTGTTGCCCGTGCATGAAGTACTGATATGTGTGTATGTAAGGATGGAAATATACTTATAACAAATAAGAAACTAGAAGGGTCTTTTAATTTAAAGTCTATGGACTGCATAAACATGCTTGGAAGGAGCTAATAATAAGAATAAACAGTGCAGCTTGTGGTCTCTCAATAACTAAGCAACAGCCAAAAAAATAAAAAATAAAAAAAATAAAAGACACACAATAGTTATGTAATGTATGGTTTAGTAAATCTAGACATAAAATATATAAATGTCATATAAGATGAAGCAGCCTGCTGAATTTAGATATTAAAGACAGGATTTAATAACATGGGCTTGTGTATATTAACACTACTGTTCTTAACTTGTAATAAATGACAAACACTACATTGGGGAAGCATGATGATTTTCTTATATAAGTAAATGTGCATAACAAGTCATTTAATTGCTTTAACTTGAATTGTAGTTTTTGTAACTCATCTTGACCATATATAATACCTAAGCGGTTACCAAGGTAAATAATGTTTTATACACATCAAACTGTCAGTGTTGTTGAAGGAAAACAATAGAAGCCTGAACTAGGAATGTCACAGAATGTAACAATCACGCTCTGAACAAATAGTATTAAATTGACAATAATCACTCATTTTAACCTTTGCTGATTATACAAAATAGAATGTTGCCATTTAAATCTAAAATTTTTCAGTATATGCCATAAAATGGCAATTTATGAATATGGAAAGGGAACTTGTAATCATTAATCACAATAAATGAATTTGTTATTTTTAACATATAATTTCACTCATTTTATAATAAGAAATGACAGATATGAAAATCCGTATGTGTAGGAAATGGGGGGAAGATGCACCGATAATTAAAATGCACTAACTTTCATCAATGTTTACATAAAACAAACTTGATGCTTTAAGTAAGTTAGCAAAAACAAAGTGATTATTTACATGCTGGCAAACAATGAAATATAACTTCTGATATATCTAGTAAAATAGATTGTATTATAAACATTAAGTATAAATATTATTACCATCTATTTATATTAAGTAATACGTTTAGAAAGACTTCATCAGTAAGGGTGAATATGTTAAATAACTGTGTGCTATAATCTTTTACTGAGGTTTTATATATGATTCATTCTACTTTATTATGACTGAATTGCTTGTCATCTATCTTTCATGTAAATATTAATTGATAATACAATAAATAGACATTTGCATTGCATTATAATTCTATCTAATTTACAATAGTACTATATCTGTTCCAAATAATGTAAATATTGCTTATTTTTAATACAAATATTCTCCATATGATAATTCAATGTATGGAGCTCAGATGTTCTGGATTGTAAAGGTATGAGTGATAATCTGATGGATTTAGGTTTATCTGTCAGATTAGGAATTATTTTCATTCTATGGCTAGTGCAGATCTTAGTTTTGTTAACATTTATTAGTTTAAATTTATTTCACAAAAACATTTTTAGTATGCCTGAGCAAAACATCACTTTATTGGTAAACACTCAAAGAATAAAACTGATACTTTCCTTTAAAAGCTCAAACATATACTTTATATATATATATATATATATATATATATATATATATATATATATATATCAGAGAAAAATGTTTAGTAGTCACAATAAAACAAAAAAATACATAGTCTACATAACCTAAGATGGATTTAACTTTATTATCTTTAAATACCAATGGCTTAAACAATCCTAACAAAAGATCAAATCTACTGAAATATTTAAAACTGAACAAAGCACAAATTGTCTTCCTTCAAAAAACTAATTTCAAAACAAATGACAATTACAAATGGAATCCTAAGAAATATATAATATTGGTGCAATCTGCTTATAAGACAAAGACAAAAGGGGCAACAGTTTTATGGAAAACAAATATGATTAACCCAGAAATCATTTATAAGTATGAAGATAAAGAAGACCTTATGGCATTAGTAATAGTTAAATATAATAACAGAATATGGACACTAGCCAATCTATATTTGTTCCCAGGCATTAGATAAAGAGCTGTTAAAAACATTGGGATTTCATTTCCAATAATTATAAAGGCAACTTAATATTAGGAGGAGATTTTAACTGTATATTTGATATTTTTGAAACTACAAATAAAAGACTGCTGCATACATCTGCTATATTAAAAGCTTTAAACAAGTGGGTAGAATCATTTCCTCTTGTAGATATTTTCAAATTTAAAGAAGATAAATCTTTGCTGTTTTCCCATCATGATCACAGATTTAGTACCCAAACTAGAATATATAAAATATATATCACTCCCTGTCCCTTTTCAGACCACAATTCATTGATACTAAAACTTTAAAATAGGTACAAACCATTAATCTTTAATGCCAGAACTCTAGTATATATAACTAAAACTAAAGAGTTCAAACCCTGGTTATTATCTGAATTACAGTTCTTCTTAGAAATTAGTTACACCACAGAGATAAATAAAATAATGATATGGGACTCATTAAAAGCTTACATATATGGCAAAACCCTAACTTGGTATAAAAAAATGAGAGAATGGGATTCTGAATTATTAGATGTGCAATCCAAACTTTTGCCAGTAAAAGCTGAAAACAATCAAAATCATTTGTAGATGAAAAAGAAAGTAGAAGTATTAAACAATAAATACAATGAAATTCTAACACGTAAAACTAGTTTAACTTTAGAAAAGCTAAAAATGAATACCTTGGCCACTTCTCCCAAATATCTACATAATTTATCCACAAGAATCAAAATACAATCAAAAGCTAATAACATTAAAAGTATCTTCCATGAAAAGAAAGGGAAAAATGTCTTGGATATAGGTGACATTCTTGATACCTATAGAAGTGATTATATGAAACATTTCCAAAAAAAAAAAAAAATATATATATATATATATATATATATATATATATATATATATCAATTAAATTAAATTTAGATGAAAAATGTTCTAATATAAAAAAAAAAACAGAAAAATTTAAACTAGACTGGCAAGCACACATATTCTACAAAGAAATTACAGATACAATAAAAGAGGGTAAAAATAATAAAGGTCCAGGGATAGATGGCATAATTATGGAAATATATATATTTTTTCCTTCAAATATACTATCCCGGTTCCCAAAAACTCCATTAGAAATTCAGTCACAAGCTTTAATACCACCTTCTTGGAGATATTCCTTAATCACACCAATCCTAAAGGAAAACAAATCCCCAAACTTCTGTATCTCATATAGACCTATATCATTATTAAATAATGACTATAAGATATTTATGACAATATTAACTAACAGAATGAAAATACCACTATCCAAAACAATAAATAATGATCATGCTGGATTTATATATCATAGACACACACGACAATATTAAAAGATTAATTTCTCTTATAGATTATGTTAATAAAGAAACACTCGTAATTGGCTTATATATAGAGAAAGCCTTTGATTCCCTAAATTGGGACATTTTATTCAAATTCTGGTGTTATTTGAATTTCCTCTTTACTTTCTTCATCTACTAAATAATATATATATATATATATATATATATATATATATATATATATATATATATATACATATATATATAAAATACAAATAATTTAGCGTATGTAAAGCTAGGTCCTTTCACTTCTAAATCTATACATATAACAAAGGGTACTAAACAAGGATGTGCCATGTCACCAATTCTATTTGCTTTGGCTATTGAAATATTGGCAGATTCAATACATAACAATACAAAATCAAATTAATAGACATTTATGAACAATACAATTCTAAAGTAATGCTCTTTGCTGATGACATGTTATTAACATTATCCAATACAAAAGAGACATTAGAAGAATTAGATATTTTCATTGACACATTTTACAGGACTTCAGGACTCCATTGTAATAAATTAAAATCAACATTTTTATTTTTAAATAGAAAAAAAGAATTGCAGATGAAGAGGAATCAAGTTATAAGGAAACAAGAATCTACCTTAAAATATTTTGGAATTGAGTTATGCAAGGATAATAATGAACTAGTCTGAAAAAAACTGCAATAATATCATCAATACAGTTGAAATCTCTGTGGAAAAGTGGAACAAAATAATATTAACATTTGAAGATAGACAGCAGTCACTAAAAATGGTTTTACTACCCAAGATTCTATGTATAGCTGCTGCAATACAACTGTTACCAGAAAAGGATATACTCAAAGAAATAAACTCATGCATAATAACATTTTCATGCTTTCCCAAAAGAAACAGACTAGCTTTAATACATCATATCAGACCATGGAAACAGGGAGGATTAAACTTTCCTGATATAGAAACATATATAAAAGCATCAATATCTAAACCAATCTCAGACTGGATAAGTCCAAATTATTCTGCAAATTGGAAAGAATTACTAACTGTAATATCAATAAATTAATTTGATTTCCAAAAAAATTTCAAATAA